>NW_012102299.1:2771219-2785702 GCF_000951045.1 Mandrillus leucophaeus | reverse complement strand
TTATCTATAATATATATCATATATATATTATCTATATAATATATATCTTATATAATACATAATTATATATAATTGTGTCAGTTCTCCCGATTGTTTCACATGGAATTTACATCTTTGCAACCCTGAAACCCTGTTTCAGTCCTTTCTTTTTCATTGAATGTTCCAAAATCTCTTTCCCATAGTTGCTACATAATTTCTTAAATAGCTTAGAAGCTTTGAAGGAGAAAGGAGCTAAGTGAATAGATTAATGAGGGGCTGTTTGTGAAATTCTTAGAGTTCCGTCAATGGCAGGTGTGATAAATGACAACACATTGTTAGTATGATGATCATGCAGCAAACCATTATTAGTGCTTAAGGTAGACTATCTCATTATACAAACACTACTTGAGTTTGAACATATTTTAGCAGAAAATGTAAACTGTTCACACAATTCCAACCAAATAGGCATTTCTCTAGTTGAAATTAGGCTTGGAAGTATTGGCCATGTTTACTATTAAATGATTCAGTTATATTTTACTAGTGTACAGAAAAACCAAAGTCTCATGTACACTGAAAATTAACTCTTATACATTTCTTTGCATAATTACCTATTTTTCTTGAAATTTTTGTATATGACAGCTTCCTTAAATAAAACCTCTGCTATAATAACATAATTCAACAAGTTTAAGAGCAGATAAATGACACAGTAAGATACTCAGAAGTTTTATAAAAAATAAATCATGTGAATAAACAATTGTGTTTGATATAAATGGTATATTGTCAGTGTCCTTTTATGAATTAAAATGGCTTTATTCCAACTTGGGCAACATGACAAAACCCTAACCCTACAAATAATATAAAAATTAGCTGGATGTGGTGGCACATGCATGTAGTCCCAGCTACTTGGGGCTGAGGTGGGAGAATCACCTGAGCCTGGGAAGTCAAGGCTACAGTGAGCCGTGATTGTGCCACTGCACTCTAGCCTGGGTGGCAGAGTAAGACCCTGTATCAAAAAATTAAATTAAATTAAATTAAATTAAATTAAATTAAATTAAATGGCTTAATAGCCTGATTCTAAAAACCATGTGTACCAAATAGAGAAATTCCAATTTTTAACTTTATTCATTTAATCATTGTTAAAAATATCATCGATTATTCTTTGTGATTTTAAAAATAAATTCTACACAACATACACTAATTGAATATAAATTCAGTGACATAAACTCCGTGCTCATTTATACCCAAATCTGTTATTCTTCTACTCTGTATCCCAACTATGAACACTTCCTATCATCTCCAATGCTCCAGCCCAAGACTTCAATTATTTCTTATCTGGATTTGTTAAAGTTGCTTAACTGGTGACCTTGCTTCAGTCCCTGCACTCCCACTTTCATTATCTAGAGACATCAGTGTAAACTTTTTAAAATGTAAATTGGATCTGTTACTCTTTTAAATTAAAACACTCCAATGAATTCCCATTGTAAATAGAAAGAATATTTTCTTCGTGGCCTCCAAAGCAAGGCTGATCTTGTTTCTGCCTTCTTTTCAAGCTCCTCTTTCACTGTTTCTTTCATCTCCTCTGGCTTCAGACACACTGGACTTTTTTCTATTCATTGAAAATTCCAGGCTTGTTTTGGTTTCAGAATCTTCTCCCTTATTGTTAACTTTGTCTGGAATAGTTTCTTCCCTATCTTAAGTACGGCTTGTCTCTTTTATTTATTTCTCAAGTCAAATGTATCATCTTCTTCGCCAGACAGTACTTTGCTAAGATTCATTGTTGTGCTAGATTATAATTAATTCAGACGTGCTTAAGGTCATTGCAGTTCCAAAATAAAAGATGTCAGGAGTTTTAGCTGTATTCTAAGATAATGGAATGTATTCTCTATATATCCAAATCTTAGTAAATTAACACCATGAAATACCCAGAATAACCACATATCTGTAAAACCATATGAAAATAAGCGATGCACTAATGACATTAACAAATAAGGGAGTGCCAGGAATCCAAAGTATAATGGGGGAGATTCCCATATTCATACCTAATCAATCATGTGCAGTTTAGTTTTAAAGATATATTCTAAAAATAAAAAACAAGCAAAAACTAAATAAACTAACAAAGAAGTTTTTTCTCTTCACCATATGCTGTTGCTAGTTGGCCTTTTGTTTTTTTCTGGTCTCTATTTTATAGGAAAACAGATGTTTCTGAACAGGTGTAAGTGGGTGGATTTGAAAACCTAAAAATATTGAAAGCTTTTATTTCTTGTTTGTTTTCAGAAAAGAAAGAAGAAATGATATTATAGTATCCATTCTTTTAAAAGGCCTTATTGGCACTTGGTTTTATATTCTATTGCTATTTTAATTTTTCTTCCCTTAAGCTAGTTGATCATATAAATAAATAATAATAAAATGCAATTTAGTTTTTATTTTCTTCTTCAATATTAAACTAGCCCAGAGGGAAAATACCCAGTTGTCCAGTGGTCTGTGTAATAACTTCACACAACCTATCCCATCTGCCCTTTTATTTCCATCCCGTTTTCTAGTTCAGGCCCTTGTTGTTTCATGTTTTTTTCTTTCTTTTTTTGCAGAAAACTCCTATATGAACTCTACAACTGAATTTTTTGTTTCAATAGAGTATCTCATAAATAATGGTCCCAAAGAAATATTTTAAATAGCAGATTTAATCGGGTAAGTGAACTGGAATAAACCAGGAATAAATTAGGATACTTGTTTTTAAACGATTTCTTGTACTTTCAAGCTGTTTTACCTTTTCATTTTATTTATCTTTTTTGAAAATCTGTTTCCTCAATTTTACAATCTTATTCTCTGACTTATTGCAAGGTTTAAGCAAGATTATGCGTATTACATTTTAGCATGATGCCTGATATTAAATAAAGATTTTAAGATCGCTGTTTAACGTTTCTCCCCCAAGCAAAACCATAGATAGCTTCCCATAACCAAGAGAATAAATTCCAAATGTTTACCAATGGCATTCAAATCATGCCACAAACTGGAACCAACATGTTCTTTCAGTGAACTTGCCCCTGCTGTATTCAGTCCTTTAGGAAGCTGGACATTGTTTCTGTACATGCCTTGCCTTCTCATTCCTTTACGTCATTTTTTGCATAGATTCTTTTATCTGGAATGCCTTTATACATCTTTGTTTACTGGTTGGAATGCTGCTCATTTCCCTTTTCCTGAAAGCTTTCCAGACTTTCAAGGTGCCATAAAGCAAAATATAATACTTTATATTTCTATGTCCTCAAACATCATAAACAGTCAATGTGTCAGATGAACTTTTCTCCAATTCATTATAAACAGACAATAGGTTCTTTGAAGGCTATGACCAAATCGTGAGCCCATTTTCCTTCCTTAACATACTGCACCCAAATTAGCAGAACCTAGTGGAGATCTTGCGGCTTAGAGCTTGCTGAATTTAGTAAAGACAAAAATTCTTGTGTATGTGTGGTGGTTGCATGTGCATGTGTGTTAATGTAGGTGCTCTGTGTATGTGTGTGTGTGTGTGTGTGTGTGTTTGCATGGGACAATATGGAGATAGTGATAGAGTACAAGGAGAAGCTTGACTTTGATGAGCTTCTGAGAAAACTCATCTATCCATCAATCCCCCATGCAATTACTGAGTGTTTAATCCATGCCAGGCACTGTTAGAAGGCACCAGGAAGACAAAGTTCCTGCCATCGACATTTACATACTAGAGGAGGAAACAGAAAATAAACAGGTAAGGAAATACATGTGAAGTATGATATTAGAATGTGATAGGCATTGTACAGTGAGAAAAATGGAGAAAAGGAATAGAAAGTGATGGGATTGCAATTTTGCAATAGATGATTAGAAAAGTCCTCCCAATGAAGTGACATTTGGTGAACAGGAACATAAAAGAGGTGAGGTATTGAGCTATGTACGTATCTAAAAAAATATGTTTCCAGGCAGAGGAAACAGCAATGGAAAAGGTTTTAGAGAAAAAAAGTGTAACTCAGGTTAACCTCTCTTGCAGAACTAGTTTAGCCTGTCCCTTTTGCTGGTGAAATCACTATTAATGTTTCTGTAATAAAGATCGTGTTTTAAATGATTTATATAATACAATAAAATTTCTAATCTCTTTCAAGCTTCCTTCTTCATCTTTAAAATGAAGTTAAACTCGGGAAAAAACGATTGTTCTAGCTCTGAACTGCTGCCCTACTATGACTTAAAGGCTTCTCTGCTCTCCTAGCAGCACTTCCTTTGCATAAAAGATAGAATATTTTGATCTTATGAATTTATATTGATATATTTGATTAGAACATTATAAAGTAAAGAAAATTATTGTTGTTGTTATTTGTATTATTAGTAGTATTTTCTCTGTATTTTTTGATTTCTGAAGTTGTGACTACCTGGTTCTTTCTGTTTCGGTTATGACTCTAGTTTTGAGGCAACACTGTAAAGCTCTCATATACCAGTGGTCAGGAATGTGCTGCAGCAGATCCTCTCTCTCTTACTAAATCCAGAACACCAAATGTCTTAGTCCATTTTGCCTTACCATAAAGGAATACCTAAGGCTGGTAATTTATAAATAAAAGAGGTGTATTTGGCTTACGCTTCCACAGCCTGTACAAGAAACATGGTGCCAGCGTCTGCCTCTGCTGAGGACTGCAGGAAACTTCCAATCATGGCCCAAGAAATGAGGAGCCTGAATGTCACATATTGAGAGATGGAGCATGAGAAAGAGGCAGGAGGAGAAAGTTGCCAAACTGTTTTAACAATCAGGTCTCGGGGGAACCAATAAAACAAGAACTCATGACCTGGGCACCAAGCCATTCTTAAGGGATGTGCCCCATGGCTCAAACACCTGTCACTAGGCCCCACCTCTAATACTGAGATCAAATTTCAACATGAGATTTTGACAGGACAAATACCCAAACTATATCACCTCGAAAGAGAATATTTCTGGGAATATTAAGAAGGGTTCACAAAGCAGACTCAGGCGTTGGGTTTTGTGTGTAACCATGGTATGGAATTCACAGGCAGTCCATGTTGCTAGCTCTGGTTTTGTAGGCTGAGAGGGGCCTAAGTCAGGTATTCAACCTAAAGCAATCAGCCTCCTTCACTTAAGCACTTGGCTGAAAGACTGACTTCAGAAGACAGTACTCTAGCTGGGATGTTGCACATGGAACAGATTGATCTTGAAATCTGGTCCTGAAGTCAGTTTCACAGCAGGAATTTCACACATGCAAGCACAAATGAGCACTTGTGCAAATCTCCATGAAATAGCTGCGAATATTGTCTAAACTGGCTTTCAGCTGGGTAGCCAGTCTTCCAGATAAATGTCAAATTAACTGGATAATTATACCTCAATATGAACTCAATGTCCAACAGTAGATTTTGGGGAGATTTATTTTTCTTTAAACAGTGCTGGCTTCGTAATCTTATAGAAACATTGTTTATCTCAGATTCTGAGAAGTATTCAAATAAATAAAAGAGTAAACCAAATGGATTATCATTTTCCTCTTTCCTCTTCCCTCCCTCCCTTCCTCCTCCTTCTTTCCCTGTACCTAGTGTGTGCAAAGAACTATGCTAGGTGTTGTAGAATAAAACAAGTTAACATATAACCTTTCAGTAGTCAACGAGCAACCTCATGGGGAAGACAGACAAATGCTAAGTGTAAAATACCATACATATGCTCTAATAGAAATATCAACTATGTATTTTGAAAACATACAGATTCTAAGTCCCAAATCAGCCAGGACCTACTGTCTTGGCTACTGCTTTTAACTATGTTGATTAGCAAGATGATGACACGTAGTAGGTATTTAAAAGATAGAACAGGGAATGCACTTTGTAATTTTGTGGAAAAGATGAGTGGCAAAGAAATGAAAACAAAGATTATATTTGAGCTGGGATATAAAGGAATTTCTTTTTTCTTAACCTGTTTTAATTTTGTTTTTGGTTTTGTTTTGTGAAAAATAACCCTGGATGCTTCTAACACTCTCTTTCTACAGTGACCCCACCTTTACAATTGCCTGTAATTCTCACTAGCAGTGTATTAGAGGGCAAAAGATTTGAACAGACACATCAGACAAGAAGATATACAAATGGCCACTAAGCACTTGAAAGGATTCTGAACATCATTAGTCATCAGTGAAATGCAAATTAAAGCCATAATGAATGGCGCTATGCATTTTCAGAATGGCTAGGATTAAAGACTGAAAAAAATCAAGCGTTGGTGAATATGTAAACTTATTGGGTTTATGTTTTGCATATGCAAAGTTTTATCTCCCTAAGGGAGAGTTTTACTTCCTATTTCCTAACTTTGTATGTTTTATTGCTTTTACTTTCCATATTTCAATTGACAGAACCTCTTATACAGTGTTTCCATTTTTCATTTTTGAATTTTAAGGGTCCTCTAGATCATCTGGTATATGTGTTGTGAATATTATCTCCCAGTCTGTGGGTTGCCTTTTGATTTTGTTACCTGTGCTTCCAAGGAGCAAAAATTTGGATTAAACAATTGATTAATGTTTTTGTAATGGTTAATAATATTCGTGTTCTAAGAAAACATTTCTTAACCTCTCTAGGAATTTTACAACTTTAGGATTTACATCTAAGTCTGTAATCAATTTCCATTTTATGGCATGAGATACGAATCTCTTATCTTACTTCTATTTAGAAATTTAATTGTTCTAGTCATATTTATTGAAAAGCATTTTCTTTGATTATTGAATTGTCTTAGCGCCTTTGTAAAAAAATCAATTAAATATGTGTGGGTCTATTTCTGAACTTGTGACTTTGTCTCATCCCTCTGTATCTTTAAACTTTTGCCACTCCTAACGTGTCTTGATTTCTGTAAGCTTTATTTGGTGTTGAAATCAAGTATGGTAATTATTCTAAATTTGTCTTCTGTTAAAGAAAGTGCTTAGCAAGGTAATGCTAAGTTCTTTGAACTTCCATGTAAATTGTAGAATCAGCTTATAGAGTTTGCCAAAAAAACCTGTGGGATTTTGATTGGAACTGCATTGAAAGCATAGACAATTTTTGAGTAATTGACATTTAACAATATTGAGACTTTCAATTCTTGAATGTAATTTATCATCCCATTTATTTAGACCTTCAATTTCTCACAAGAATATTTATAATATTTAGTGTGAGATCTTTATTTTTTCTGTTGTATTTATCTAAGTATTTTATGAATTTTAGTGCTATTGTGAATGGATTTTGAACAATTATTATTTTCTAGTTATTTACTGCCAACATATACAAGTACAAAGCATTTTTAATATCAACCCTTTATCCTGTAACCTTGTTAGACTCACTCATTAGTTCTAGCAGTTGTTTTGTAGACCTATTGAGGTTTTTTTGTACATACATATTATTATGTATCTATATGTCTCAATAAATGCAAAACAGAAATCCCTGATTCTCTTTTCTACCAGGTTGTTTTATCTTTATATATGGAACTACCATCACTATCACATATTTGCTACAGACTAAAAACTAGACATTATCTTGATCACTCCTTTGTCTCACCTTCCAAATAAATCCAGAAAATCACCTGGTTATCTGCCATTCTAAATCTTTCCAGTTCTATTTATAGTTATATTCATTTTTATAGCCACCACCTTACCCCCCAGCTACAATCCTCCCGTGTCTGATGGGTTAAAATCATTTGCTTCATGATCTTCTTGCTGCTTCTATTGACCCTCAACACAACAAAGAGAGCTATCTTTTTGAAATGTTAATAGGATTATGCCTATACACTGTCAGAAGCACCTCATTAAGCTTTAGTTGAAACCCAGGTTACTTACTGCTGTCTTCAAGACTTGAAACACTGTGGTCCCTACTTAAGCTCCACACTTGTACTTTTTCTTCTACCCGTTATGGTATTACTGCAGCCGTCTTTTCTGTTTCTTGAATATATTCAGTCCTTCTCCCCCTGGGTGCTTGAAGTTGTTCTTCCCTCTGCCTGGAGTTCTCCTCACCTTTCAGGTTTCAGCTCAAAGATAAAATTCTCAGAGATGCACTAGCTTCCTTGAAGCACTAGCTACAACAGTTATCCTACAGTTAGTCTCATCTCTGATTAATCTGCTTATTTCTTTCATTACATTATTACAACCTGCAATAATCTTTTTATTTTTGACTGGCCTTGTTCCTATTACTATAATATAAGATATCTTATCTTTCAATTCGTTGCTGTATTCATAATACTTCAAATAATACCTAACACGTAATAGCAATTCAACATGTGTATTGAAGGAATAAGTCAATGAATAAATATTTCTAAAAGTCTAAGCTTTTGTTAAATTCCTAAAGGGGACTTTTACTCAATTTAAGAACCACTGCTTTTAAAGTACAAAAAAACACATAGATTTCTTCTGTTTTGTTCTAAAGCATAAGAATCACAATACCATTAATCAAAGGAGGACATAAGGTAGGAAAGCAGGCATATAGGTATTATAATAAAATAGACCTCTCTATATCAGTTGATTTCTGTCAACCGACTAAATCTCAAATAGATTATGCATATTATGAGAGTTCCACTGGCAGCTTCTCAGAAATTTCCCTGAGATTTAGAATTTATTGGCATCTTCGATTGCTTTAGCATTGATACTTATGCGATTAAGACATTGTCAAGCACACCATTTGAGACAAATTTTGAGAGACAATGTTACCCTTGTTTAAAAAACTAATTTGTAATCCTTCCCTTCTATTTTTATATCGTGTCTTGCACTTACTTTAGTTATCTAGCTTTTGTTACTTTTTTGTATCTCTAAAAACCATAACATCTTACCCTTGAATTTTTTGCATTGATATATTAGTTATGTGACTGAAATCATTTTCCTTATTTATTTTTTTCAAGAGATACTAAAAGAAATCTTACTTTATTCTATAAGATTAATTTATAAAGCAGCTCCTTCTTTGTCACATGATCAGATACCACAAAAACATTAAATGTTTTCAAATAGATTTTAATAATGTCTGAACAAAACAATGGTCTTCTCAAAAGCTATGTTGATGTTTACCTCATATGCTTAAATCAAAGAGGAAAAGGGTCCACACAAACCACCACACAATTAAAATAATAAGCACACTGATATTATATTGCCCCTAAAATGAAATCTATTCTTTTAAAATCCAATGTACTGTGTATCTCACCTATATAATTTACTTGACAGCTGTCATTTATTGAGTGCTTTCTCTGCTATTACAATAGTTAATATACATCTTTTTTGGTTCCTCTTCCCACACTAGTAATATCGTAAGCCTCTTTGGTGTTGCATCAAGGATTCTTACTAGAAATGTCCCATGGTACTTGGAACACAATAGCTCCTTGTTGAATTTAACTACTAAATTATAACAAATGTTCATGACAACAAATTTTAACCATATATTGGGAAAATGCCAACATAATCAAGCCAGAAATATCCGTATGTATTAATCAGAGACTGTATTCTACAGAGTTGCAAGGATTTTGTCTTTTTTAGCTTCAAGTTATTATAGAGCACTATTATTAACATAGAACTACATTTTTGCCCACTTTCAGTATGGCTGTGTTATAGGCTGAATTATCTTACTCTAAATATTTATATGTTGAAGTCCTAGCCCCCAGTATCTCAAAATATGACTATATTTGGAGACACGAGCTTTACACATGTAACTAAGTTAAAATGAGGTGATTCTGGTAGGTCCTAATTCACTATGACTGATGTCCTTATTGGAGGAGAGTGACAAACGGGGAGGCAGCCGTGGTGCATGATGATCGCAAAAGAAATACCATGTGAGGATACAGCAAGAAGGTGGCCATCTACAAGCCAAGGAGACAGGCCTCAGAAGAAACCAACCCTGCTTACACCTTGGGCTCAGACTTCTAATCTCCAGAACTGTGAGGACATAAATTTCTGTTGCTTATGTTACCCTGTCTGTGTTTGTTATAGCAGCCCTAGCAAACTAATACAGCCAGAGTACTGCTTCTTTAATGAAATTCCATTGATGTTTCATAGATGGGAACACTACTTCTTCACAGGGGGTGAGGAAGTTTAGGCCAATATTTAAAGACATGGTTTTGACATTCCATAAAAGTCACAGACTAAGGGATTCAGCTCTATGTCTTCCCTGGCAGTTGTCGTTTATCTGCTATTACAATCTTTTACACACGTGTGTGTCCATGGAAAGTTCCTTAACTGTATTTAATTTCATTATGCATAAAAGATTTTATTGGCTTGTAAAAATGGATACAATATACATAAGGTACTTAGCATTAGTCAGACATATATTAATCAATTAATATATTTCAGTTTAAAAATAGATGTTTAAATTTTACATAGAATTTTAAAGAAAATAATTGCCTCTAGGCCATCTAAAGTGTCTATCGAATTAAAATAAACATTTTGTTTATTGAAAACAATATATAATTATGGAACATTTTAAAGATGGAATAAATTTTAAAAAACAAACAACCTATACTTTACCACCCATAGATAGCTACTGTTAACTTGTAGTTTTATTACCTGTAACTTTTTTTCTTTTGGTAGTTAGCAGTTTTAAAATGTATTTATCATATGACATATTTAATTCTTAAAAAAATCTTCTTACTAAAAACTATGCATACTCACAGTTGAAAAATGAGGAAATACATAAAAGTATTGTAAATACACTTAGAGGTTATAGTAATTGTTAATAATTTTCTATATTTTATTGAAATCATAAAATGTAAATAAATATTAAAATAAATGAACTGGAGATACTCATAATTTGTATTTACTCAATAAATATTAATACATATCAGAAACTGTTTTATATGCACAAGATATAATGCTGATTAAGACAGGCCAAGTACCAGACTTTCCTTTTACCTCATTCCATTTGGGGAAAGAAGTAATAAACAAGAAAAAATCAATTCTTGTTTCAGATGGTATGATAGACTCGATAACTGAACAAACTCTTGTTGAAATCAATTGCAATTGCTAGATAAAATATTCTTACAAACCCATTCCTCTCAAAACACAGACAATCTTGCAAGAAAGATAGAAATTTTTAGATGCCAAAAAATAGTTGAAAGTAGAAACTCAGAGTTATAAGCAGAGAACTGAAACAGGTGGTTACTTGAGGGTATTTGCCAAACCAAATACATCTGAGCTTAGATTTTAATGACCTCAAGAAGTACAGAGGACAACGGACAAATCTCATATTCAGAATAGGCATGAGGAATTTCTGTCTCAACTTGACATTGGATAGAAAGAGAAAACATTTTCAATAATTGATAGACATAAAATCAAATTAGTTAATGCAGTTTAAAAACATAAAGTAATATATGACAATGAAAATGACAAAATATCTTTGAAAAAATACTAAATAAGGTTTCTGAAAGTGAAAAATAAAATCATTTAAATAATTCAATATGTGGCATTATCAGTAGTTTTAATTCAACTGAGGAAAGAATGCACTGGAAAATATATTCAGGAACTTAATCAGACTATATAACAGAAAAACAAATAAATAGAAAGCATGAAACATTAGGAAACATAAAGAAGAGAATCAGAAAATCTAACATAATTGAATCACCTGAATTTTAAAAATTGAAGAAATGGAGAGAGCTATATTTGAACAAATGATGCCTAAAAAATTTGCCATAAATTTTTACAAAACACCAATCATTAGACTCAGGAAAGCAAATGAATCATAGTAAGATACATAAAATATAATTCCTTTTGTCACACTGTAATAAAACTAAATAATTAAAAAGGCAATGTTCGTAAAAGACTTATGAGAGAAAAAAAAAAGATTGCTATTAACAAATAATAGATTGCTAGCTGACTTCTTAATAGAAACAATGGAAACCCAAACATAGAATAACTATTTCAAAATGTTGTGAGAAAAAAATAATCCAAAATGGTGTACCAAGACCAATTTTTATAAAAATATTCAGACAGTCCAGTAGCAGTGTCTCAGATCCATAATTCCAGTACTTTGGGAGGCTGAGGCGGGTGGATCACTTGAGGTTAGGAGTTCGTGACCAGCCTGGCCAACATGGTGAAACTCCGTCTCTACCAAAAATACAAAAATTAGCCAGATGTTGTGGCGGGTTCCTGTAATCCCAGCTACTTGGGAGGCTGGGGCAGGAGAATTGCTTGCACCCAGGAAGCAGAGGTTGCAGTGAGCAGAGATGGCACCAATGCACTCCAGCCTTCGAGACTGAGCAAGACTCCATCTCAAAAAAAAAAAAAAAAAAAGCTCAGACAATTAAAAAGTGTTGTGCTGTTGTTGTTGTTGTCTATTCAGTTTTGTTTTTTGAGATGGAGTCTCACTCTGTTGCCCAGGCTGGAGTGCAGTGGTGCCATCTCGTCTCACTACAACCTTCACCTTCTGGGTTCAAGTGATTCTCCTGCCTCAGCCTCCCGAGGAGCTGGGATTACAGGTGCCTGCCACTATGCCCGGCTAATTTTTGTATTTTTCAGTAGAGATGGGGTTTCACCAGGTGGGCAACAAAGTATTTTTATCAAAATACTCTGACCACTCTAAATCATATTTCTGCTGAGTTGCAGTGATCCTACTACAAGGACAGGTAGGCAAGTATAAAACTAAAATGGGGTCATTAATATGCCCTCCTTTTATAGTAATTGATCTTACTGACAAAATTGAGTGAGAATGAGGATTTTACACCACCCAATGAACAAGCTTGATTTAATGGACATAGATATACACAATCATATTATTTGCACCTAATAATAGTTTACTTCCTTTCTGTTACTCATATTTTTTATTTCTTTTTTCTGATCTTATTGTATTGGCTAAGATATTCAAATAAAAACAGTTAGTGAGAAGCAATGATAGTGGATACCTTTATCAGTCAGGAATAACTATAGTGAACAGAAAATTCTGCAAGTACTTTAAGAAGGGAGGAGTTTGATTAAAGGATATGGCAAGTCAGAAAATCACTAAAAGTACTGCCGGTCTAGGTTGTAGATTAGGCCTTCAGGGCTGTCACTCAGAACAAGGCAAAACTGTTCTGAGTTTTGAAAAGATAGTACATAGGAGTACTATTTCTAAAACCGCAGCTGATCAAGAAGATGCCACTGGCTGCAGTGTTACTTTAACGACACATGGAAAAAAGAATGTACAGATTCCATTTTATATTCACATAACTAGTTGCAAGGAAATGTGGATTTGTAATTTTATGCCTCAGCATATCTAGCTAGCAAAAGGGTAAAGAACAGTTGTATGAGCTACAGTTTTGTGAGCAGTGTCTTTTTTTCTATTTTCATGAAATGTTTTTTAAAAATTATCATCATGTTGTTCACAGTATGCTTTTCCTGCATATCTTTTTTAGGTTAACTGTTTCTAAAAATGGAGAAAATTAATAGTTACAAAAGTATAATGAAAGACTTTTACTTTATTTTTAAGTCAGAGGCAGGTTTTTAGAGAGTCTTTAACTTCCTGTTTTCTGTTGGACTTTCTCTGTACCTGTGAACTTTTATGCTAGCGCATCTTTGGGTTTCTGTCTGGAAAATGATCTCCTTTCTCCCTTTACATTTTCCCTTATGTATAGTTTAGTCTGTTACTTCTGTGATTCTGTCTCTCCTTTCACATTCTGTCTTCCATAAATGTGTTAAATTAACTCATCCACTATAGGTAATGTCTCCCATTATTTTCGGGTGATAGGTTAATTCCACTTATTCCGTTAGAATCATTGTAACTGGATTTCTAGAGGGAGTGGGGGGGGAAAAGACACAGAAAATTCTACTGAATTTTTCAAATCCTCCACTTATTAATTTAATCTCTTATTTTTTCATTAATATCTGATAGAGATATGTTAAAACCTCTCATGATGATAAATTTTTCATTTTCCTGGGATTCCATAATTTTTCTTTTTTATAAGTTTTGAAACTTTGTTGTTAATTGCATTCAATTTTATAATCTTTCTGGTGAATTGAATCTTTTCTCAATGTCTGATTACTCTGTTTATTTGTATTTTGATTTAAAGTACCTTTTATCTGATATTAATATAGACACATCCAATATATTTATTTTGCTTGAATTTGCCTCATGTGTTTTTTCTCTTCTTTGTGGAAATACTTTTAAAAATATATTCTTAAAATACAGTGTGACAATTTTTATTTTTATTTTAATACAATATTTACTTCAGCCCTACGTTGATTATGATTCGTTTATAAATTCTGTCCGTCCATTTGAGGGTATTTTTTCTTTCTCCTTTTTTTCAGTCATTGTAATTTTTCCACCTACTGGTTTAGAATTTATATCAAATCTATATTTTAGTAGTTTTTCTATAATTTTTAAAATTAATATATACATTTTAATAAATTCTAAAGCTAACAGGAAGAATTATATTGACTCTATCCCTATAAGAATTCCTCTCACTTGCCACTATTTTACTTTTTGGTCAGGATTTATATATATGTTAATTGATTAATTTTTAAACTATTACTGTTGTTTAATATAATTAATTTTTGCCTTTAGTTTTACTGATATAATATCATTTTCTTCGTTCAGTATTTTTT
>NW_012102299.1:2765363-2770510 GCF_000951045.1 Mandrillus leucophaeus | reverse complement strand
CTAAAAATAGATTATGTTAAATCTTCCTACCTTATTCAATGTATCTTCCAATCTCTCCTATTTTTCATGTAGTTTCTGTTCTGCAGTTGGTTTAATTACTTTACTACTATTCACCATTTTATTCATGGAGGATACATCTGATGTTTCTACTGTACTGTATGTTTTGTGCATTGAGTTTCTAAATCCTGTTATTACATTAATGTCTGCATTTTACATTTTATTATTTTTCAGATTTACTTGGCCTTTTCAAAGTATTTTAAAAAAATCATATTCAACATATCAACATTATATTCTTGTCTGATAATTCTAATACTTGCAGACTTTATGGGTTTAACATTTCATTATTTTCTGCTAATTCATATGGAGAGAAATGTTTAAATATTTTCCTCTTATTTATATATATATGTTAATTTTAGGCTTATCATATAACTTAGAATTTTATGTGAATTCTTTGAGACTTGTTTTGAAAATACACATTCTTCTGGATTTTTTTTTTAACCTTTTCTGGGAGTCTGAGGGTAAAACCAACCTGGAACCACTCTAAAAGAAATTTTCAGCTTGGAGATTTTTGTCCCAAAGGTGGTGGTAAATCTGTCCCCAGACTCATATAAATGCAAACTTGCTGTTAAGAATTCTCAGAGAAATTTGCGAGGACATTATGTTAAACGAAATAACCCAGGCCCAGATAGACAAAAACACTGCATGAAATTACTCATATATGGAACCTAAAAAAGTTACTGTCATAGAAGTGTAGACAGTAGAGGCTGGGCACGGTGGCTCACTCCTGCAATTCTAGCAGTTTGGGAGGCTGAGCGGGGTGGATCACCTGAGGTCTGCAGTTGGAGAGCAGCCTGGCTAACATGGTGACACCCCGTCTCTAATAAGAACACAAAAATTAGATGGGCCTGGTGGCGCATGCCTGAAATCCCAGCTACTTGGGAGGCTGAGGCAGGAGAATCGCTTGAATCCGGGACAGGGAGGTTGAAGTGAGCTGAGATGGCACCATTGCACTCCAGCCTGGGTGACTGAGCAAGACTCTGTCTCAAAAAACAAAACAAAACAAAAAAAAGTGTAGACAGTAGAATAGAGGCTATCAGAGATAGAGGGTTGGCGGGAAGGGGGAACAGTTGCTCAGTGTGTAGAGTTGCAGTTAGACAGGAAGAATAAGTTATGGTGTTCTATTACACAGTAGAGTGACTATAGCTAATAGTGTATTGTATATTTCAAGGTAACTGGAAGAGAGGATTTTGAATACTATCACCATAAAGAAACGATAAATTAAAATGACACATATGCTAATTATCTTTATTTGTTTATTATACAATGTATACATGCAATGAAACATCAAACTGCACCACATAAATATGTGCAATTATCGTGTGTCAATTATAAACAAAATAATACTTAAAGAATTTTCGTAGTAAACATTTTCTTTTTTGTTCAGCTTCACTGGGAATCAGAGACTGGTAAACATATCTCTGCTAACTCTCTCCAGTCAGGTTTTAACTGACTTTAACTTATGATTGTTCAGAAGCCTTGGTTTTCTCCGAATTCCTCTTAACTGAGCTGCCATTCTGCCAGCACCCTAGTCACTGTCCTCCTCTCTCCAGTGCAGTTGACTGATTATAATAGAGGCTTTAGGCTATCAGTGATGGACACTTGACTCCAGGTTAATGTCAGCTCCAGCACTCAGAATTCTCTCCTATTCTGTACACAGGATTTTTGTTGTTTTCACATTTTATTCATCAAAATTAGTTGTATGGCTATGGGAAGTGATTCCATTAATGTTTAGTTTGCCATATTGCAAAATAATGGAAGTCTTTGTATTTTTCTATGTTTAGTTTTTAAATTGTTGAGCATACTCTATATGTGGTATTTAAGGATAACCAACACAAGTAGTAACAGTTAGATAAAAACATTTATACAATGGCACGTAACGTCTGACTTTGGATAGGTTGTTTTAACCAACCAAAGTCAGATATTATGTGCTATCATATAAATGTAAGTTATATAATTTTTATATAATTATTAAAGAAATTAGTACAACAAAATGCAGGTTAGTGCGTTTTACAAATGGAGAAAACCATTACTAAGTTTCTTCACAATGACAATGGCCATTTTTTCCTTTATTTAACTTTATTTTCAAAGTAAACTAAAAAAATTCAGAAATGTTCCTGGCATATTATCTTGATAATTATCACTAATAATTATTCTGATTATTAACACAACCAATGCTACAAATGCTAGGGCACAAAAACTTCATATATAACTTTATTTATTCATTAAATATAGTATAAGATTAATAATATCTTCATAGCAGAACTAAGGATGCTATTTATTTCTTATCAAAATTTCTTGGGATATATTTAGACCTGGCTTATTTATTTTTCTGGAACATGATGATTCCTGAGGCAGAAACAATAACCATGTATGCTAAATGAAAACTATATTTTTTGTTAGTTTGTTTTGATGCAGAATCTCGCTCTGGTTACCTGGGCCAGAGTGCAGTGGCGCGATCTCAGCTCACTGCAACCTCTGCCTCCCGGGTTCAAGCAATTCTCCTGCCTTAGCCTCTTTAGTAGCTGGGATTACAGGTGCCTGTCACCTCCCCCAACTAATTTTTATATTTTTTTAGTAGAGACGGGTTTTCGCCATGTTGGCCAGGCTTATTTCGAACTCCTGACCTCAGGTGATCTGCCCGCCTCAGCCTCCCAAAGTGCTGGGATTACAGGTGTGAGTGACTGCACCCGGCCAGTGAAAACTTTCATGAGCTAACATTGGAGGTGCTCACCTTGATGCAGTCACATCAACTAAGAAAAGCCTGAAAATGTTTTGTGTTAAAGCTGATAATCAGTCACATTACACTTAGCTAAAGCCTGTACAATTACTGCAGTCAAATTGTTTAGCACCTCTGTTGAAGACCATTTAGGTTCTACTTGTTATTTCTAATGTTTCTATTGCATTTTCGTTTTTAATAATCACAGTATTGTAGTACGTAAAAGCCCACAAAGCTGTTTCTCTCATGTTGTCCCAGTCATATGTTCTATGAAAGAACAGAAAACATAAGTGTAATTAACATTCACTAATAAACAAAACAAAAAAAAATAGATGAGAACAAGAAAAGTGAAGAAGTTTACCTTACGTCATACAAGAAATCACTTGCAGCACACAATTTCTAGTTCTGACAGCTTGATCTTCCATATTTATCTGTGAGAGATTTATGAAGACATCTTTCTCTCAATAACAAGAGCTGGGAAACTTACAGAATCTCAAGGCCCTATATCTATCTAAAAGATTAAGAACAAAGTTAAGAGAAAACTTGTGGCCTGAACAGAAGAGTTGTAGGAGATTCCCCCCAAGACCTCAACTGAGCTATCTGGATCTTTTAAAGTCATATTTTAGGGTAATGCATCTCGTAGGTCAATGTGGTGTGACTGCAATGCTACTTTGGCTTTCTTGGCTTTAGACCACCTTGCTTTGTTACAAGATGAGTAACAACTTCTAGCACAGTAAAAGACAGGCAAGTTGATTGCAAGAAATAAGAGAGTACCTATTTTTAAAGATAGAAAATCATTATCAATGGAAAAATATATAAAAATCAATATTAGAATGTACTCGAAATGGTTAAGCTACAGAGGGATTGGCTGTTGAATTAAAAGGTGTCATCTTGTTGGCTTTTTGGGAGAAAGCCAAAGGCAGTATCCAAAATGTTTTTCTTAGTTATGAATAAAAGCATCAGAATACATGGCAATTGTGATCAAAGGAATACAAACGAATTGAAGAGAGATGAGGTGTGGATTACATCAGCTCAGTAGGACAAGTGTCAGATTTATTGAACCCAGCAAGGACAATGTGTGAGACATCACCGTCTGGGCTGAGTTAATAATAAGAAGGGTGTTTTGTTTTTGTTTTTGTTTTTGTTGTATCCAAAATCTGCCAGAAATCTTGTGCTGGGACATTGAACCACACGGAATTGAAGTTGAAGAGTCTGAGTATTATCAAGAAACAGTTTTAGTTGACAGACTAAATAACGTCTGATATCAAATAAAGAATATTAGCCTGTGATTAAGGGTATGAGGTTTCCAACGGCTGATGCTGAATATGTAAAATAGAGAAGTCATGTTTCTTGTGTGGTCCTGAATTTCCCAACCATAGAAAGATTAGGAGTGATTCTGGAAATTTTGTATTTGGTAGAAACATCTAAGGAGCTACTCCAAATAAATAAATGCACAAAGGTTTTCATCCCACTCACATGATGTATGGACTACTTCGGGTCCATGGATCCCAGATGATAACTTAGTTGTCCTAAGTTAACTTAGAGATCATCTAATTCTAAAAGTTTATACAGTAGTAATAAGATCAAAACAATATTAGAGGATAAAGGGTAAATCTAATATTCTAATTTTTCAGTTGTGCCAACTGAACCTTAGAGAATTAAGGTGTCTCCTTCATATTCAACAAGCCTATCCTTTTCCCATTTGGGGCTATTGCAAGTCACTAATATACCTCTCATCTTCTCATTTGTTCTTTGTATTTGAGCAACCAGTGCTAACCCAAGCTTAGCCCAAGTCACTGGAAAAGTGTTTCCTGTCTTTGAAAACAAACTACTGGGACAATGTCATCAATATTTTGATTTTTGAAACTTTTATTTTATCTTGAGGAGAGTGTGTGTTAACTACTAATGTGTTTTCATGCCCATGAGGAATAGCATATTTGAAAGGAATACAGTATTAATTTTGACCTCCCAGCAATGCATTCTTTAAAATTCAACATAAGCGTCTTTCCTAATCTCTTTCCCTTTGCTTCTCCTTTCTGGTTAGTACTTCTAAAGCAAGTTAACTGAGATTAATAAGGCAAAACTGTTAGATATTTATAAATCAGAAGCGGTAATTTGTAACTGTGTCTGATCCACAAGAGAGTTTAGTGAGTAGGTAAAGGAGAGACAGAGAAAGGTGTTTAATATCGTACATTTTCGTGGAAATTATGTTAAGGACAAACTTCCATGCTGGCGAGAACCTCACTTAAACTGAATTCAGAATCACAAGACCATTCAAAATTCACCTTCACTGTACATATTGGGGTTTATTGTTGGTTAAATAATTAGGTAGGCAGATATCTGGGTACAGGGAAAGTATGGAAGGAATGCT
>NW_012102299.1:2761258-2763823 GCF_000951045.1 Mandrillus leucophaeus | reverse complement strand
GCAAGTTGATTGCAAGAAATAAGAGAGTACCTATTTTTAAAGATAGAAAATCATTATCAATGGAAAAATATATAAAAATCAATATTAGAATGTACTCGAAATGGTTAAGCTACAGAGGGATTGGCTGTTGAATTAAAAGGTGTCATCTTGTTGGCTTTTTGGGAGAAAGCCAAAGGCAGTATCCAAAGTGTTTTTCTTAGTTATGAATAAAAGCATCAGAATACATGGCAATTGTGATCAAAGGAATACAAACGAATTGAAGAGAGATGAGGTGTGGATTACATCAGCTCAGTAGGACAAGTGTCAGATTTATTGAACCCAGCAAGGACAATGTGTGAGACATCACCGTCTGGGCTGAGTTAATAATAAGAAGGGTGTTTTGTTTTTGTTTTTGTTTTTGTTGTATCCAAAATCTGCCAGAAATCTTGTGCTGGGACATTGAACCACACGGAATTGAAGTTGAAGAGTCTGAGTATTATCAAGAAACAGTTTTAGTTGACAGACTAAATAACGTCTGATATCAAATAAAGAATATTAGCCTGTGATTAAGGGTATGAGGTTTCCAACGGCTGATGCTGAATATGTAAAATAGAGAAGTCATGTTTCTTGTGTGGTCCTGAATTTCCCAACCATAGAAAGATTAGGAGTGATTCTGGAAATTTTGTATTTGGTAGAAACATCTAAGGAGCTACTCCAAATAAATAAATGCACAAAGGTTTTCATCCCACTCACATGATGTATGGACTACTTCGGGTCCATGGATCCCAGATGATAACTTAGTTGTCCTAAGTTAACTTAGAGATCATCTAATTCTAAAAGTTTATACAGTAGTAATAAGATCAAAACAATATTAGAGGATAAAGGGTAAATCTAATATTCTAATTTTTCAGTTGTGCCAACTGAACCTTAGAGAATTAAGGTGTCTCCTTCATATTCAACAAGCCTATCCTTTTCCCATTTGGGGCTATTGCAAGTCACTAATATACCTCTCATCTTCTCATTTGTTCTTTGTATTTGAGCAACCAGTGCTAACCCAAGCTTAGCCCAAGTCACTGGAAAAGTGTTTCCTGTCTTTGAAAACAAACTACTGGGACAATGTCATCAATATTTTGATTTTTGAAACTTTTATTTTATCTTGAGGAGAGTGTGTGTTAACTACTAATGTGTTTTCATGCCCATGAGGAATAGCATATTTGAAAGGAATACAGTATTAATTTTGACCTCCCAGCAATGCATTCTTTAAAATTCAACATAAGCGTCTTTCCTAATCTCTTTCCCTTTGCTTCTCCTTTCTGGTTAGTACTTCTAAAGCAAGTTAACTGAGATTAATAAGGCAAAACTGTTAGATATTTATAAATCAGAAGCGGTAATTTGTAACTGTGTCTGATCCACAAGAGAGTTTAGTGAGTAGGTAAAGGAGAGACAGAGAAAGGTGTTTAATATCGTACATTTTCGTGGAAATTATGTTAAGGACAAGCTTCCATGCTGGCGAGAACCTCACTTAAACTGAATTCAGAATCACAAGACCATTCAAAATTTACCTTCACTGTACATATTGGGGTTTATTGTTGGTTAAATAATTAGGTAGGCAGATATCTGGGTACAGGGAAAGTATGGAAGGAATGCTACTGACAGAAGCATAAGCAGTCATATATCATCTATAAGAGCTGTTTCAGAATACTGTTATTCTGAGCTCCAGTAAATTACCTGTGCTGAGAGAAAACAGGCTGAGTTAATAGTAAGAGGGTTTTTTGTTTGTTTGTTTTTTGTTTTTTTTCCCCAAAATCTTCCAGAAGTCCTGTGCTGGGACACTGAACCACATTGAATTGAAGAGTCTGAGTATTATCAACAATTTTAGTTGAAAGACTAAATATCATCTGATGTCAAATAAAAAATATTAGCCTATGATTGAGGTTGTGAGGTTTTCTCAATTACTGATGCTGAGCATGTGAAGTAGAGAAGTCAGGTTTCTTATGAGGTCCTGAATTTCCCAACCATTGAAAGATTAGGAGTGATTCAGGACATTTCTTTGATTTGCCAGAAACTTCTAAGGAGCCACTCCATATAAATAAATGCACGAAGGTTTTCGTCCAACTCAAATGATGTATGGACTACTTTGGGTGATCGCTAAAGTTAACTTAGAGATCATCTGATTCTAAAAGTTTATACAGCAGTAATAAGATCAAAACCATATTAGAGGATAAAGGGTAAATCTAATATTCTACTTTTACAGTTGTGCCAAATGAACGTTAGAGAATTAAGGTGTCTCCTTCATATTCAACAAGTCTATCCTTTTCCCATTTGGTGCTATTGCACTTCACTAATATACCTCTCATCTTCTCATTTGTTTTTTATATTTGAGCAACCAGTGCCAATCAAAGCCTAGCCCAACTTGCTAGAAAATATTTTTGGCTTTGAGTGCTGCTATGATTGTGCTCACAACAAAAATGAATCTGACAGAGAACAGAGAAAGAAATGGAAAATCAAATCAATGGAATTAAAGGAAAGATCTAGGACAATCTTTAAAAATCCATTAGCCGGCATAATTGGAAGTTATATGCATTC
>NW_012102299.1:2755742-2757148 GCF_000951045.1 Mandrillus leucophaeus | reverse complement strand
ATGAAAAATAAGGAAACAATAAAAAGTATTGGATTGGGAATCAATGCAGAATTAGGTTCAAATCTTGATTATCTCTTCAATTATTTTTGTGACAATGGGCAAGATTTACTTCTCTGGATCTCTTCTTCATCTGTAAGTTTAGAGTTTTGGGTTAGGTGAGCTTTAAAGTTTCTTTTAGCTCTTAATTATACAAATTATTTCTCAAATAATTATAATTATTCCCTGGAAAATTCTTAGAGAAGGATTTTTGTAAATGAATATTTAAAAAATCACACAGAACAGGAGAATAAAATATGTAATTTCAAGTTTTAATAATTAAAATCAGATTTATTTCCTAAAGTATTAATACCTTGGATTATGGGGGAAGTATTTGCTCTGAGATTCTAAAAGAAGTCAGTATCTGTTTTTTCATGATATTTTTGGAAAAGTCCACTAAAGACCTCCTGATGCTACTCTTTCATTTTGGTAAATATTAAACCTCACTACATAATCTGAGACTGTAACTGTGTGTTAGAAATTCCTAGTTTATGCTTTTACTTGTATCTTGGGTTCTCTTCCTTGACCTTGACGTGTCCATTTAATGAAACCTGCTCACATTTGAGGTAGGTTTAATTTGTTTCTCACAAATCTCCTATATCTGCTTTTACTTATGTTCTTACACCTCTGAATTCTCTTGGCCTCTTGTCCTAGGGCACCTCAGCATAAGCCTCCTTTGTTAGTAATATGTTATATTAATGCCTTAAGGCCTTGAACTATTCACTCATCCTGAAATACTTTCTTCAGATCTTTCTGACTGGCTTTTTCTTGTTATCCAGGTCTTAGTTTATATTCTACTGCTGCAGTAAGCTCTCTGATCATCTAATGTAAAGTAACTTCCCAGTTACTGTCTATTTTATTGTGATGTTTTACTTTCTTCATAGCAGTATTTAAAGTTATTTTATGTATGTCTCTCTCATTAAAATGTAAGTTTCCTGGAGACAAAAGATGCCCAATAAATATGTAAGTAACGACGATAATTTTTTGCATGTGTGCATTTTATTCATTTTGCTGAAGAAGGCATTCACCTTCGAATAGAGTTACTTCTGTTTCATTTCTTTTATCTTCTGCAATATCTGATGTATGGTCTTGCACACCAGAAATTCTCTGTAGATATTCTTAATGGAATTATGTTAATGTGGAAGAAAAAAAAAAGTAGAAAATTGGAGCTGTTACTCTCATTCTATTTGCCAAATGTAGTTTCTACTGTAACATCATTTCATTTCGTGGGTTCTTGATTTGATTAAAAAAATAAAGAAAAGAAAGAGAATCCCACAGTTTTAACATGCTTACTTAAAAATCCATATCAAGGCCAAGCAATTGCATGCCCAAAGGAAACCTTGATTTAATAGTTTTCTAAAAAGATGTCC
>NW_012102299.1:2754344-2755692 GCF_000951045.1 Mandrillus leucophaeus | reverse complement strand
GGTGGCGGGTGCCCATATTCCCAGATACTCAGGAGGCTGAGGCAGGAGCATGGCGTGAACCCGGGAGGCAGAGCTTGCAGTGAGCCGAGACCGAGCTACTGCACTCCAGTCTGGGCGACAGAGCGAGACTGTCTCAAAAAAAAAAAAAAAAAGATATCTTACAAATTCCACCCTTTCCTTTGACCTCTTTAGAAATCATACCTGCATGCAAGTGAAGGATTGTGACATTAAAGAAAAAAAACTTGGATCATCTCTAGTTGTAAAATATTAAAGGCATCCAAAGATATGATATTTAAAATTTTCATTTAAGCAAATTATATCTGATATACTTCATATCTTACTCTGTTTTAGTTGCCTGAGTTTTCTCAGATATTTTAAAAGTTACTTTATTGAGATATGATTGATCATACAAAAAAGCTATCCCTATTTAATCTATATGACTTGAAGATTTTGGAGATAAGTATACACCCAGGAAATCATCATCACAATATATGCCATAAACATATCCATTACCTCCAAAAGTTTTCTCCTGCCCTCTTTATTTATTGTTACTTTTCTGTCATAAGAAGGGATAACAGAAGATACACCCTTTAGCAAATTGGAAAGTATACAATGTAAAATAAACTATAGGCTATACTGTATAGTAAATCTCCAGGACTTATTTATCTTGCATCACTGAAACTTTGTACCCTTTGACTAATTTTGTGTCCTTTGACCAACAACCTTCATATCATAAAAATATTTGTTAAATAGCTTGATTTAATTATCCCACACACACATTGTACACACATACTATGTTTTACATTATATATACAATTTTACTGTTATATGTTTATACAAGTAATTATGTTCATGATGAAAAATAAGGAAACAATAAAAAGTATTGGATTGGGAATCAATGCAGAATTAGGTTCAAATCTTGATTATCTCTTCAATTATTTTTGTGACAATGGGCAAGATTTACTTCTCTGGATCTCTTCTTCATCTGTAAGTTTAGAGTTTTGGGTTAGGTGAGCTTTAAAGTTTCTTTTAGCTCTTAATTATACAAATTATTTCTCAAATAATTATAATTATTCCCTGGAAAATTCTTAGAGAAGGATTTTTGTAAATGAATATTTAAAAAATCACACAGAACAGGAGAATAAAATATGTAATTTCAAGTTTTAATAATTAAAATCAGATTTATTTCCTAAAGTATTAATACCTTGGATTATGGGGGAAGTATTTGCTCTGAGATTCTAAAAGAAGTCAGTATCTGTTTTTTCATGATATTTTTGGAAAAGTCCACTAAAGACCTCCTGATGCTACTCTTTCATTTTGGTAAATATTAAACCTCACTACATAATCT
>NW_012102299.1:2746527-2753564 GCF_000951045.1 Mandrillus leucophaeus | reverse complement strand
AAAAAAATAAAGAAAAGAAAGAGAATCCCACAGTTTTAACATGCTTACTTAAAAATCCATATCAAGGCCAAGCAATTGCATGCCCAAAGGAAACCTTGATTTAATAGTTTTCTAAAAAGATGTCCGTATCTATTTAACTGCCATTCAGAAAAATCATGAGTTTATTTAAATAAAAGGTATTTAGAACTACAGTTCTTATGATAAACCTACAAATATAATTATTTATTAATATAACTAGGAACAAATTTTATAGACCTTATATAATCACAGAATAATCAATCCACCAGAAATGTAACTTTTTTTAACTAATGATTTTGAAATGTCAAATGATATATAATGCTTTAATTGATCTAGGCTATTCAGAAACACCTAAGTCACTGTGACTGTATAAAAGAAATAAAAGCAGAAGATTTGTTAAGTGTCTAGTTCATTTTTACGTCAACAGGAGAATAAATGAAAGCAATGTTTTATTTATTCAACATAAAGTGGACTGGATTAAGGTCAGACTTGCTACTTTGAAGTTAAATTTACTATAAAATTGATTCGTTTTTACTATAAAATTCATTAGAATGTGAGAACAAGGAGGGATTCTAGCAGTCATTCAAGTGAGGTTATTATAGGTGAGGAAACTGAACTAAAACAATCTATTCAATTTTGTAAGACTAGCTACTCTAGATTAGTTCAGCTTTAAAGGTTGGCTAGATGTCCAGATGTAAGCACCTGCCTCTTACTCCAAAATATAGCCTTTGACTCCTATTTCAAGGGACACGAAAGAGTAAAATTCTGTAACAGGTACTCAGCAGGGTTGGAAGCTAATAGGTTTTGGACTCATCTATTACATATCAAGAAAAGGATCTCCAGTTTATAATAATATATTGTAATCAAATCAATACAGTAATATTAAAATTATATCAAGTTCTGAAAAATATCTTTGAATATTTGGGAGACACTTGTGGATCTAATACTGCTTTCTTTATGAAATTTAATAAGATTTACATTGTCTATGATGACTAACATTCTGGTTATCAGAATGCAAAGTAGCAGAGAAGTATGTAAAGGTACTGCTTTAATGTGTGTATTAGTAGGAATTATTTCAGTTGCAAAAGGTAAGAATTCAGCTCAAATTAGTTTATACAAAAGAAACTCACTGGCTGGGAAGAAAAGAAGAGCTTCAAGTTGAAAGCAAGAGGTACAGAAAAACAAAGACCTAGGGCAGGAATTATGACTCAGAATCGCTAAAATCTTCTCTCTCTCTTTTGTCATCTGTGCTTAGCTTCATTCTTCATATTTTAAATAAGATACAGCCCCTGGCCATTCCAGTAGTATTTCCTCTCAGTTTAGCAACACTGCCCTTTCCCTTAAAGGGCAACAGCTTATTTATTCCAGGTTCTGTAGATTAATATTAAGGAAGGTCTTGAATTGGCACAGCTTAGGGTATTTGTTGGAACAGGGGAATAGAGAATTCCTGTAACAAGATAACATGACTGAAATGTTCACAAAAACCACGTGCCACTGGGGAATAGTGATTCTATCTCTCAAAAGATGCTACATTGTAAAAAAATGCAACGCTAAGAAAACGTACCCCTTAGAATATTCTTGATAATGGAATTTGCCATGCTAATGTCCCATAAGTTAGTTGTTACAGAGGTGGCATTGTCAATTTCCGGTATTGCCCTTATGCAGCTTACTAATTTACAAAGATTAAAAAATGATAAAACCTAATATTGGTGGAGGTGAAGTGAGAGGGGCCTTCACATAACTCTGGAGGAAGTGTAAATTGGTAAAACCTTTTTGTAAAGCAATTGGATAAAATATCAAGAAAATTAAAATAGTTCACACTTGTAGATATGGTAATTCCACTTCTAAAAGGAAAATCTAATAACATAATTAAAATGTGGGTACATATTTGTGTGTAATGTTTTATGTAATTTGAGTATTAGAAACAAAATCAATATTCAGTAACGTTTACTCTGTTAAATATAAATATAATCATGTACCACATAAGGATGTTTCAGTCAAGACAGGTGACATATACAGGCCAATAAGAGTATAACACTGTACTTTTACTGTTCATTTTCTACGATCAGATACACAGATGCTTACATTGTGCAACAGCTGCCTACACTATTCAGCACAGTAATGTGCTATACAGTTTTGTAGCCTCTAGGCTATGCCATCTAGCCTAAATGCATAGTAGACTATACCATCTACATTTGTGTAAGTATATTCTGTGATGTTCACATAATGAGGAAATCACCTAATGACACACTTTGCAGAAGGCACCCCATTGTTAAATAACACATGACTGAATGTGATAGGCTACTATGCAGATTACGCCTAATACCCTCACATGATTTTAATAATATACTGTCATTGCAAACTTGAAACAACTTCCTTTTTAAGTTGTTGCCAATGATGTAAATTCATGCAAACTCATTGGATAAAATTACATATATGTATCATAAAACTATATATCAAAATTAAAAATGCAAATATGACCTAGACATTTTATTTTTAGGAATTTATCTCATAGATATTCTAGTATATACTCAAATAATGTTCACAGCAATACTGTTTGCAATAGAAAATGTCTGGAAATAAGTCAAATTTCCGACAATGAGTGACATATTGAATAAATTCTGCCATTAGAAAGGTATAATTTATATATTAATCTGCAAAATATGTTAAATGAAAAAGCAAAAGTTCAAACACTGTCTATATAGTAGACCCTCATTTCTCTAGAAATAGATAACAGTTGTGTAGTAGACATGACTGTGTTCACTAACAGCTAGTTCTCTCCCTGGACATACAGAAGATTATAGTTCCCATACTTCTTGCAGTTAACTGAAGCCAGGAAACTAGGTCTGGCAAATACAATGAGTGCGACTGACTTTTGAGCTGACAAAAACGAAAAGCCCTTTTTAAATTCTGCCAGTATGCATGCACAGAGTCTTGTGTTGAAAATGTAGAGCCACAGGGTAAAAGCAGCTTGAATGGCTGACTCATATACAAGGACAACTGGCTGACAGTCACCAGGACTATCAAGAAGTTTGCAGAAACAAGAAATAAACTTTTACTGTTTTAAACTGTTGTGAATTTTGGGTTTTGTTTGCCACCAAATAAACCTAGTCTATTCTGATTGTTGTAAGTGGTCAATTTGGGAAGTCAGATATATTTAAAATTGGCTTACTGCTGTAACATATACAGTCCAAATTACATAATGGCTCAAATGCAATAGAAGTCTCTTTTTGCTCACATATCGCTTCATTGAGATTCTACATTAATTGTAATGATGAGGGTGGGGGTGTCTTATGTCGTACAGTTGTCACCCAGGATGACCGACTTTAACATTTTTTCCCACTGACTTCCAAAGTTCTCATAGATAGCAAAATTCATTTGGAAGAAGGAGAAGGAGCATGGAGAATTGCAGATGGAGATTTTTATGGGAAGGCTTGGAGGTTGCATATTACTACTTTTACTTGTTGGCTAGGAATCTATCACGTGGTGACACCTAAGTGCCAGTGAGTCTGACAATGCGGCAATTTGGTTGCGTGCCATGGTAAGAGGCAAAAAATTTTGCTCGATAGTTACCAGTTTTTGCCACAGATGAAGGGATTTTTCATTGTATAATTAGTTATTACTGTTTGAATTTAAAAGAGGAAAATATCATTTTCAAATAAAAATGCAAAAGTGGCACAAAAAATTATTTTTTTTGCTTTAATTTTGTGCATTTATTTGGCTATTATTAAAGTAAATAATGCTCTTTACAGAAAATGTAGAAAGTAACACAAAAGAAAAATAAGCAGAAAAAGTCATCCAATAACCCCCATGATTCCAGTATAATAATCTTTTTTAAGGTAACTGAAATGACCATCCTTCTTTTACAATTGCAAATGCTAACCCCCAGGGATTTTAAGAAATTTGTCAGCTCTAGTAAGCGGTAGAGCACAGAGAAAAGAAAAGCCAGGGAAGCTTTTAGAGAGCAGGAGGCAAGAAAGAAAATGACTTATGAATGTGGAAACGCAATTGACAAATGATTTTAAAATTTTGCAGGTTTAATTGCATGGAGAGAGGGAGCATAGAACAGGAGAAATACACCACAGCAACAGAGGTAAGGACCTCAGCTTTAGAGATTTCCCATTTTATTACAGTTATATTTCCATTTAGATATGTTATTTAGATAATAAGGTGTAACTGTCCAATAGGCAGTATGAACCTGGGTTCTGGATGAAGACCTATCAGGATATTGTGTCAATGACAGTAGTTGAAGGCACTGGTGTTAAAGGTTGTAGAGAGAGTTGTGATCAGGCAGAATCTTGAGCAATTTAAGAGTTAGATGTTGTACAGATTGTTGAAGGCTAGAATTGTTTGTTGTTGTTGTTGTTTGTTTGTTTCTTTTCTTAAAGCCCTGGCCCATTTCCCTGAAGAGCTCTCACAGGAAAAGCCATAGTTGGATATGGCGTGAGAAGCTAGCCAGGATTCTAAATGGTGAATGTGGCCACCAGTTGGCTGCCTAGTATAAAATACATACAGGTGTTCAATTCTCCTGAGTCCCAAGGCTAACTATTATTCTTAACTATTGTGTGCATCCATTCCTATAAATATTAGAAGACCGGGAACTCAGATAGCTTATTTTGCTCCTGAATCTGTTACTAAGTAGCTAAATGAACTAAAAAACTAATTTTTCCAACCAGGGCTTAGATTTCCTCATATCTAAAATGAGAAGAACAGACTAAATAATCTCTAACTACCCAGCTCTGAAACCCAGACTCTATGATAAGAATAAGCATTTTCCCAAACTCCCAAACTTAGTATTTTTTTATAGAAATGATTACTTTCTTCTTCATCCCCTGGTCATCTGCATAAATATCTCATCCATCCTCTAGACAATAACCATGATAGGGCAGAAAATCAATAATTTTCTCTGTGTCTTCTGTGGAATTTAACACAGAACATTGGAAATAGTAGCAATTAATAAAAATTTAAACAATAAACAATAACATACATTTTTAAACTGAAAGCTTTGTGCTCTGTGCTGATTTCTCTGATGATAACACGTTAAAGTTTGAAGCAGTGGTCATGAAAATGATCTTCTAGAACCATCATAATTAAAGTGTGGTGCTCTCTCTGTAATTGTAAAATAAGGTTTGAGTGGCCACACAATGCCTCTCATACCTAGAATTCTAACAGATTAAAAACTTTCTTAAACATAACAGTTCCAGGATCTATGACCTGGAGACATCTCCTTCTTGGATATTGTACATAGGGTGGTGATCTTCATTTATATTCATTCACTGAAGCCTTGGCTTTATGCTGCTTTGACAGCTTGTCAGGAATAAATCTTGTCAAGAAGGGCATTCTCTTTGGAGATTTTTATATAGCTTGTGTTGCTAGAAAGAAACACATAGCAAGCTTGTTTAATCCAGTTAATGAAGATCTGCAGGCTGTCTTGTGCAGCCGGTCAACTGGCAATGAAGGAAGTTAATTTTAAGGTCTATGAAAGCCTTCCATTTGTGGTGACAAACTCAGGAACTCAACAACTACTGTTAACTCTCTCCAACCATTTTGTAATTTCTTTTTGCTTTTATAACTGTAGCAATAGAAAAAGTATCTTTCCTTGCATAAGCAGAAATGGTTTAGTATTTGTATAACATGTTAATAGATAATTTATCAAAGAGAAATGGTTCATTATTTGTTTAAATGCATTAATAGATAATTTATCAAAATTACTAGATAATTAATAGATAATTCTTCAACATGGATCTAATTAGATTGACTATTTGGGTTTATATATTTTTCTCTAGCATTTACCCCTTCTGTTATACAGTGCTATGAAAAAATACTAAATCTGTAGTGATAAAAGTTGGTATAAGGTGCAAAATCTAACACTTGTAGGCTGTGAATGCAAGCCATTTCACTATTTTGGGCCTCAGTTTCTCATATATAAATTATGATAATACAGGTAGTACTATTTTTTATTGTCACAGGATGACTTTGAAGAAAACTATACAAATATTTGTGAGCTGTAAAATCCAAACATCATACAAATATAGGCGCTGCATATATGGTTTTCCCACATCAGCACTGTCAGAAAAAATACTGCCCCCAATTATTTACAATCACCAATAAAATGGAATTTTATATCTTTACTGTGTTATGCAGTTAAGGAGCCATTATCCTGCAGATATTTCCTCAGATTTTTGCCGTACTCTGTGAAGATACATTATTTTCTCCCACTTTTCTAGCTGATGAGAAAAAGCATCAGGTAAAAATCTTCAGTGATTTTTCCCCAAAATACCAAGTTTCAACATTTTCTAGTACTTTAAACAACACAGACTACTTTTTACTTGTCTCATGCCACTTTAAATAGGATCATTAAGGGACACTCTCTCTGTTGAGATATTTAGACAGATCCCTTAACGAAGAAAGGCAGCAATTCAGACCAAGGTGTGGGCAAAGGATACTCCAGGATAAGGAAACACCAAGCACAAAAGGGCCTTAGCCAGGACAGAATTGTTATTTCCAAGAAATACCAACATGTCTAGTACTAATGAAGTCAAATGAATGAGAGAAGAGTGGAAGGAGAGAAAGGCAATGTCTTGAGTAGTTGTCTGACTATATAGTCTCTCATAGACCATGATAATTGTTTGCACCTTATTCTAAGTTCAGTGAAATGTCATTGAAGTCTATGCGGGAAAGCAACATGACATGATTTATGTTTTAAATGGATCATTTTAGCTCCTATGTGTGGTATGCAATTTAGCACAATACAAGCAGAGACAGGAGTGGTAGGCATGACAGGGATCAAAGTAGATATACTAGTGACTTAGACTAGAGTGATAGAAATTGGGATAATGAACAATAGTCAGATTGGATAGATTTTAAGGATAATGTCAACAGTTATGTTACATTAAACATACTGCCCAAGGTAATTTATAGATTCAATGCCATCCCCATCAAGCTACCAATGACTTTCTTCACAGAATTGGAAAAAACTGTTTTAAAGTTCATATGGAACCAAAAAAGAGCCTGCATTG
>NW_012102299.1:2742793-2745147 GCF_000951045.1 Mandrillus leucophaeus | reverse complement strand
TCAGGATTTTGGTATGAGCAAATTTGAATTGCAACCTGAACAGAGTTGAAAACATTAAAAAATAACCATCATAAATTTTCACCACACCTTACAAGATGCATTTGTGATTTGTGGATTATTGTGTATGGATATGTGTGTTCACGTGTGTTTGTGACTATCACTTAGAAATTACTTGTAAAAAATTTCACAAAATTCTGGAAATATGCAATTAAAAATAAACCATAAACTATGGCTCAAAACTCATATCATACAATTGATCTTTGCCAAGGAATTCAGCTTTTCTGTTCAGGAGAGTATTAAAAAATTTTTACCTATAACAAGTAACTTTGAAGGGACTGGAATTAGTTTTGTAAGGGGTATGGCATACTGGAAAAAACCAGGACACAATTTTTTCTACAGATAATCATTATCAGTTTTAATTTGTTTTAATTGCATGCTTTATCTCCCTTCCAATTTAGTCATTTTAAAATTAAAAATTGATTCTGTAAAACTCATTACTATACCATCAGTGTGGCCCTTTTGTGTCAGCTACTTTTAAATCCAAGGAAAAAAATGGCTAATTTAATGAGGAAGTTTAAGAAAGAAAGAAAAGTTCAAAGAAAAATAATGAGGCACAGTTCCCTCTGGATCTGTTTCTAATGTTTAATACAAGAAAATGTCAGCAGTATTTTAAGATTCACAGAAATTATTGTGATACAGGCAACATTATATAGGCTTACACACCAACAAGAGGCTTAGCATGAGACTATCCATGGAGAAGACAGAATATATGTTACTGACTTTTATTAAAGGCAGTGTGGTATATAGTAAATAGATTACCATTTTTCATGTTTCTTCTGCCATTGTAAGCATGTCATTCAATGGCATGATATCCTAGTCTGATGGCATTGTCAGAATCAAAAGTTCAGAGGTGAAGTAGCTGGTCACAGTCTTGCATAAGCAGAAAAAAGATAAAAACATGATTTTTTTTTTTTTTTTAATCCCAAGAGCAGCATAGAGGTTGGTTAAAGCCAGCTAATGACATTTTTCCTGCACAATATTGGTCACAAAATTAGTTTATTTTGAAGAATGATATTGGAGACAGAGGTCTAAAAGAGGGGTTCTCATCCTCCTGGTATTTAAATTTTTTCCTGGCGGCTATTAAATAGTGAGAAAGACAGTCTTTGGGACTTACTCTGCTTTTGGAAGAATATAGATTAACTATGGGAAAGAAACTGAGGAAGCAAAAGCATTAATTATGTATTCTGAGAAAAGCATAGAACCTTTTCTCTACCTCCCTGAATTTCCCTTGTCTTTTCCCCCTGCTCTGTACTGAGAAAAGAAAGCTCTCTCAGAAACCTTTTGAAGGACTGGATCTTAAAAGATTTCTGCTTAAAAATGCCCGTTCCGCTCTTTCAGTGAAAAAAATACAACTTATTTTCAAAGCCCAGCATCATTATTATACATCATATGTATTTTCCATCCAAGAAGAATTATTGTTTCTTTCTCAATACTGTCATATTTGCTGTGTGTGTACATAGCAATTGTTCTGGACCACAGGCAAACCAAGGGCATTTACCAGAGACCCACCTACTTGGTGGTTCATGAGTTCGTTTTTTTCAGTGGCTTCCATTAGAATGCCAGAAATTTTGCTTGCCTTCTTAGCCTCTTAGATGTAGCTTGTAAATCTTTAAATTCACCAAGAAAAAGCATCAGTGTACTGAATATTGCATTTACCTTTCTAGACTTTTCTCTGACATGCTGGCCTGCCAAGTCTGATGACGGCCTTAGAAGATATTGAATACCTTCACATAAATCCTTTTCAATATTATTTTCATGTTTTATAGCTGTCTCAGAAGAATGGCTGATCTGAAATATGCTAGACTATCATTGACAAGAATAAAAAATATTACTGTTAGATTTTATGGTAGCAAAACAAAGCAAAAATCAGTGGTATGTAAAAATATATCAAATTTCTTGAGAAAAAAGCCTATGCAAGAAACTTCATTTATGTAAGGTGTAAAATCAATGAGGTTGACAGCTGTATACACCAGTAAAACCACCATCACAATAAAAAAGTAACATTTTTCATCATTTCTCAAAGATCCTTACTATACCTTCACAGTTAGTCCTTCCCTTGATCCTCAACTGCAAGCAACAATCTACTGGATTTTTGTTACGTAGATTAGTTTGCATGTTTTATAATAAGAATAATATCATATGATAATCTTCTGTGTCTTTTGTGTCTTTAGCTCAGCAAAATATTTTGAAATTCATGTATATTGTTGTATGTATCAGTAGTTTATTCCTTTGAATTGCTGATTAGCATTCCATTGAATGTGTACATTTACTTTGCACTTTATTGATTAATAATA
>NW_012102299.1:2733252-2742743 GCF_000951045.1 Mandrillus leucophaeus | reverse complement strand
AAGAAAGAAAAGTTCAAAGAAAAATAATGAGGCACAGTTCCCTCTGGATCTGTTTCTAATGTTTAATACAAGAAAATGTCAGCAGTATTTTAAGATTCACAGAAATTATTGTGATACAGGCAACATTATATAGGCTTACACACCAACAAGAGGCTTAGCATGAGACTATCCATGGAGTAGGCAGAATATATGGTACTGACTTTTATTAAAGGCAGTGTGGTATATAGTAAATAGATTACCATTTTTCATGTTCCTTCTGCCATTGTAAGCATGTCATTCAATGGCATGATATCCTAGTCTGATGGCATTGTCAGAATCAAAAGTTCAGAGGTGAAGTAGCTGGTCACAGTCTTGCATAAGCAGAAAAAAGATAAAAACATGATTTTTTTTTTTTTTTTAATCCCAAGAGCAGCATAGAGGTTGGTTAAAGCCAGCTAATGACATTTTTCCTGCACAATATTGGTCACAAAATTAGTTTATTTTGAAGAATGATATTGGAGACAGAGGTCTAAAAGAGGGGTTCTCATCCTCCTGGTATTTAAATTTTTTCCTGGCGGCTATTAAATAGTGAGAAAGACAGTCTTTGGGACTTACTCTGCTTTTGGAAGAATATAGATTAACTATGGGAAAGAAACTGAGGAAGCAAAAGCATTAATTATGTATTCTGAGAAAAGCATAGAACCTTTTCTCTACCTCCCTGAATTTCCCTTGTCTTTTCCCCCTGCTCTGTACTGAGAAAAGAAAGCTCTCTCAGAAACCTTTTGAAGGACTGGATCTTAAAAGATTTCTGCTTAAAAATGCCCGTTCCGCTCTTTCAGTGAAAAAAATACAACTTATTTTCAAAGCCCAGCATCATTATTATACATCATATGTATTTTCCATCCAAGAAGAATTATTGTTTCTTTCTCAATACTGTCATATTTGCTGTGTGTGTACATAGCAATTGTTCTGGACCACAGGCAAACCAAGGGCATTTACCAGAGACCCACCTACTTGGTGGTTCATGAGTTCGTTTTTTTCAGTGGCTTCCATTAGAATGCCAGAAATTTTGCTTGCCTTCTTAGCCTCTTAGATGTAGCTTGTAAATCTTTAAATTCACCAAGAAAAAGCATCAGTGTACTGAATATTGCATTTACCTTTCTAGACTTTTCTCTGACATGCTGGCCTGCCAAGTCTGATGACGGCCTTAGAAGATATTGAATACCTTCACATAAATCCTTTTCAATATTATTTTCATGTTTTATAGCTGTCTCAGAAGAATGGCTGATCTGAAATATGCTAGACTATCATTGACAAGAATAAAAAATATTACTGTTAGATTTTATGGTAGCAAAACAAAGCAAAAATCAGTGGTATGTAAAAATATATCAAATTTCTTGAGAAAAAAGCCTATGCAAGAAACTTCATTTATGTAAGGTGTAAAATCAATGAGGTTGACAGCTGTATACACCAGTAAAACCACCATCACAATAAAAAAGTAACATTTTTCATCATTTCTCAAAGATCCTTACTATACCTTCACAGTTAGTCCTTCCCTTGATCCTCAACTGCAAGCAACAATCTACTGGATTTTTGTTACGTAGATTAGTTTGCATGTTTTATAATAAGAATAATATCATATGATAATCTTCTGTGTCTTTTGTGTCTTTAGCTCAGCAAAATATTTTGAAATTCATGTATATTGTTGTATGTATCAGTAGTTTATTCCTTTGAATTGCTGATTAGCATTCCATTGAATGTGTACATTTACTTTGCACTTTATTGATTAATAATAGTTTGTAAGTCTTTCTAATTTTTTTTTCCATTTTATGGATGGTTAGGAGTAGTTCATTGTGTTTTAGTTGCATTTTCCTGATGACTAATGATGTTGGGTGTTTTTTAATGTATTTATTGGCTATTTATATTTTTTCTCTTGTAAATGCCTGTTCAAATATTTTGAGCATTAAAAAGTTGGGTTGTCTTCTTACTATTAAGATATAAGAGTTGTTGATATACTCTAGGCACAGTTCTTTATAAAAATATGTGTTTTAAATATTTTCTCTCTCTTTGTATTTATTTTCTTAATTGTGTCTTGAAGAGCAAAAGTGTTAAAATTTTATAAAGCCCAATTGTGAAAGTTTCTCCTGTGATTTTCCTTAGGTGTTTGATTTAAGAAATGCTTGCCTATCTAGTTAGATTATGTCTAAACTAGACATAATCTCCAAGATTATGTCTAGTTTAGCTTTGTTTTTAAGTAGTAGTTATATGGTTTCAGTTTTTATATTTAGGTGAATAACCCATTTAGATTAATTTTATGTGAATTAAGATTCAGATATTTTTATTTTTTTACTGACATCAAGTTGTTCCAGTGCCTTTTTTGTTTCTTTTTAGAGATAGACTCTTGCTCTGTCACCCAAGTTGGAATGCAGTGGTGCGATCATAACTCCACAACCTCAAATTACTCAGCTCAGAAGATCCTTCTGCCTCAGCCTCCTGAATACCTAGTACTCCAGGTGTGTGCCACCATGCCCAGCTAATTTCTTTTATTTTTTGTAGAGATGGGGTCTTCTTATGTTGTGCAGGCTGGCGATGCCCCTGCCTTGGCCTCTCAAAGCACTAGAATTACAGATGTGAGTCCTTACACCTCTCCCAGTGGCATGTTTTGGAAAGTACTTTTTCCCCTATTGAATTGCCTTGGCATTTTTGTCAAAAATCATTTTTTTATATATGTTTGGGTCTATTTCTGGATACTGTGTTCTGCTCTAGCAATATACATATCTATGCTTATGCCAATATAACATTGTTGTGATTATTGCAGTGTTATTGTACTTTTTGAAGTCTGGTAGTGTATTTTTTCTGTGTTTTCTTTTGTGTAACATTCATTTTACTATTCTACAACATTTTCATTTCCACGTACATTTTAAAATCAACTTGTCACTTTGTATAAAAGAACTTTCTAGACATTTTGTTGAGATTGCATGGAATTTGTAGATCACTTTGAAGAGAATTTACATTTTAATAATATTGATTGTTCCAATGCATGAATGAGTAATATTCCTCCATTTATTTAGGTTTTTGTTAATTTCTTTTATTCTCTATTTCATAGTGTAAAAGTCCTGTGTATATTTTGTTAAGTTTTTATGTAAGCATTTCATAATTTTTTTGGGGGGGTAAATGTATGTTAAATTCTTAAAATTTTATTTTCTATGTCTTTGCTGAAAGTATATAATATGCAATTAATTTTGTTTTAATGTTCTATGTTTAAACATTATAAGAAAATTTTTATGTTTATACTTAACCATACAGTCACTATCTTTCATCTTTATTCGTTTAAACTTTATTCATTCCTAACATATGAATTTTTCTATATCAATTCCCTCTTCAGACCTGAATAATTTTATTGGCATTTCCCATAGTTTTACTTTGTCTGAAAATGTCTTTAACTCTGTTCTATTTTCACTAAATCTAGAATTCTAGGTTAACCATTATTTTCTTTTTCTTTCAGCATTTTAAATCTGTTGCTCCACTGTCATCTGGCCTTAATGGTTTCTGATGTCACATCCACCATCATTTGATCATTGTTCCACCATATGTAAAGTATTAATTTCTGGGTGTTTTTAAGATTTTCTTGTTCCTTTTGTGTTTCAGCAGTTTTGCTGTGAGGTACCTATATCTGTGTAGACACTTCTTTCAAATGTGTCCTATTTGGAGTTTGCTGCCCTTTAGTAATCTATAAATGTAGGCCTTTTACCAGATTTGGAAAGTTTTGGTCATCATTTCTTCAAATATTTTTTGTCTCAAACTTTTTCCTTTCTTTCTAGGACTCCAATTACCTAATTAAGGTGTTAGACCTTTTGAAATGTTCCACTGTTCTCTGGGGCTCAGTTTATATTTTTTCTTTTTTTTAGACAGAGTCTCACTCTGTCACCAGGCTGGAGAGTGCAGTGCCGTGGTCTCTGCCTCCTGGGTTCAAGCAATTTTCCTGCCTCAGCCTCCCAAGTAGCTGGGATTACAGGCACGCACCACCATGCCCAGCTAATTTTTGTATTTTTAGTAGAGATGCGGTTTCACCATGTTGGCCAGGCTTGTCTTGAACTCCTGACCTCATGATCTACCTGCCTTTGCCTACCAAAGTGCTAGGATTACAGGCGTGAGCCACCGCACCTGTCCCAGTTTGTATTTGTTCATAAACTTGTCTCTTTTTCAAATTGCATGATTTCTATTGATTTATATTCGGTTTTAGATTCTTTTGACATCTTTATTTTAATAATTTTGCCTACCCAGAAAATTTATATTTTTGTGTTTTTATCAATTTTAAAATTTCTTTTATGCCTTTTTATGTTTTCTACTTTTATGCTGGTATTTTCAATTTTTTTGTTGTTCCTTCCACGTGTATCTTTTTTTACCTGATCGAGCATAGTTTTAACTCTGTTTAAAGTTCATGTCTGATAATTTGGTCATTTTTCCCCTAAAAAATGAGTCATTGTTTCCTGGCTCTTTGTATATGAAGTGATTTTTGGATTGAATTGTGGACATTATGAATGTAATTATGAATAAAAATCTAGGCTCTGACTTTTTTCATATCACTTTAAAAAGTGTTGATGCTATTGTTTAGCAGAAAAATGACTTAAGCTCAGATTAAACACGGTCTATCTGTGATGGCAGAGACTCAGAGTGCAGTTTAGTTCTTTAAATCTTAACTCCTGATTGCTTTCAGCTTGCTTATTCATGCATTCATCAGATGTCAAGATTTTAGGTGTTAAGTTTGTTCTTCTCTGGATTCTTCCTTTTCAGAAGCTGTTTTTGTATTTCAACTCTCTTCCTTGATTCCTCTGCCTAAAAGAGGGTGAGTTATTTTCTATCAGAGCTAGAGCCACCTCATGCCCAGTATGACTGCTGTGATTGCCTTCTGTGTCGGGCAGTTAAAAAATAACATACACACTCCAAATTTCAATGCCCACGGTGGTTACAGGCTCCAAGTTTCAATTCCCTTTCAAAAAGTTCTTGCGCAGCTTCCATCTCCAGTGTCCGGTGCCTTCAGGTTGCTCTTTTTTGATAGTCAATAGCTCTTATTTGTGGGAAGGTTAATTTATTAGGAGCTCACTCCTCTATGCTTCAAGCAGAAATCCTCATACATATATCATGATAAAGCCAATAAAAACTCCATTTTCTGTATATTTTCAGTCATTTTTTGATCAAACATTCTTTAAAATCTATTGTTCCGATGAAATAATGAAGATGGACACATCATTTTCTCTGAGATATTGTATGTACATGCACATTGTATTACAGTGAAAATATTTGCTGCCCTCCCTTGTTCTGCTCTGAATCCTTACCTATAAAAGGACTACTGAATCCATTACAGTGACATCAGGCTTAGCCAATTGATGTGGTTTGGCTGTGTGTCCCCACCCAAATCTCATGGCCAGCTGTAATCCCCACGTGTCAGAGAAGGGACCTGGTGAAAGGTGATTGGATGGGGGCAGTTTCCCCCATGCTGTTCTTGTGATAATCTGATGATTTAAAGGTAGGGGGAAGGAAGTTCCCTCATAGCTTGCTCTCTCCTGCCACCATGTAAGATGTGCCTTGCTCCCCCTTCACCTTCAATCATGATTGTGAGTATCCTGAGGCCTCCCCAGCCATGCGGAACTGTGAGTCAATTAAACTTCTTTTCTTTATAAATTGTCCCATCTCAGGTAGTTCTGCATAGTAGTGTGAAAATGGACTAATACACCAATAATACATGGACAGAAGTTATTTGGGTGACCTCCCAGCAAAATAAATTATATCTATTGCATGGCCCTACCATCTTACTTTCTTATTGCCATGAAACGATTATGTCTCAGAATCTTCTTTTTATCCTTCATTCCGGAAGAAAAATGAACATGGAGCGAAGTCACACCCTCCAATGCATGTGAATATGACTAAGAAATAAGTCTTTGTTGTCTTAAGTCTAAGATTGTGAGATAATTTGTTACCATAACATAGCCTAAATTACCTGGCACAGACATGCTGTGTAACTTAGCCTAAGCTGACAGATAGTTATGTGTAAGTCTGAGATTGAAGAAGAGGAGATGAAATCACTCCCTCTATGTATTAACAACACAAACAGCAATAACAATAAAAAGCAATAGTTTCACTAAATAGGTTTATATTTCTTCTGAGGAAGCATAAAGTGGAATAGTAGACAAAACTCTATACTAATTTATGAGATGAGCCAAATTCTATCCCTTGTTTAGATACTAATTCATGGCATTACTCTTGGAAATGCCATGCTCTTTGAAATACACCTCTTTACCCTTGGATGTACTCATCTGTAATAATAATGTTGCCTACTTAATCTCTGGAGATCTACTAACTCCAACAAACCTAAGATTTGATGGATGTCAGCAAAGCAAAGCACATAGGCACTATTGTAGAGCTTCCCTCAGAGTAATGCCACAAGGGCTTCTTTTACAGCAAAACAAGATTGTCAACAAAGCAAACCTGGCGCCCTATCCTGGAAACTGTCTTACTCTATTTTCTGCTGTTATCACAGAATACCACAGACTGGGTAATTTGTAAAGAAAATAAATTATTTCTCACAGTTCTTGAGGCTGGAAAGTCCAGGGGCATGACATGGAAGGTCATTTAATGGAGGAAGGCATCACATGAAGAGTAAGTGTGCAAGACAGAAAGAAATGGGGCCAACCGTATCCTTTTATTAGAAGCCCACACTTGCAATAACAAACTCACTCCAGCAATAACAGCATTAATCCCTTTATGAGGGAAGAGCCTAATCAACTTTTAAAGACTCCACCTTTTAACACTGTTACAAAGGGTATTACGTTTCCAACATATGCATACATTTCCAACATTCTGGGAGACATATCCAAATCATAGAACTGAAAAATTCATTTCTGCTTAAAAATGCTATCATACCTCTTCCTCTTCCTCTCTGACATGAGAATGAGTATGTTCTATATAGATGCTGCTCCTAAAGACTATTTTCCAGCATGAAAACTCATATGGAGCAGCAATAAATAAAGCCATAGCAACAAGAGTCAGCCTACATGTAACATGAATAAGAAAGTTAATTACTGTGAACTATTGAAGTTTTAGTGCTATTTTTTATACAGCAAAACTAATTGCTATGCAAAAGGTAGTATCAGAAATAGATGCAGCCCTAACAAAATACCTAAGCTGTATCATTAGAAATGTGTAACATGCCAGTGATGACATTTTATTGGAGAATGGAAAAATGGCACTAGATATCATGCACTGGTGAACATTTGGTTAAATGTAAACCTTAAAATACTGAAGGTTTTAAGAACCTGAAAGACAAGCAACGTATCTAATAAGCTTGTGAGATCTAGGGGATAGATTTTGAGAAGCAAAATTTTCTCAGAGTTTTGTTTATTAGTCACATGAAGTAAGTACTACAAGCAAGCAATGTACTTAGTAAGCTTGTGAGATCTAGTGGCTAGATTTTGAGAAGCAAAATTTTCTCAAGAGTTTTTGTGTATTAGTCACATTAAGCAAGTACTACAAGACAAGTACCACCATACGTGCTCAGAAAAGAATTGACTCACCTGCAAGCAGGGCAATAAGGAAAAGCAAAGAATCCAGAAATTCTCAAACTTTCAGGGCTGAGAGTTGCAACTTCTCCTGTCCAATATGTAAAAGAAAAAAAAACTGAGAAATTATACAAAGAATCATACTCAGTCTCAAGACATAAACCAGAATCAAGGATGTGGCTCCTTGATGTGTGCATGAATTAACATTGACCCCAGCGAACCTTTTTAGTTGGACCCAAAGGCTCAAGAAGAAGAGATTAAAAGTGCTCTCTTCAGTATAGAGAAATGCAGAATTTAAAAAGTATTGTAGGGGTAGATAATAACAAACGTAGTTGACTGCATTAAATATATATATTGTTATACACTTACATATTTTATTTCAATGTATACCTACATAAAATATTTTATATAAAATATATAATATACACATGCAGGTGTATCCTAAATTAAAAGAGACTGTGACTGTTTGAATGTGAAACAATTATTGGTTTCCCAAATATCTATAGGAGTAAAGGAGGCTGAGAACATTTCTCAGTTCCCAAGGAAGCCATGTTCTCCATTGCTCTCTTCAAATTCAGAAAAGGATAATGGAAAGGAAAGGTACTCTCAGAGGATTAAATATTCATAGAGAATAATGAATTCATAGAGAATAATGATATGGGAAGTGGAACTTGGGCTCCATCAATGCACATTACCAATCTTTAGGGTAAGAAATTGCCTAATATTTGCCCAAAAGAAATTAAGAACTTTCAGAGTCAAGTTATTCTTGATGCTTCCCATTTTCCACATGTCAAAATGGTTTGTATATGAGTGTGTATGGGGATGCAAAATTTGTCTTTTTAACACATAGGTATCTGATTAAGAGGAGCTGTAATGGGATTTGGGGTATTGGTAAAATTTTAGAGAATATTCATTGGGGAAAGAAGTAGAATATTTTACGCACAGAAGAGAGATGTAAGTATTTGTGAAGTCTTTGGTAGGTCACATTATTTTTCACAGCTATTAACTTCTTCTCTGTGAGAGGTTTATACTTGCTTATCAATTACTGTGTTACTTGTCAATGGCACCTATGGGAGGCCTTTTTTTTTTTTCTCTGAAACGGATTTTTTTTTCTCTGACTCTGTCGCCCAGGCTAGAGTGCAGTGGCACGATCTTGGCTCACTGCAACCCCCGCCTCCCAGGTTCAAGAGATTCTCCTGCCTCAGCCTCCTGAATAGCTAGGATTATAGGTGCCCGCCACTGCACCAGGCTAAGTTTTGTATATACAGTAGAGATGGGTTTTTACCATGTTGGCCAGGCTGGCCTCAAACTCCTGACCTCAGGTGATCCACCCGCCTTGGCCTTCCAAAGTGCTAAGATTACAGGCGTAAGTCACCGCGCTTGGCCTATGGGAGGAATTTACATCTGCAATACACTGACATGGAATGTAGCCTTGTAGCATGCTTTGGTCAAGATTACTAGTAAACATGGTGTACTCCACAGATAATCAAAGCTCTTAAAGGCATTTCAAGTCCCTAGCTGCTCTCTTGCCCCTCAGTCTTTGGTCATAAGAATATACAGGGCCCACATGGGAGATGCACTTTTTGCATAGATCTCAGAATACAAAAACTTGAAGGTCAGAGATAAAACACATCCACAGACTAAAGTAAGACACAGATAAAGCATGTCTGTGGAATGAGAAATAAACATTTGGCTTTTTAAAAACGTAAAGGAAGAGAAGTGTTCTAACCACAAAACCAACATTTCCCCAATTATATTTCAATAGAGAGCAAAATTCAATTGAAAGCAAGATTTTTAAAGCCCCACATTCTTATTTATTTATTTATTTTGATACAGAGTCTTGCTCTGTCGCCCAGGCTGGAGTGCAGTGTTGTAATCTTGGCTCACTGCAACCTCCACCTCCCAGGTTCAAGCAATTCTCCTGCCTCAGCCTCCCAAGTAGCTGGGATTACAGGC
>NW_012102299.1:2694092-2733202 GCF_000951045.1 Mandrillus leucophaeus | reverse complement strand
TGCAACCTCCACCTCCCAGGTTCAAGCAATTCTCCTGCCTCAGCCTCCCAAGTAGCTGGGATTACAGGCGTGTGCCACCATGCCTGGCTAATTGTTGTATTTTTAGTAGAGATGGGGTTTCTCCATGTTGCTCAGGCTGGTCTTGAACTCCCAACCTCAGGTGATCCACCCCCCTCAGCCTCCCAAAGTGCTAGGATTACAGGCGTGAGCCACAGCGCCCTGCCTTTTTTGTTTGTTTGTTTGAGACAGAGGCTCATTCTGTTGCCCAGGCTGGAGTGCAATGGTACGATATCGGCTCACTGCAACCTTTGGCTCCTGGGTTCAAACAATTCTGCCTCAGCCTCCTGAGTAGCTGGGATTACAGGCTCCCGCCAGCATGCCTGGCTAGTTTTTGTGTTTTTAGTAGAGATAGGGTTTCACCATGTTGCCCAGGCTGGTCTCAAACTCCTGACCTCAGGTGATCCACCTGTCTCAGCCTCCCAAAATGTTGGGATTACAGGCATGAGCCTGTGTGCCCGGCCAAGACCGCATACTCTTTAAAAGTGAGTGTTTGTTCTATTTGAAATATGGCACACTCAGACCCACACTTTTTAGGGAAGGGAGTCTGTGCTATTTGAAATATATATGCACATACTTATAATTTGCAATACAGTTCAAGATATATATCATGCTAGACTCTATGCAGGGGCAGAAAATAAGGCTATAGCTCAACCTTATATTCAATACTGTAAGAACAACCTTTCGCAAATCAGGTCTCTCTGGGCTTCAGATTCTACATCAGTCAAACAGAAGTATATACCCTGTCTAACAATCCTTGAGGATTTTTTGAAGATCCAAAAAGATATGAAATGTCAGAATATTTTAAAAGATTTATATCAACATGCAAATTTTGTTGTATGAAATTAAAAAGATATACTCTTCAACAACACTGAAACTAGGGAGAGCCATTCTCTCCTTGAAAATGAAATAGTTGTTTGCATTTTTCATGGAGAATATGTTTGTTGCACATTCAAATATGCAAAACTTCCATTAAAATATTGCAAAAGAAAACATGAACTTGTATAAAAGAAACCTAAGGCTCTGTGCATATACTTAACACATCCTTGAGCAGAGAACAATTACATGTAGGCAATAAAAATCCACAGATTTGATCACCCTTAAAGGACAGCAGAAATTAATATCCATACAAAGATTATTTGCTAAAATTGTATTCAGTTGTTCTGGAGACCAAAATTCTAATTTTCATCACTTTCTGAACATGATTTTTGCTTTTTCAAAGAAAAAAGTACTGAATGTTTTTTATCATTCTTTCTTAAATCCCTTACCAACAACACTTTATATGCAATTACAATGAAAAGAAGGACTGTTTTATTTAAATCTTCATCATTTTACATTGTATGAGAGAAGATAACTCAAGATAAGTGATGAGAACTGAATTCCAATGATGTGCTAAATACTGAGCCAATCAAGGTGCTGAAATGTATTGCTCATTTAATCTGTCACTGAGTTTCTGTTTAAAATAAGTGTGCAAATTTTGAGACATATTGACCTACTGTACATTTTTGTGATAAGAAAATCATAATCACTTAATCATTAAGTGATTACTTCCTTAACTACAAGTTATTAATACAACTTATTGAAAAACTACCAATGACATTCTTCACAGAATTAGAAAAAAATATTCAAACATTCATATAGAACCAAAAAAGAGACCTATTAGCCAAAGCAATCCTAAGGAAAAAGAACAAAGCTGGAGGCATCACGTTACCCAACTTGAAACTATACTAGAAGGCTACAGTAATTAAAACAGCATGGTACTGTTATGAAAACAGACACATAGTCCAATGGAACAGTATAGAAAGCCCAGAAATAAAGCTGCTTGCCTACAACCACCTATCTTTGACAAAATTAACAAAAATAATAAAAGGCAAAAGGATTCCCTATTCAATAAATGGTGCTGGGATAACTGGCTAGCCATATGCAGAATACTGAAACTGGGCCCCTATTTATACCACATACAAATATCAACTCAAGGTGGATTAAATACCTAAATATGAATCCCCAAACTATAAAAACCCTCAAAGAAAACCCAGGCAATACCATTCTGAACATAGGCCCTGGTAAAGATTTCATGACAAGCCAAAAACAATGGCAACGCAAGCAAAAATTGTCAAATCTAATTCTGTGCAGCAAAAGAAACTATCAACAGAGTAAATATACAACCCACAGAATGGGAGAAAATATTTGCAAACTATGCATCCAATCAAAGGGCTAATAACCAGAACCTATAAGGAATTTAAGTAAATTTACAAGCAAAAAACTAACAACCCCACTAAAAAGTGGACAAAGGACATGAACAGTCACATTTCAAAAGAAGACATACATGTAATCAACAAGTATATAAAAAATGCTCAACATCACTAATCATCAGAGAAATGTAAATTAAAACCACTATGAGATATCATGTCATGCCAGTGAGAATGGCTATTATTAAAAAGTCAAAAAATAACAGATGGTGGTGAGGTTGCAAAGAAAAGGGAACACTTACACACTGCTGGTGGGAATGTAAATTAGTCCAGCCACTTCGGAAAGCAGTTTGGTGGTTTCTCAAAGAACTTAAAACAGAACTACTATTTGACCCAGCAATCCCATTATTGGGTATATAAAGGAATAGAAATCATTTTACCATAAAGACACATACATGTGCATGTTTATTGCTGTGCTGTTCACAGTAACAAAGACATGGAATCAACCTAGATGCCCATCCACAGCAGACTGGATAAAGAAAATGTGGTACATATACACCATAGAATACGATGCAGTCATAAAAGATAACAAAATCATGTCCTATGCAGCAATACGGATGGAGCTGGAGGCCATTATCGTAAGTGAATTAACACAGGAACAGACAAGCAAATATCACATACTCTCACTCATAAGTGGACGCTAAACATTGGGTACTCATGGACATAAAGATGACAACAATAGACACTGGGAACTACTAGAGGAGGATTGGGGAGCAAGGGTTGAAAAACTATCTATTGGATACTATGCTCACTACTTGGGTGATGGAATCATTTATATACCAAACCTCAGCATCACACAATATGTTCATGTAAAACACCTGCACATGTACCCCCTGAATATTAAATAAAAGTTGTAATTATTTACAAAATAAATAAAATGAGGTAGGAGATGGAGATATTTGATTATAAGGTCACAATGTGATAATCACATCCACTTTTTTAGATAATTTAAGTTCTCTCATCTCTTTCAAATTTTCATTTAGATAATATGAACTTGATCTCTTTCCCAGTTATTTTCTGTTTCAGTATTTGGTAATTTACTCTGTACAATAATTTCTTTTTTGAATAAAAAACATTAAAATGTAATTTGTTCTACCAAATATTAAAATATATTTAAAAGATCAAATAATTTAGAAGGTGTGATGTTAATTTGAGAAAGTTCTGATGGCTCAATGCAGCAAAATTTCAATGCAGAAATTGAATTCAGTTACTTTAGAATTCAAAAACCTAGGAAAGATACAAGAGACTTAGGGGCTTCCATGGAAAGGATGGGAGGGGTACAGATTTTCTATTTGGTTTTCTGTTCCTGCATTAGTTTGCTTAGGATAATGGCCTCCATTTACATCAGTGTTGTTGCAAAGAACAACAGTGTTTCCTGGATTTTCTTCCTGGATTCCTATAGTTTGTGATCTTACAGTCTTGTTATGTATTTCTAAGAATTTATCCATTACTTCTATGTTGTCCAATTTGTTGGCTTAAAATTTTTGATAGTAATCTCTTACAAATCTTTGTATTTCTATGATATCAATTGTAGTGTCTATTCTTTCTGTTACAATTTTCTTTGAGTTTTCTCTTTTTTTCTTAGTCTAGCTAATGGTTTGTCAAATTTGTTTATCTTTCCAAAAACCCAACCTCTGGTTTTATTTCAAATATAATATTGTAATAAACGTTATGTACCTATTAAAAGGCAACCCTTCAGTGTTTCTATATTTTGTGTAACAATGCTCAACAAATATTGTGTCTTTTAAAAATGTACCTAGATTCTTGCATATCTTACTAACTTGTTCAGCCCCCTTACCTCAGATCTCTTCCTTCTGTAGTGTGCAGTGCACACTGCGTCATGTAACATCTGAAATGCATGAGATATGATGACATTAACATGACAGATCATGCTGGAATTCCCTAGTCTTCCCATTACCTATGAGTTAAAACCCTGACTCTTCAACATGGACCAAAAGCCCTACATGATCGGGCTCTCTCTTACCACCCAGCTTCATCTTTTCCCATTTAACTCCTGTCCCTCCAATTTTGTGCCCTGTGCAGTTTCACATCCAGGTCATGCTGTGTGATGACCCGGGACCTTTGTACAGGCCAATCGCCTGAAACATTTCCCACCTTTTCTACCTATTCCTAATTACAGTCGGTATAGAATGGAATATAATCCAAATTCGTCATCTTGCCTAAAGGCCTTGCAAGATCTAGCCTCCGCCCCTAGTTCCAGCCACATAAGCCCTCTTCTCACTCCTGTAAATACCAAGTCCTTTACCATCTCCAGTTTTCCGTGTATGCCATCCTTCCCACTTAGAAGTTTGGTTTTTTAGCTCTGCTCTTCATCTACTTTACTCTTATATGCTTCAGGTCTCATTTCACATACACTTTCCTCAGGGAAAATTTTCTCAAATTTATCTTTACATTGGAGTATAAACTCTATTATACCTTGTCTAAGCTCCTTGTAGTTTTTCTTTACAGTTTTTTTCTAAATCACATTTTCTAATCATATGTCTTTATCTAATTTTAAAAATTAATGTCTGCTATCTACAAAAGACTTTATAATCAGTGGAAGCATAGCACTTTTTCTTGATGAGAAATCAAATATTTCATCTAGACCTCCTGGCAGATAGCAAAACAGGTAACCTAGCAGTCATTTGATAAACACTTTTAACATTTTTAGATTTTTGCTGATTTTTATTTATGCAATTAAATTGGCTTTTTGTAAGAGCTCAGCAGGAGAAGCAATATGTTTTTATGCTCACTAGTCATACAGTCAAACTTTATTATATCATCATCATTCCTCAGTAGTCAGGAATGAGAATGCTGATTCCTTTTGCAATGACGATGCTAAAGAAAATATGTATTTACAATAGGACATGAAATGTGTGAAATACAGAATATCCAACATTAGTGATAAAGTCGGTGAGTTTATCTGGCTTTCTTTACTTTTTTTTGTAAACTTTTATTTCAGTTTCAGTATTATATGTGAAGATTTGTAATATAGTTAAAATACATGTCATGGGGGTTTGGTGTGGTGATTATTTCATTACCCAGGTAGTAAACATAGTGCCTGATACAAAGTTTTGTGATCCTCACCTTCCTCCCACCCTCCACTCTCAAGTAGGCCCCACTGTCTAGTGTTCCCTTCTTTTTGTCCATGTGCACTCAAAAGTTAGCTCCCACTTATAAGAGGGAGCATGCAGAATTTGGTTTCTGTTCTTGTGTTAGTTTGCTTAGGATAATGACGCCCAGGTCCACCCATGTTGCTGCAAAGGACAATGGTGTTTCGTAGTTTTCTTTTAGGATTCTTATGGTTTGTGGTCTTACATGTAAATTTTTTTTTTTTTTCCGTCCAGGCTGGAGTGCAGTGGCCGGATCTCAGCTCACTGCAAGCTCCGCCTCCCGGGTTCACGCCATTCTCCTGCCTCAGCCTCCCCAGTAGCTGGGACTACAGGCACCCGCCACCTCGCCCGGCTAGTTTTTTGTATTTTTTAGTAGAGACGGGGTTTCACCGTGTCAGCCAGGATGGTCTCGATCTCCTGACCTTGTGATCCGCCCGCCTCGGCCTCCCAAAGTGCTGGGATTACAGGCTTGAGCCACCGTGCCCGGCCTTACATGTAAATTTTTAATCCATCTTGATTTGGTTTCTCTATATGGTGAAAGGTAATAGTCCAGTTTAATTCTTCTGCATAGAGCTAGCCAGCTATCCCAGCACCATTTATTAAATAGGGAATGCTTTCTGCACTGCTTATTTTTGCCAGCTTTGTTGAAGATCAGATGGCTGTAGGTGTGTTGCTTTATTTCTTGGCTCTCAAACCTGTTCCATTGGTCTATGTGTCTGTGTTTGTACCTGTGCTATGCTGTTTTAGTTACTGTAGCATTGTAGTATATTTTGAAGTTGGTTAATGTGATGCTTCCAGCTTTGTTCTTTTTGCTTAGGATTGCTTTGGTTAACTGGGCTCTTTTTGGTTCCATATGAATTTTAGAACAGTTTTTTTCTTCTAATTCTGTGAAAAATAACAGTAGTTTGATAGGAATAGCATTGAACTTGTAGACTGAGCAGTATGATCATTTTAACAGTATTCATTCTTCCAATCAATGAGCTTGGAATGTTTTCCCATTTGTTTGTGTCATCTATGACTTCTTTCAGCAATGTTCTGTAGTTTTCCTTGAAGAGAACTTTCACCTCCTTGATTCGATGTACTTATAGGCATTTTATTTTTTGTGCGTGGCTATTTTAAATGGAATTGTGTTCTTCATTTGCCTCTCAGATGGAATCTTGTTGTTCTATCTCATTTTAAAGAGGGAACTGAATTTTGAGAGTACTGGTTTCTCCTTAGTTAGATAAGTCATTAATAATAAATATAAAATACTAAGAGAGTTGATTTATTTTTTTTGACTTAATTTTTATGTGCCTGTGGTAATTACTTTCTGGATTTCAGAATTTATATTCCCAACTCAGAATGAATGATTTTGAGATAGTTATAGTCATGCAATAATCTCATGAGGCCAATGAACTCAGTGTCTGGCTTGAGGAGAGAGCAGTTAAGTGCTGTCACATCAGTGTCTCTTCGAAAGTCCTAGATTGGAAAGCGGTGAAGTTCTCTTTTACCTTTTTAGAATAGAAGTGAATTATTTTTAAGGAAGTGTTACACTTTAGAAGCTGTAAACAACTGTTCACACCTTAAGCAAATAAAGGAGGAAGCTTAATTGAGGAATGAAGGAAAATGCAACAGAACATTAGGAACATGGGTAAGGAGGTAGGAGAAGCTCCCTCAGATATAGAGATTAGCTGAAAAATGTGAGTCTGAGAGTTCACACTTCCTGATTTGCCTGTGTTTCATTCAATATTGCAACAAGCCATTTTCTTTTTCAAATGTACTTTGTAGCTGGTCTATATGCACATCTTTTTGCTCTAATATTACATTTTCCGTTACCAAGAAGCAGACTGTCACCCTAGTAACACAAGTGTCATATCTCACATGCAAACACCTGCACTCTTTGAAGAAAAGATCACACATTCATTGCACATAATAATGTGATCAAAAAAGGTGACGTTTTCAAGTGTTTTTTAAAGGAGGGTATGAACTTGAAAAAAAATGATATATCTATTATAAAGGGTAAGGAAAATTTCACCTTTATAAGTTATAATTGGAGGCTAATTATTACATGTTTACCTTCTAAGTACTTATTACATATATTGTTACTAAAAGCGTATGCCTATGTATATTCATATTTCTGACTTCTTACATAAACATTAGCATATTATACAAATTTTTCTCCACCTTCGTTTATTCACTTTCAATATATCCTGGAGATCACAGCATAGAAGTATGTAAAGTTATTCCTTATTTCTTTTTAAGACTGGAGGCCTGTGTGGTGGCTAATGCCTGTAATCTCAGCACTTTGGGAGGCCGAGGCGGGTGAATCACAAGGTCAAGAGATTGAGACCCATCCTGGCCAATATGATGAAAGCCTATCTCTACTAAAAATACAAAAATTAGCTGGGCGTGGTGGCTGGGTGCCTGTAGTCCCAGCTACTCGGGAGGCTGAGGCAGGAGAATCGCTTGAACCCAGGAGGCAGGGGTTGCAGTGAGCCGAGATTGCGCCACTGCACTCCAGCCTGGGCGACAGAGCGAAACTCTATCTTAAAACAAACAAACAATATATAAACAAACAAACAAACAAAAAACCGGACGCTGTGGCTCACGCCTGTAATCCCAGCACTTTGGGAGGTCGAGGTGAGCAGATCACGAGGTCAGGAGATTGAGACCCATCCTGGCCTAACACGGTGAAACCCCGTCTCTACTAAAAATACAAAAATTAGCCAGGCGTGGTGGTGGGCACCTGTAATCTCAGCTACTTGGGAGGCTGAGGCAGGAGAAGGGCGTGAACTCGGAAGGCGGAGCTTGCAGTGAGCCGAGATCGTGCCACTGCACTCCAGTCTGGGAGACAGAGGGAGACTCTGTCTCAAAAACAAAACAAAACAAAACAAAGACAAAAAACTGGAATGCATGACTTTTAAGGGCTCTTCAAACTCTGACATTTATGTTTTCTGTAGAGTCATGGAAAGAAATTATATCTATTATTTGTGCTGTATTTGTCTTTTTCCTTTAAGCTTGTTTTCAAAGTATACTGCTTTGTTTGGCAGTTTCTTACAGATAATTTATTTTTTTAAAAAGTACAAAATGGCAGGTCTGATCTCTTTCTTTTGTCATAAGGAAATTGCCTTCTTCTCCAATCAACAATTGCAACAATTACAGTGAATGTTATGTTTTGTCACTTGGTTAAGTACTAGGTATTCAGTAGTGACCATTATTTTTGTTGCACTCAAGGCGGTTAAAGTGTAGCTTACAACAACAGATAAGCTCATAGAGATGATCAATAATATGTTAGAATTTCTATTAAAGAAGTCTCTAGCATTTGAGAATGATAGTAACATAAAATAAATAGAAATGAACCAACTTGTTTGTTCATAACATAAAGATTCAAATGAATAGATTTTTTCAGTAACAAAACCTGAATCAGATATAAAAATGGAGTTTTTAACTATCAAGCTATACTAAATGACTGATATATCCAAACACATCACAGTCAGACAACTGTTTCTTCCACTGAAGTCAGGGAAGACCTCTCCCCATAAGTGAACCCCATCAGAGTAGGGTTACATGCATGAAGGGTGATCTGAGACGTAGATAGAATAAAGTTGTGCCATGCATAAACTGTGACTCTTCATTCAACTCATTAATCAGATAAGTCACAGATTTCCCTTGGAGAGAAGCACATGAGAGAAGAAGTGAGATAAGACGCTCTATATTATGAGGAACTGCAGAATGGTACTGAACAAGGAACGAAGGAATGAAAGAACATGATGTATTTATGAAAATAAAAGTGATTCCACAGGGCTGTAGCTGCAGTTACTGGAGCTCCAGTGTTATATTAAATCACACAATGCTGCACATTATTGCCACTACCGATTTATGATCTCTACTCTACCAAGTTCCCAAAGCTGACAGAAATTATTCTCTGAATCCTTAGGTCTCTCCCTCCATCTTCCACGTTTGTTCTCTTAACGTGTATCCATTTTGCCAAGAACATATTCTATCCTTTTTAACCTTTTTCTTAGGAAAAAAAAGTCTGCCTTTTATTCACATGGAAAATATGACATAAGACAAAAATTTGCTTAACTGGTTCTCCTACCAGCATTTGACTTTCCGGTATTCTACCATTGTATTCTTATTTCTCTCTATTTTAGAAGAGTTGGCTTTTTACGTGATTAAGAATTATGCTATCACCTTTACTACGGATCCCATCTCTTCCCGTTACTTTGTAAACATTACATTTTTGTTCTTGATCTTTAAAGCATCTCACTTTACCAAATTCTTGCCATCACTTAAAAAAGTGTTTTCACAATTTTATTTAACATCGTGGATAGATGTTATGTAAAAATGTATCCCGATCTATCTCAAATACAGAGATGTACACATTAGAAAATATTTTTCACCTTGACACAAACAAAAGAAAATCTCCTGCTAGCTTTTGAATTTGTTTGCTTTTGCTTTTCTAGTTCTTTCAATTGTGATGTTAGGATGTGGATTTTAGATCTTTCCTGCTTTCTCCTGTGGGCATTTAGTACTATAAATTTCCATCTAAACACTGCTTTAGCTGTGTCTCAGAGATTCTGGTATGTTGTGTCTTTGTTCTCATTGGTTTCAAAGAACTTATTTACTTCTGCCTTCATTTTGTTATTTAACTACCCAGTAATCATTTAGGAGCAGGTTGTTCAGTTTCCATGTAGTTGTGCTGTTTTGAGTGAGTTTCCTAATCCTGAGTTCTAATTTGATTGCACTGTGGTCTGAGAGACTGTTCATAATGATTTCCATTCTTTCGCATTTCCTGAGGAGTGTTTTACTTCCAATTATGTGGTCAATTTTAGAATAAGTGCAATGTGATGCTGAGAAGAATGTATATTCTGTTGATTTATGGTGAAGAGTTCTGTAGATGTCTATTAGGTCCACTAAGTCCAGAGCTGAGTTCAAGTCATGAATATCCTTGTTAATTTTCTGTCTCATTAATCTGTCTAATATTGACAGTGGAGTGCTAAAGTCTCCGACTGTTACTGTGTGGGAGTCTAAGTCTCCTTGTAGGTCTCTAAGGACTTGCTTTATGAATCTGGGTGCTCCTGTATTATCCAATACAGGAGCTATCCTAAATATATATTTAGGATAGTTAGCTCTTCTTGCTCTGTTGATCCCTTCATTCTGAGCAAAAAGAACAAAGCTGGAGACAGCACACCACCTGACTTCAAACTATGATACAAGGCTAGAGTAACCAAAAGAGCATGATACTGATACCAAAACAGATATGTAGACCAATGGAACAGAATAAAGGCCTCAGAAATAATGCCACACGTCAACAACCATCTGATCTTTGACAAACCTGACAAAAACAAGCAATGGAGAGAGAATTCCCTATTTAATAAAAGGTGTTTGGAAAACTGGCTAGCTGTATGCAAAAAATTGAAACTGGACCCCATCTTTACACCTTAAACAAAAATTAACTCAAGATGGGTTAAAGACTTAAACGTAATATCTAAAACCATAAGAACCCTAGAAGAAAACCTAGGCAATACTTTCAGGACATAGGCATGGGCAAGGACTTCATGACTAAAAAACAAAAAGCAATGACAACAAAAGCCAAAACTGACAAATGGGATCTAATTACACTAAAGAGCTTCTGCACAGCAAAAGAAACTATCATCAGAGTGAACATGCAACCTACAGAATGGGAGAAAATGTTTGCAGTCTATCCATCTGACAAAGGACCAATATCCAGAATCTACAAGGAACTTAAACAAATTTACAAGAAAAAAAACAACCCCATCAAAAAGTGGGCAAAGGATATGAACAGACACGTCTGAAGAGAAGACGTGTGTCCAACATGTGTCCAACAAACATATGAATATGTTTGTTGTTTATGTGTCCAACAAACATATGAATAAAAGCTCAACATGACTGGTTATTAGAGAAATGCAAATCAAAACTACAATGAGATACCATCTCATGCCAGTTAGAATGGTGATCATTAAAAAGTCAGGAAACAACAGATGCTGGAGAGGATGTGGAGAAATAAGAATGCTTTTACACTGTTTGTTAGAGTGTAAATTAGTTCAACCATTGTGGAAGACAGTGTGGCAATTCCTCAAGGATCTAGAACCTGAAATACCATTTGACCCAGCAATCCCATTACTGGGTATACACCCAAAGGATTGTAAATCATTCTACTGTAAAGACACATGCACACATATGTTTATTGCAGCACTATCCACAATAGCAAAGACTTGGAACCAACCCAAATGCCCATCAATGATAGACTGGATAAAGAAAATGTGGCACATATACATCATGGAATACTATGCAGCCATAAAAAAAGATGAATTCATGTCCTTTTCAGGGACATGGATGGAGCTGGAAACAATAATTCTCAGCAAACTAACACAGGAACAGAACAGCAAACACCACATTTTCTCACTCATAAGTGGGAGTTGAACAATAAGAACACATGGACATAGGGAGGGGAACATCACACACCGGGGCCTATAGTGGGATTGGGGGATGGAGGAGGAACAGAACACCAAACACTGCATGTTCTCACTCAAAAGTGGGAGTCGAACAGTGAGAACACATGGACATAGGGAGGGGAACATCACACAGTGAGGCCTGTTGGGTGTTGGAGGGCTAGGGGAGGGATAGCATTAGGAGAAATACCTAATGTAGATGACGGGTAGATGAGTGCAGTAAACCACCGTAGCATTTGTATACCATGTAACAAACCTGCATGTTCTGCACATGTATCCCAGAACTTAAAATATAATAATAATAAAAGGAAAATATCCAAATGAACAGGTATAAGATTAGCAAGCAGAAATGCTAATTTCTATGGGAAAGAACCTATAAGGAATCAAAATTAAATATAGACCCAGCTACCTGGGTATGAGGATTTTAAATTCTATTACCAGGGATAGAAGCATTTCTGAAATGATGGAATGAAGACCTTAGAAAAATCTGCTTCTCCATAAAAGCAATGAGAGCACTATCAAAATCAACTTTTTCAGAACTCTGAAAATTAACCAAAGACTTGAAACAATCCAGAGTGTTATTTAGAAAAACAGCTGAATCTCGGCAGTAACATTGAGTTTTGTGACATTTTAACTTGCCCTAATTCCATATTCTCTCCCCAGCTCCATAGCAGCCTTGAAAATAAACAGCATTACAACTACAGTGGCTTTGGATCCAGCAGTCAACCAGCCACTGGAGGGGGAAGAACAGATTTGAAGATTCCCAAAAGCCTTGCCCACAGAGAAGAAAATGTCACTATTTGACCTCTCAGGCAGCTCATTGAAGAGTTTCATTTTAGAGCTTTTCCTTATTTGACCTGGTCCAGAACTCACTCTGAGTTAGTAGCCCTATTTCCAGCCAAGTTTTCAAAAACAATCAGTAGCAAGATTTTAACATTGCAGCTGTCTGAGGTGGTGCTGCTAGTTGGGGCTAAAAAGAGGCTGACTGAAAACACTGAAAGAAAGAACTGAGGAAAGAGAGGTCCTTAGGGTCCTTTCAAAATCTCTGCCATATTCTTTGGACTCTAGAAGGCCACATTAATGAGCAGAATTGGTCATCTGTTCCGGAAAGGCCTGAAAAGGCACTAACCTCTCATCTCATATGGAAATGCAATGGAACCAGAATAGTCAAAACCATCTTGAATCTTGAAAAATAAAAGTAGATACTGATGCTTTCTGGTTTCAAGACTTACTACAAAGCTACAGTAGTTGACACTATGTGGTACTGACATAAAGACAAATACATGGATCAATGGAATAGAATTTAAAGTTCAGAAACAAAGTTCAGAAATATAGAGCCATACAGCCATGCAGAATCACTTGTTTTTCAAGGGTGCCAAGACAATTCAATAGGGAGAGAAGACAGTCTTGTCAACAAATGGTGTGCTGGGATGACAGGACGTCTATTTGTGAAAGAATGAAGTTAAACCCTTATCTCACACAATATACAAAAATGAACTTAAAATGGATCATATACCTAGATCTAAAAGCTAAAATTCTTGGAAGAACACACAGGAGCAAATCTTTGTGACCCTTTATTAGGTAATGACTTCTTAGAAATGACTCCAAAGCACAAATGAGTTTTTTCTTAAGAACAGATCAATTGAGTCACACCAAATTTTAAACATTTATGCTTCAAATGATACCATCAAAAAAAGGAAAAGACAGTCCATAGAAAAGGCAAAGGTATTTGTAAATCCTATATCAGATAAGGAACTTGTATGCAGAATATATAAAGAATGATTATGACTCAATCCCAGCACAAACCCTGTATTTCCCACTGGGAGAGACAGCACATGCATTAAAGAAGTAGGTACTAAATTATCACATAAAATAAATAAAGCCTGGAATCAGGGAAAGAGAGAATGGAGGAAAGCGAAATGTTTGACAAGGGGGAGAGAGGAAAGGAGAGACAGAGAAAGAGGAGGGGGAACCTTGGATGGAAAAAGAATCATCCTCACCAGTGGCACACAACCTCTAACATATGTGAGGGTGAAGTCTAAATGTGTGGTATGCACATAGTTACAGAAATCTCAAGCTGAGAATTGAGCATAACTATTGCATGAATAAAATGAGTAAGAGCCCAGCAGAAGTACACAGGAAACTTCAAAATAGTATGTTACTAAAATTTCAAGCTTCCGCATCTCAAAGTATGTGAAATTCCTCTTTAAAACAACACAATTCCAAGTCTACATATGTAACAAACCTGCACGTTATGCACATGTACCCTAGAACTTAAAGTATAATAATAATAAAAAAAAAAAAGAAAAAAAAAAAAAGAAAACGAAAAGTAAAAAAAAAAAAACACAATTACAAATTAAATTGTAGTAAAAAAACATCTTCCCTCTGGCATTCTCCTCCCAGTCTCTGGCTCAGGAAATTTCCTCTAGCCAGGAAGTTGTCAGGTTTCTGTCTGAGTTTTAGCCTCCAGTGCCCCTACACAGCTCTGGGAGTGGGCCTCAAATTCAGGGCAAAACCATGAGGGAAAAACATCATGAGGCCGGGCACGGTGGCTCATGCCTGTAATTCCAGCACTTTGGGAGGCTGAGGTGGGTGGATCACCTGAGGTCATGAGTTCGAGACCAGCCTGGCCAACATGGTGAAACCCCATCTCTATTAAAAATACAAAAATTAGCTGGGCGTGGTAGCGGGCACCTATAATCCCAGCTACTCAGGAGGCTGAGGCAGGAGAATCGCTTAAATCCGGGAGGCGGAGGTTGCAGTGAGCCGAGATCGCATCATTGCACCCCAGCCTGGGTGCCAGAGTGAGACTCCACTTAAAAACAAGCAAACAAATAAACAAACATCATGAAACAAAGCAGGAAGTTCTCCTCATCAAGTTATTTCTTCAAATTTTGTTATTCAACAGTACACCTGTTTTTGTTTATTCTCGCATATCCTCAATTGGTCAATTTTGTACTTTTTTCCAGATGTGTTAGTTGTGCTTTTCAGGAGTCATGGGCTACTGGGAGCTTACTCTGCCACAGTGGATCTAGAACTTCTAAGAATGGTCATTTGCATTCCATGATTTAGATTATTTTGTGTGTAGAAGTGACTAGAAAAAAATTTTAGAAAATTCAAAAATTTTTTTCAGTGTAGCCAGAATTATCATAGAATAATGAAAGTAGTCATAGAATGATCACAGGAAACCAAAGGATGAGGAAATATTACAACCCATAGAGTAGATGTGATTAGTAGAAGGGGGAGAGATTAAAGTTATTTTCTGATTGTTCCAAATTTGTTCCAATTATTGGATAAAAATTCAAATATGAAGAGAAAGTTAACAGACATGTAGAATAGATTGTGATATATATGTGTATATATATGTATAACCTCTAATAAATTACAAGCAAGAACATTTCCAATAATGTATCCACAAGAATATCACCAAATTTTGACAAGAGTATAAATGAGAGTTCATAATAAAGGCATAATTTAGAGATTTGCTCAGTAACGATGAAAAGCGTGATGCTTTGTATTGACTCACACGTCCATAAAGGTCTTGCATGTCACTTTTTAAAAACATTTATAGCTACGTTTTAATTTTTTTATTTTTTGTCATTTTCATTTCTTTTTAATTTCTTTTTATTTGTATTTTTTTTTGAGAAAGAGTCTTGCTCTGTTACCCGGCTGGAGTGCAATGGCATAATCTCGGCTCACTGCCATCTCTGCCTCCTGGGTTCAAGCCATTCTCCTGCCTCAGCCTCCCAAGTAGCTGGCATTACAGGCACCTGCCACCACGCCTGGCTAATTTTTGTATTTTTAGTAGAGACAGGGTTTCACCATGTCGGTCAGGCTGGTCTTGATCTCCTGGCCGCAAGTGATCCCCCTGCCTCGGCCTCCCAAAGTACTGGGATTACAGGCGTGAGCCACCACACCTAGCCAGCTACATTTTTTAAATGTCCACTAAGTGAAAATAATAGGTCGTGGTAGTAATATAATAAAAAGCAAAAGTCCAAATAAATACACTGCCTTTATACCTATTAAATGGTTACATTCTATAAACAAAAAAAAAGTATTTCATGAAAATATGTACTTAAATTTTACAAATTAATAAACCAATATTGCGTGTTGTTTTGGAGAACATATATTCAACCTTAGTATTAGAAAAACATGAAGAGAATATATACGCCCTTCAATATTGATTGTTCAGATGTATCTAAGTCCTGAGTGTATGCCAGTCAAAAGACAGATGTGAAGGTTAACATCACATTAAATACAAAGGGGAGAAAGAATAAAACACCAACTCAGTTCAAACATAACCCCCAAATTGAAAGTCAGAGGAGCTGGGGCTTTGAACTGTTGGCAATGATTTGCAATTAAGCACCTGCTCACATCGGCAGATCTATGTAATTCTCTGAAGGGTAAGTAGCAGCAGGATTTTATTTAATGCTGTTTAATCACTCTCCTGAGTAATTCTGACTAGTCTAGCTAATGCCAACAGAAAATAAAAGTGTTATTAAGCATGAAGATGGGGAGAAAAGTTTGTTATTCATGTATATATAGTAAAACAATATTTAAAAAATACAGAAGACTGAAAAGCTAAAAACAAAAGCCAAAGGACACAATTTAGTATTGTGGTTACATTGCTGGGTGAGGAAGGAGAATGGGATCAGGAAGGATATACAGGACACATGGCAAATTCAAAGATAATTTTTTTAAAGTATAGGAGTGCTCATGGTATTGCCATTCTTCATGTCTTAGGCATATTGTTTAATTACTATTTTGTACCTTTCTTTAATAATAAAAAATTATAAATAAAATGGGAGAAGACATTGAGGCATTTCACAGAAGAGAAAATAAATGACCAATTAAGAAAGGAAATATACTTAACCTTATTGGTAAATAAGGAAATGCAAAGTAAAACCTCAATAAGAAACCATTTCAAATCCATCAAAGTAACAATTGAGAAGTTGGGTGATATCTTCAATTTTGATGATGTAGTATAATAACACTCACTCGTTACTAATGGGAATATATATAGGTACAAACACTTCAGGAAAGAGTTGGGAATTTCTTAGTATATTTTAAATATGGCAACTTTTGACACAATTGTTTAATTTTTAGGTGTAAAATCCAGATAAACTCTTGTACATGTACACTCAGACACAATGAGATATGGACAGCAAGTGTAAATGTAGCATCGTTCAAAACAATTTCATCTTAAGAACACACTAAACTCCTTATATAGACAATGCTGTTCTATATAGCTCATTAACTATATAACAGGGGATGAAAAGTAAAAAGGAAATGTTAGTAACAATTTTTGCACATAGTAATATAACTCATATGAATACTACAGTGTGTTTCAGTTTACAAACCACACTTACAATCACTAAACCTATTTTCATTTGCTCATCTTTATCATCTTAGAAAGAGATAGAACAGAGATCTTTATCACCATCTTACAGCTCAGAAGACAGATGATTAAGAGAGTTTGTCATTTTCATAAGTTTATATATATAATGGTTACATTAAACTAATAGAATGACATAGTATGTGTAATCAATTTTCTATTGTTGTGATTAATCTAGATTGATCTTAATGAATTAACTTTTCAGTACATTGTTGGGTTCAGTCTGCTCATTTTTATAAAGGATTCTGCTTCCATGCTTATTCATAAGACTGGCTAACTGCATGCAGATTTTCTCTAGTTATGTTTATGCCTCTGATTTCTGTCTTAATTGCATCATGGTAAAAAAAAGATTATTTGAAATCCACCAACTTCTTAGAATCCGCTGGCTAACACCAAATTTGACTAATATTTATTATATTTAATATAGGCATGAAAAGAATGCATAATTTTTAATTTTAGTGTAATATTCTAGATATGTGAATTATGCAAAATTTAATTTTTTTAATTGTACTTTTCCAATCTGTTGCTTTACTGAATTACTCTCTGTTTAATGTACAAATTATTGAAATAACTAATGTTAAAATACTCTAATGCTGGGTTTTAAAATTTTCAATATAACCTATAAATTACTGTTATATTTACAGACTGTTACTAGGTGATTATAAATTTAGAATTATTATATTTTGCTGATTTATTGAAACTTTTATCATTTCAAATGATTTACTTTGTCTCTAGTAATTGTTTTTGTCGTCTATTTTGGTAGACATTATTTAGGTTACTCCAGCATGTTTTTTAGTAGCATTGGCATAATATGTATTTTTCTATGTTTAAATTTTCATTGTTTTAAAAAAGGTAGTCAGGTGTGTGGTTAAGAGTCTAAATATCTTCTTTTGCGAAGTGTCTCTTCATACCCTTTGCCCACATTTTGATGGGGTTGTTTATTGCTTGTAAATTTGTTTAAGTTCCTTGTAGATTCTGTATATTAGCCCTTTGTCATATGCATAGATTGCAAAAATTTTCTCCCATTCTTTAGGTTGCCTGTTCACTCTGATGATAGTTTCTTTTGCTGTGCAGAAGCTCTTTAGTTTCATTAGAGCTCATTTGTCAATTTTGGTTTTTGTTGCCATTGCTTTTGTGGTTTTAGTCATGAAGTCTTTGCTCACGCCTATGCCCTGAATGGTATTGCCTAGGTTTTCTTCTAGGGTTTTTATGGTTTTAGGTCTTATGTTTAAGTCTTTAATCATCTAGAGTTAATTTTTGAATAAGATGTAAGGAAGGAGTCCAGTTTCAGTTTTCTGCATGCAGCCAACAAACATATGTAAAAAAAAACTCATTATTTTGGTCATTAGAGAAATGTAAATCAAAACCACAATGAGATACCATCTCACTCCAGTTAGAATGGTGATCATTACAAAGTCAGGGAACAACAGATGCTGGAGAGGATGTGGAGAAATAGGAATGCTTTTACATTGTTGGTAGGAGTATAAATTAGTTCAACCATTGTAGAAGACAGTGTGGTGATTCCTCAAGGATCTAGAACCAGAAATACCATTTGACCCAGCAGTCCTATTACTGGTATATACCCAAAGGATTATAAGTCATTCTGCTATAAAGACACATGCACACATATGTTTATTGTAGTACTATTCACAATAGCAAAGACTTAGAACCAACCCAAATGCCCATCAATGATAGACTGGATAAAGAAAATGTGGCACATATACACTACATGGAATACTATGCAGCCATAAAAAAGATGAATTCATGTCCTTTTCAGGGACATGGATGGAGCTGGAAACAATAATTCTCAGCAAACTAACACAGGAACAGAACAGCAAACACTGCATTTTCTCACTCATAAGTGGGAGTTGAACAATAAGAACACATGGACACAGGGAGGGGAACATCACACACCTCTAGTGGGGTTGGGGGATGGAGGAGGGATAGCATTAAGAGAAATACCTAATATAGACAGCGGGTTGATAGGTGCAGCAAAGCACCATGGCACGTGTATACCTTTGTAACAAACCTGCACGTTCTGCACATGTATCCCAGAATTTAAAGTATAATAAAAATAAATAAATGAACATAATGTGCATCTTTAAAAAGACTGTAAATAATTTAGAACACAGACTGACACATATTAAGTGCCCAATAAGTGATAAGATGTGGCATACATAGAGGTTAAGCTCAGGATCTAGAATTACAGGCCCTGGGTTTGAAATCTTGCTCTGAAACTATGACCCAGGTGATCTTGGTCAAGTTAAACCACTTTTCAGTTCTTGTTTTTCTCATCGGTAAAACAGGATAATAATACCTTCACATTCTAGAAGTGCTGTGTGGAATGAATGATACAACTAAGTGTTAAGAAGAGTGTATAGTTTTAAACTTGTTTTTAAAATGTAGTCTATTTTTGGAGTTGCTTTTATTAATTCAGTGTTATAATCTTGATATAATAACTGGAGATTTTGGTCCTATTTCAATTATCTGTAATATGAAACAAATCATGCTGACATCTATTGAGTTAACATTTTATCATCTTGTATGATTCCCCAGGTTTACTGGGCTCAGCTAGGCAGCTCTTCTGCTCCACATGGCATTGATTGTACACAATCACTTGGGGACACCACTGGGCTGTAATATCCAAAACAGCTCCCTAACATGATTGTCAGGCAGGAGTTTTTTGGGACTCTCAACCACTGTGCCTACATGGGGCCTCTCCATGCAGTTGCTGGGCTATGCCCAGGAACATTCTAATTGTGAATATTCCAAGGAGGAGAAAGTGAAAGCTGACGGTCCTCTTAAAGGCTAAGCTTGGAAATTGCCCAGTGTCATTTCCACTGCATTCTATTTATTAAGCAGCCTCAGAGCCAGCCCAGATTTAATAAGAAAGGAAATAAATGCTACCTTTCCAAAGGAGAGTAATAAAGAATTTGCAGCAACCTTTAATCCACCACAAACCGGTTTAAATGTATAATAATCCTCATATATTTGGATTAATATATACCAAATTTCCAAATACTATTCTTACATGTCTTACTTTCAATTTTTTCTACTTTCTGTCTTGCCTGAAATGCTTGAATCCTTGTCTATTTTTAGAAATTTCACTTCCTGCTTATTATCTTAGAGATTACTTCAGTCCTTTCCATATATCTATTAGATTTAGCAAATATAAAGCCAGTCCTTACAAACACATTAAATGCCCAAGGAAACTGCAAGTCCAATTATCCTTTTCTGATTTACATTCTGCCATTATTAAGAATTTTAGTTTTAGCCTGCTTTTCCTCAAAATTAGACAATATAACTATAATTTGATACAACCAATTATATAACCAATTATTGCCATTATGTGTATGTATATATTGTTATGTATGTATAATTTTACTTTGCTGTGTTTAGGTGGGGATTTCATTTTATGTATCTTTCTTGGGGCTCTTGGATCTGTCGGTGTTTTTCAGCAGTGGAAAATTATCAGCCATTAATTCTTTCAATTTTGCCTCTTTCCCATTCTTTCATTTATCTTTTTTTCTGAAATTCTGATTATATTCATTAGATTCCCTTACTCTAACCTCCATAGCTCTTAATTCATCATACTTTCTTTGCAATTTTTTACCCTCTGGCTGCATTCTGGATCCTGTCTCTTTGGACATAACTTTTAGTTAGCTAATTCTGTCATCCATGTTATTTGAAAAAAAAAGTCAGTATTTCAAGATCTTTTGGGTTTATTTCAGCTGTGTATTATTTGCTTGTTTGTTTGTTTGTTTTTCTGTATTCGCCTATAGTGGCTTGTTTTTTTTGTATTAGGTTTTGTAATTCTTGACTCTTGACCTGTTTATTTATCTAGGAATTTTTTCTGTGGAAATGATTTGAGTCTTAGATTGAAGTTAAGAATTACACTTGCATTTGCTGGTTGCTTGTGAGGAGAGAGTAATTAAAAACCTAAAACACTTTAAATCATCTTTTAGAGGCTTATTTATCTATATTAGTACCTGAATTCAGACTGGAATATTGATTGAGGATTGTTTGATTCTGGCTTTTCAAGGAAGACTTTTTGTTCTCGTAACTGATGAGTATGTCTTGCTTTGCTTTACTGAGCTCCATTGCTTGGTTCTCAGTCACCATTATATTTTGCTTATAACTTTTTGGGGTCTCATCTAATTGTGGGCATTTCCTATTATATGATACCCTTTTCTGGTACTTAGGTTTATTTCCTGATATCCACACACTGAAAAGTTGCATAAATAAAATCTCAATTCTCCAGAGTTACACGGATGTATTTAAAGTGGAGGCAAACTTTGGCACTGGCTACTTTTCCAGGAATATATATCACATAAAGAAATATATACATATGTTTAACATGTGATTCAGCAATTTAATCATTTTAGTTGAGAGAGTTTTTTACATATCTTTACTGAAATGTAAAGGGACTGAATGGTGCATCATATGGTCAATTTAAGGTGTCATGAATCTTATTTTAGGAAACAGAATCAAATAGAACAAAATGGAATAGAATAGAAAATATCAGCATGCATTACACATAATAATAGTAGTATTGTTTAGTGACAAAAATTGTATTTTCTTCTATCCTTTCCCCTCCCTCTGCCTATTTCTCTCTCCCTGTCTTTTTTTCTCTCTCTCTGTGGCCATTATTCTTTCTCTCTCTTTCGTTTAGATTTAAATGTTTTTAAAACTGTTTGTTGTACATAACAAATGTAAAAAAAAAATGTAAGATATTTAACATGCCTTTGGGCAGCTATTAAAAGTATATTACAGGATTATTTTGTAATCTTCTTCCTTATTCACATGCCTTAGAATATGTGTTTATTTAAGCCCAATCAATCTTATTTGAGAAAATTGGAATTCTCTTAGTTCCTATAAAATAATTACTTTTTTCCCCATGAAATCATAAATATTGTTATTTGGACCCAAGTGCATTATTTTAGAGATATAATTTCTTTTTTGAAATAACAAGATCACAGTAATCGCACAATGTATTTTCTATTGTTATGGTTGAGAAACTGTCATGAACATTGGCTCTGTTACTGAAGCTGTTTTGCAAGAGCCGTATCAGATTTAGAGGCAAAGCAAATGATGAGAATCACAGGCATAAAGCCTGTGTGAAACACTAATTCCATAATTTCCCCAGCTTTCTGCAAAGGAAATTTCTTTGCAGATTCCATCAGACCATCTCTCCCAGACTTTGCTACTATTCCTGAGTAGAAGCTACAAAGATTGTTCGAAGAGGACCCAGGGTTTTCCCCTTCGGGGAGTGTTATTTCTCTGTGACTGCATAGTGCATCTTGTGACAAGAAGATGTGGGATGGCTTTCCCTGGAGTGCGACCTATTCTGGGTAGCCACCCACATCCTCATGAATATTTACGTTCTGGCTCTGGCACTGCTGGCTGATCCGTGTCCCACTCTGGGAAACAATGCATAATGGATCACCACTTCTGCCTCTCTCTCTCTCCCCCCCTCCGCAAACACAGGATGCCTCTCTGATTTATTTATTTCTATAATGCATGCCAGGAAAGGAAAGCACTGCAGACTGCGTCGTTCAGCAATTCTCTGGGATTTTACAATCACACTCATTAGTTTTCCTCACTGAATTCCATGACATTGACCTGGCTGACTTTCTTAATAGGAAAAGCAAGTTTTTAGATATTATAACGGAATGCAGTGAAAAAAAAGAAAATTTAAACTATTAAGTTAAAACTTCTGATTTCTAGCTATACCAGTAACTAAACCCGGGGGAGGAGGGAGTAATATTGTTCTCCAGTCTATGAATTTATCTTCTCAGTTGTGAAATGGGAATAAACCCAAGGTGAGAGATGGGACTTGACTCCAGAGGTGAGGCTCAGACTCTGGACCACATCGAAGACTAGCTGAAACAGGAAAGAGGTGAAAGCACCTCTCCATAAGACACACGCATCAGTGCCACAGCAGTTTACCATTGCCATGGCAACATCTGGAAGTTACTGCCCCCTACCCATGGCAACAACTCAGAAGTTACCACCCTTTTTCTAAAAATTTTTTCATAATCCACCCCTTAATTTGCATGTAATTAAAAGTGGGTATAAATATGAGTGCAGAACCGCCCCTGAGCTGCTACTTTGGGCACACTGCTTACGGGGTAATCCGACTCCACAAGGAGCGGTACCTCTGCTGCTGCTGGGCACTGTACTTCAATACAAGTTGCTAACTAACACCACTGCTTGCCCTTGAATTCTTTCCTGGGTGAATCCAAGAACTCTCCCAGACTAAGCCCCAGTCCTGGGTCTTGCCTGCCCTGCATCAAACCCACTTTGGTTCCCTCATAGGACTACTGTAAGGATTCTGGGAACATATTGTCATATACTTGTGTAAAAATGAGCTAGAAACTCTGACAAGTGTTAAAGAGTTAAGAGGAAAGCCCTAGAGAGCTGTGTAAAGAATAGGTCATTCACCTTTTGAACATAAGTGTTCTCATCCTCAATGTGGGGAAAATAATATTCCTACATATGAGAGTTTTTTTAAAAAGAATTAAATAGGTTAATATGTTTATATTACTTAAAAGAGTATCCATCTATAGTTGCCTTTCAGAAACTGCTAGTTCATATGAGAAATAGACAAGCATTCAGGATTATAGTTGTTTCTGGACCTCTACTGGTTATAAAGATATGAGCTTCTGGATGACAACGATGTTTCTATACAAAGCATAGAACATTTTGACAGTGAGTGGGAACATGAAAGCTCTCAAGCTTAAAATGGAACCTTAAGCCTAAAGGATAAGATGTGACCCATATTTCTTTTCACTCCTCAGTAAACTGTTATTTTGTTCTTTTCTCAGGAAAACCCTCTATGATTAGTGTTTGATGATCTGTCTGTGGATCTGCCAGCAGCCTTGTGACTTGCATTCTCTTTAAGATTTCTTTAACAAGGTAGCTTACTAAATCCTGTCATATTTCAGAATTCCTTCCAGGAAACTGTTCCCTGAGATGTTGCCAGGCAGTGTTACCCCTTTTTCTAAACGTCTGAATGTGTTCACTTAATGATATAATCCTTTGATGAACAGGATAGTCACAAACATCAACTTTCATTATGTAGTTTGCATATGGAGAGTGATGATCCAGACTAAACTTTGGCTGTGAACCTAGTCACCTAAATCATTTTATTTATTTTTCCTTTATGGCACATAACATTCTGAGATGCACTAGATTCATGGCTTAGGATTTATATGTTTTCTTCAGGACACTGTGTTTTGAGATGTGACTTGCAGAGAGATAGAATGCATCCTGAAGCTCTATTCCAGTCAAATAGTCAATTTCACTTCTACCTTTTAGTTTCCCTGGACTGTTTTGGATTCAGTTTTACCTTGTGAAAGCTAGCAGCCATACTTAGTTTCCTCTGGTCTTCCAAGGCATATCAGTTGTAGGTTTAATAGAATTATATCAACTCTCTTAAGTCCTTTCACCAGTGGCTGCTATCTTATTGTGGTCTGGAATTCTACTTTCTTTTCTGATGTCCTTCCCTTCTTCAGAAGGGAAGTGATTCCCATCCTCATTTTATCTTTTTATAGTCTTTCTTCCTCTTGGTATTCCTGCAATTTCTACTACAGTATTTGTTGGATTCATTATTAAAACAGCAATAAAATGGAATAAGCATGATGACAGTAAAAGAGACAACCAAGGAACAATTACAAGTTTTCACAATTACAGAATTGGAGACCTGAATGACACCTCAAGGAGTGGAGGTGTGTAGAAAAAGCATTGCCATTTACACGATTTCCCCTTTTTACATACATATCAAGCATTTACAAAATATCAAGCAGATAAAACCTTACAGGTTACTCAGCTCATCTTCCTTAGTCAATCAAAAATATTTATTGATTTTCTACTATGTGTTGGGTGGTGTTCTCTGATATTGAGATACGGTAGCGAACAAGATAGGGAGAGTTCTGGTTCCTATGGGGTTTATACTTTTTGAGTGCAGAGAGACACTAGATAGATTTTTTAAATAAATAATTGCATGTAACTTTTAGTCCTGAAGAAGTAGATAATTTAGGCTAAAAAAGCTTCTTTAATAAGAGAGATTTGAATTAAAACCAATATAAAAAGAAGATGGCAGTGATGTTTTCTACTAGGGAAGAGTGTTCTAAGCAAAAAGAACAAGTGATAAAGCTTTGAGATTAGAGTCAGATTGGGATGATCAAGAAATGGAAATGATGGTGCAGAGGTTGGAATAACAAATGCAGGGCACAGGCAGGTGGATAGCAAGGAGGCGACAGAGGGTCACAGGACATAGGACCCTGTCATGACTGGTAATTGTACATGGTTGTGTGGTTTTCTGAGAAGCTAAATGCTTGCTGGAGAGTAGATTCTGGTGGTAAGGCTGTGGGATAAGATGTAGGAAGTCCATAGTTTTCTTACCAGTTGAGGAAACAACTTTAATAAAGGAGGTGATTTTCCGTACAACTCTTTGTATAAATGAAAAAAGGATGGAAATGAGGCAACCTAATCTTCAGTTCTATTCTATTCTATTCTTAACACAATCCTCGTTATGGTTAACTAAAGCTTTCCCAGGTCTCTCCATTATGCTTTCTGGCCCTTATTGATGCTGTGGCTCATTCAGAGAGGGTACTTATGTTTAGAAATGTATCAGATAAGTGACATTTTTGCCAATCTTCTCTGATCATCTTGAATTTTCAGTAGATTTTAGTGCCTTTCTTTCCACATTACAGGCTATTCACCAAAAATAAGGTAGCAATATTTTGACCTACCTACTTAGAAAAGTCTTACCCAGTCCTGGTATGAAACTGTCCTTTTGGGAAGAACACAAGTCTTATCAACTGCATTCTGAATGTTACCCACAGTTGAGTCAAAGTTGTTAGGTTGGTGCAAACGTAGTTGCAGTTTTGGGCACTGAGTTTGCACCAACCTAATACATGGTGATATAATTATGTGGTGAAATAATTACACATTTGCTTGATTTAAATAGTTCAGTATTTTAAGTGATCTCTTTTTTTCTGACTGACACTGCACTGTGTTAAATCAGAGGTCTTATGGTGAAAAAATGTACTACAATGTAGAAAACAGAGCTCTTCTAAAATGTTCCATTAAAAACAATTAGGAAGCTCTTAGCTTTTGCACATAAAAATAATACAGCTATTAATCTTCATACTTAAATGCTGACAGTTGAAAAGAAGCTACTGAAACCACAGGATAGTTGTCTAAAAGAGGAAGAAAAAAGCGTTTCTTCTGCACTTCACGTAATATATGCAGAATGATTTTGGTTTTTGCATACTCTTCTTCAAATACTTTAGAATCATAAAAGACGTGAAGTAAAACTTAGATCTGTAACTTGCTTTAGAACTCACTTAACTTAAAATCATGCATTTTAAGCTGCCCATTTTTACAAATGAGGCAACTAATATCCAGAAGTAAGGGACTTCTCAAGGTTCGGCAGCAAGCTGGTGGTCAGTCAGGGTAAGAATCTCATTTTCCCTGATTCCCTTTTTCCTTAGAAAGTCTTCACTTTCGGCCGGGCGCGGTGGCTCAACCTGTAATCCCAGCACTTTGGGAGGCCGAGGCGGGCAGATCACGAGGTCAGGAGATCAAGACCCCCCTGGCCAACCCAATGAAACCCCATCGCTAGTAAAAAAATACAAAAAAATTAGCTGGGCGTTGTGGCACGCACCTGTAGTCCCAGCTACTTGGGAGGCTGAGGCAGGAGAATTACTTGAACCAGGGAGGTGGAGGTTACAGTGAGCTGAGATTGCGCCATTACACTCCAGCCTGGGGACAGAACGAGACTCCATCTCAAAAATAAAAATTAAAAAAGTCTTCATTTCGGTAAAGGATGAGATACTTAAAAATTGTTCATGTAAATAAATGATACTAAAATACAGATATTAGTTATTTTATAGATAATAAATTTTATCTCATGAGATAACAGAAACATTAGGATTTTTTCATGAAAAATAGTTAAGAGAACTATTTTTCTAGTTCTTTAGAAATTTATTTTAATTACAGATGTAAATTATAGGCACCTCGGGGCCTTTCTTTGTGCTGTTACTTCTAATGGTCCAGATCTTCATACGGTTGTTGCTTTATAATGGCTGTACTGAATCATTAGACATTTCCTCATGATTAAGCTTGAAAAAGGATCTTTTCTTTTTAATAATATTTTCAAAAAGATAAGCTTTGGGCCAAAAATTAATTGATACATCAACCATATTAACGGGCAGTGGAGGACAGCAGAATGAAAAGAACATTAATGCAGATAAACAGAGTATTATCATTTTACAATTACCTTTGAGCATCATGCATTAGAAAGGAGGGTGGTGAATCAAGTTTATTTACAAGAAGTACTTTTTTCCTTTTTTAAAACAATGAAGATGATTTATTTTTATGCAGAGAGAAAAATCTGCTAATAAAACAGCCACTAATAGTTTGTAGTGTTTCCTACAAGGCAACAGTTCATAGTACTTAGACAGTGTTTCATAGATGTGCAAATGTCTTTATTTGATTACTTTATTTAATCCTTTCAACAATCCTGGAGAATTGTAAAACACAGATTTTTATTTCTATTATATAAGTGAGGAAACAAATTTAGAGACTGATAAAATGATCTGCCATAAATAAGTGGAGAAGCTGAGACTTTTGGTTGGACCTTATTTCCCTGATCATTTCACCCTACCATAGCACTCCTGTCTCTCAGAGTCTCCCAGGATTTAAGAGTTTAAATCTGTGGTTCTCAGAATCACAATGTGCTAGATCTCTATTCCCATCTCAAAAGTGTTTTCTGGACAATGCTGCAAAGTATAAATGAAATAGTATTAGTTGGGGAGATCTTAGTTCCGGTTCAAATTTAATGGGAGAAAAGCCCCAAACTTTTAGGGTTATGGATCCATTAAATGAGAGATACTCATCAAAAGATTTCTGGTACCTCTGCTGCTAAGAAAACTGTGTCGATTTTCACAGACTTTTTGTTTTTAACGAAGACTAACAGAGTCCTAACAAGGTACAGCACAAGGCGGCAGCGTGGATAAATCCCCAGTCAGGCTGGTGGACACTACTCCTTTTTGTGAAGCTAGTATTCTAGGTCTTATGGTAGAGAAAGTAATATCTACCCAGAAGAACTGGAGCTTTCAGAGCTGAGCAGACCTTTATTGCCAGAAGTATTTTCTATTTGAAGTGATTATGAAACCGCAAATACAATACTTCTTTGTTCCATTAAAGGTTCACCATTGGTGTACCTTGTGTATTAATAGCCCATACAAAGATTTTCCCTGCCTTCCTTACACACTGCTAATAAAAATAATAATAAGTTAGTCCAGTCCTGTTTTTCTTCCTCTGGTTATTTTGCCATAATTGAAAAATTTCATATCATGATGTTCTTTGTGAAAATGTTTAAGCTCCACCTCTTCCTCTGCCTATGAAAGTAATGAACTGAAACACTGGATCATGCAAGATGTAATGTTAGGCAGATTTAAGTGTTAGGGAGTATAGAAATACTGACATGTACACACACAGACACACTGAGCATGCATTCTTAACTACCAGTAATGGAGGCTGTACATTTGTTTAACGTAAGGGCAATATGTATCAGTAATGTACAATTTTAGCATTTCAGTATGCAGTTTATTGTTTTGCTTGTTCATTTGCTTAACTAGCCATTCTGTCCTGACTGTATGCATCTACATGCTCTAATAAAGTGTCCCTCTTTGTATTTTCTATTGGATTAAGGCTAATTGTTTTGGTTTTCCCAAGCTTGATTATGATAATCAAGATAATAGTACCAAGTGAAATGAGTATACCATTAAAATGAGAAGAGATCAGTATTAATAGTGTAGTCTTTAGTGGCAAATAAGCAAGGATGAAAGTGTTGGCCATATTGATGACTTATTAAGTTTTAGGAAACTGAGCAGTAATCCAGTAGTTATTGCCTATGGAATCTAATATGAAAGCTACTTTTTACATCTTACTGATGATGTACCAAAGACTGAAATCTCTTATGTATCTCTGCAAGTAATTAGAAATTTAGACTTTTTGTTTTCCCCACCCACAACCCAGCCCAACTTTAAGGGTCAAGCAGAAATGTGATTCAGAGAGAAAAAAAGCATAACTCCTATTTGGTTTTCTGGGCAGCCATCCAAGCAAACCTTCCTCACTGCAGCTTTGAAGTATGACAAAGAAGTGGCAGCCCCAGGTAGTGTAGCAGCAAGGCGCCTTCACACTGCAGGAGAATCTCGTCAAGGCCAAACAGCTTGGTGAGAAATATTACTGAAGTGATTCGGAGCGATGGTGTTTCAGAAGGGAATTACTAAACAGAATTCAAAAGATCCACCTAGGCCGACAGCTGTGATGAAGAGAGATTCTTTCCTCTGATGAAATCCCCTCATCTTTCTTTTAGTCCCTTACTCCCAGTTTTGTGGCTTAGAATATCAGCACAATTCATTGAACATATGTGTTCATTAAACAAAAAAGGATGCTGGTTTTTATATTTTCCCTTTTTAATGCAAACTTCGTGAAACAGAACAAGGTGCCACATTATTTTGTTCTTGATATCTCAATTATGAAAATGAAAAGTATATAGTTTTAAACTTAGACTTCCATTAATTAAAAGATTTGTAAAGCCAAGTTTATATTTTTGTAAACGTTTAAAGGAAAGAATACAATGAATATAAACCTGAAGTCTTTTATTTGTGCATAAGAATATTTTTATAAACACCCACACCAAATTAATCATTCTTACAGCAACAGAATATTCATATTTTTAAAGACCTAAAACAGGAAAATTTTAATGAAATCTAATTTATAGTATATTTAGTCATAAAATAGATAAATGTGATTACTTAATGTTTTCATAGCAATTTTATTACATTGTAGAGTGGAATGTCATTGACATAAAAGATACATAGAATGGAATATGACAGTGAAAAATGAAATATAAAAATTTATAGGCATCTGTAAATAGTATACTTTTAACTTTGATGGAAACATAATTCAATTATAAGAAATCAGATCCCTTCCTAATATTACTTCTTCTATGACTGAAAACAGGGCTTGTTTATCACCTATAAAGTAATATTCAATATCTAAAGGTAGGAACCACCAGATTATAATTTATTAAAGTAAGTTTTTACTATCTTGATATGATTATTTAGAAATTCATAGATTTTATCTACTTGAACAAAAGCTGCTTATGTGTGGAAATTATCGATTCTGTTCCTTCTGCCTGAATATCTTTGGCCTGGAACCAAAATACTGCTTCTCCCAAAATTCATTCAACAAATATTTTTAGACATATATTAAAATATTACTACACCATTCCCAAAATTCTATGCTGAGTGACGATTATTCTGAGTTAAGCATCATATTACTCATTGGAATTACTGAGTGCACGTGTTCCCATTATTATCTGAGATTGATTTAAAGTAGTAACATAGTTCCCAAGTCTGTTCTTCTTTTTAAATGGAGGTTTCTTGGGAGAAAAATCAATTAGTTTTGAAAAGTGACATTTTGAGCACAAGGATGATTTAAAGAGAAAGATATTTGGCAGTTAAAGGGTTGTCAATGTGTGAGAGCTACAGATTTGAGCACTGCTGCAGAGTTTAGCAATGCTTAAGCTGGCTCTGGTTAGAGCTATTATAGCTAAAAGGATGATAAAGAGAACAAATCTGGTTTTCCTCTCAGGAGCGATTCTTCTCTGAGGTCATGATGGCCCAGAGTTTTATTTTTAATGTTACAAGTGCAGATAGTTTGTCTATGGGCTCCATCAAAAGCTATCAATTTTTGGAAATTGATTCACATTAATCATAATTATGTGAAATTGAGAGAAGCCAAATGTATGGGGGAAATTAACTTTTCAGTGACTAGAAGGTGATATTTTGGTATTCAAGATTTGGTATTTGAAGTACCTGGGAAATAAGATTACTCATCTTAATATCTACTTTTTGAGAGTTGATCAGAGTATTCGGATGACTTGAAAATTATCTTTCTAGGTTCAGTAGATTGACAAGAATGAAGTTTGTTCCCATATAGATACATTATGCACACATACTTTGTTATCTGCGTTTATACATATTATTTGTTGTTTTGTTTTTGTTAAAAATGGTTTGACGTGACTTAATACATGCAACATCAAATGAAGTGAAATTTTAAGTACCTCTTTCTAGTGCCTAGAGTTGTTGTAACCACTTGACGGATATACATAAATAAAATCTTTTTTGTGTGTGTTTGTGTGTGTGCGTGTGTGTATGTGTGTGTATCAATCAGTTTCAACAGAGGGGTAAGTGGATCCTCTTGATTGCTTGTTTTACTTTAGCTCATGGTATGGGATCCAGGGCTAGACTAAAACTCAGATTCCAAGAGAATCAGATTCTCCAGTCCTCAATAATTCAATTCCAGGTTGAATTATTTGTTTTTCTAAATGGTTAGAGATTGATTGAACGGGTACAACTGATAGGCTATTTATGAAAAACTTCTGCAATCTAAAAGAATGAGATGCATGTAATACTAAAGGATGATAGAAGAAGAACATTTATTTGTAGATTTACATTAGGAAACAAAGCAATTTAACACAGCTTCTGGATTTTGCTGCCAATATAATTCAGTAAACATAGAATCTATGAAACAAGTTCAAAGATGAGATAAAACAACAATTTGAGAAAACAGACTGAGATGAAAAGGCAGCTGGCTGAGAGGCAGAAATAAAGAGAGAACCACATGAGATAAGAAACAGTGTGAAGAAACTAAAATTATTATTACAAAGGGGCTAGTATCTATCATTTAAAATGTCATCTGGCTAGAAGAACCTTAATAGATTTGCTCAATTTTTTACTGAAAAATTTATAAATAACCATTTTTATAATACTGAAAACAAAGATTGATAGGAAACTAATTATTGAATCTGAGAGGAAATAATTAATAGATATTTCAACTCAGAATTTAAAAAAAAATATTGCTACATAGCTTTCTGCTCCAACCTTCCTCAGGACCTTTGCGTTTGTTGTTTTCCTGCCTGGAATGTTCTTCCTTTTACCCTGCTCACTTTTAACAGATTGATGGTTTGACTGATTTGATTCTTCGTATCTAGGTACAAAAGTCATATCCTAAGAGAAGGCTTTATGAAGGACTAAGGTAGATCAGATAACTTTTTATATTTTATCTTAACAATGAGCTAGTCCAGAAAGAACACACTTATAATAGGAGCAGGAAACTTGCGTTTCTCTAGTAATCTAGCCACGAAACCTGGAATAGTCGTTATTTTTAAGAATGCATTTAGTGAATATTCATTGACTAAAGGAATTAGCGATTAAATGGCATTCATCAGAGACTTATGAGTTGTGTTTATGTTTCTATGTGTAGTTATTTGATTGCATCCCCCTGTGATCAATATTCTTGATGAGGTTATGGACATGATGTACTCTGTTTATTTTGATCAGCACTGTACGTTGGCACCGAGCAGAATACTTGGCACACAGCAGACAATTAAACTACATATTTGTGGAATATTTATCGGGTGCTGAACAAGCATCATAGGGAAAGGCAGAAACAGAAAGAGCCCTGGCAGGAATAACCACTAGGAATTAAGGCTGTTCCAGAGTACTAGAAAGTCATGCCGTGAAGACAAGAGGAGGATAGCACTACCAAAGAGCAGACATAACCTGGATAGAAGGCTGATGGAAACTTGGAGGTGTATATTTTAATCTGTTCTCCATTGGAGACCTGTAAATTGCATTTGGCAGCCATATCAATAGGCCGAGAGTGAGACAAAAGCAATCCACTACCCCATTTGTTTAAAAATAGAACATCTGTATAGATTCCATATTCTCTGAGGATACATAAAGATTTTTTAAAGGGGCCAATTAAAAACTACAGAACAAGAAAAATGAAGATTCACAATTACAGAATTCCTCTGAAAATAATTTATAAGCTGAACAAAATTTATTTTACTTTAGTTCTGGGGTACATGTGCAGAATATGCAGGTTTGTTGCATAGACAAACGTATGCCATAGTGGTTTGCTGCACCTATCAACCCATCACCTAGGTAACAAGCCCAGCATGAATTAGTTATTTTTCACTGATGCTCTCCCTTCCCCTGCCCCCCGCAACAGGCCCCAGTGTATATTGTTCCCCTCCTTGTGTCCATGTGTTCTCATTGTTCAGCTCCCATCTAAGAGTGAAAATATGCAGTGTTTGTTTTTCTGCTCCTGCAATAGTTTGCTGAGGATAATGGCTTCCAACTCCATCTATGCCCCTGCAATAGACGTGATCTAATTCCTTTTTATGACTGCATAGTATTCCATGGTGTATAAGTACCATATTTTCTTTATCCGGTCTACCAGTCTATCAATGATGGACATTTGGGTTGATTCCATGTCTTTGCTATTGTGAATAGTGCTACAGTGAATATGTGTGCATGTATCTTTATAATAGAATGATTTATATTCCTTTGGGTGTATACCCAGTAATGGGTACATTGCTGGGTCAAATGATATTTCTGGTTCTAGGTCCTTGAGGAATTGCCCCACTGTCTTCCACAATGGCTGAGTTAATTTACATTTCCACCAACAGTGTAAAAGCGTTCCTGGCCAGGCACGGAGACTCCTGCTTGTAATCCCAGCATTTTGGGACGCCGAGGCAGGCGGATCACGAGGTCAGGAGATCAAGACTATCCTGGCTAACACGATGAAACCCCGTCTCTACTAAAAATACAAAAAATTAGCCGGGCGTAGTGGCAGGCGCCTGTAGTCCCAGCTACTCGGGAGGCTGAGGCAGGAGAATGGCGGGAACCCGGGAAGTGGAGCTTGCAGTGAGTCGAGATCTGGCCACTGCACTGCAGCCTGGGCGACAGAGCGAGACTCCGTCTCAAAACAAACAAACCAAAAGCACTGCTATCTCTCCAGAGCTTCACCAGCATCTGTTGTTTCTTGACCCTTTAATAATCACCCTTCAAATTGGCGTAAGATGGTATCTCATCGTGGTTTTCATAATATAGCACTAGGATATACAACTCCATGAATTAGAAACAGACATAAAAAATGGTCTGAACTTAAAGGGCAACTCAATGTTATACAAAAGATAAATGGATGACATAGGAAAGGAATTGCAAAGAAAGTAAAATGTAGTAAAAGAAATAAATTAGCATTAGAAATGGTAAAAAAAAAAAAAAATCAAAATTTATTCTGAGGGCATATGTATCAATAGCATGAAGTGCCAGTTTGGGGATTTCAGAATACACTGAAAAAGTAATATTAAAATTATGTAAAAGAAGATCACAATTGTAGAAATTTTATTTTGGAAAACTAATGCAAGATTTTGAATGAAAGTCTGAAATAAACGAATTGAAAACAATAGCAGAAAAATAGTTTCTTTGACCTAAGATCTGACAATGCAGATCAAAAAATAATAGTTATCTTGAAGGTTAAACAATGGGAAAGATATTTATGCCAATACATAAAAAATTTTATATACATTGATAATTTAAAAGAATGAAATTAGAAATGTATGAGTGTATCCTTTGATTTTCAGCAATATTAATAACATCTAGGAGAAATAATCAATTTTGAGGAAAACTATTGTCATTCTAGATTTTTCATATGCTGCCAAGTAGTTCTTTCTGAATTAAGGAAACAGAAAGACTCTGAAAAATGTATTCGCCAGAAAAAAAAATGACAATTGCACGTCCTTCTTAAACAAACCAGAAAATGCACTCTAAATAACTGACAAGGCAAATTTAAGAGCCCAAGATAGGGATGGTGTAATCTCTAATAACAATGGTGTGTACAAGTGCAATTTACAGACTAAACATTTACAAAAGAATTTAAAATCCCACAATTTTATTTATTTGTTTGTTTATTTATTTATTTATTTGAGATGGAATCTCACTCTGTCGCCAGGGCTGGAGTGCAGTGGGGAGATCTCAGCTCACTGCAAGCTCCGCCTCCCAGGTTCACGCCATTCTCCTGCCTCAGCCTCCCGAGTAGCTGGGACTACAGGTGCCACCACCACGCCTGGCTAATTTTTTTGTATTTTTAGTAGAGACGGGGTTTCACTGTGTTAGCCAGGATGGTCTCGATCTCCTGACCTCGTGATCCACCCGCCTCAGCCTCTCAAAGTGTTGAGATTACAGGTGTGAGCCAGGGCGTCTGGCTGAATTTAAAATCCCACATTATTTTAAAAAATAGTTAAAACTGAATGAGGGAAGAGGAGAAATGAACGCTGTAGTCAACTAATGGCTGAAATAAAAGAGTGCTAAAAATACAATATTTTACATTTGATTTCAATAATATTTACAGTGTCTCCTCCAAATGCAGTGGTGTTTACAACTGCATTTGTTGTATATAAATATACATTGCATATAAAATATATGAACATTATATATCTGTGATGAACTGTATATATGATGAACATTATATATCTGTGATGAACTGTATATATGATGAACATTATATATGTGTGTGTGTGCGTGCATATATATATATATATGGTCAAGTGAAGCATTGAGAGTGGAGAAGGAACAAAGAAATCTGTAACTCGTTGCGACTAATCAGTTAGAATCACCACTACACTTGGACTAGACGCAGTAAATATTGTTATATATATTATATAAATATACAGGACAGGGAGGTCCAAGATGACTGATGAGAAGCAGCTAGTGTGTGCTACTCTCATGGAGAGAAGATCCAGTGGGCAGTAAACACTAGCTCTTCAAATGGATTATCCAGGAAGACACGCTGGTTGGTATTCATCAAGGAAGCACCATGACCCATGGAGAGCAGAGAGGAGTGAGACAGGACAGCTGCCCGCTCAGGACTGGCATGAAAGCAAGGGAGGCTCCCCATCACAAGGAAATGGTGAGTGGGCAGGAGCGCCTGGGGTGCTACACTTTTGCCACAGAGCTTTGCAGTTCTGAGCACTGGTGATCTCCCCTGATCCGTCCCTCTGGGGCCTCCAAACTGACACAGAGCTGCCTGGGGCCTGACCAGAGCCACCACTCAGGTTCACATGAAGCCCAAGGGCTTTGGACTCCTGAGCACACTGGCAGTAGCTGTGGTAGCTTCACCAAGAGAGGCCAAGCTCTCTTGCATGCCCCCAGAATAGAAGGCCCATCCATGGTGCTGAGGAGCGGTCAGACTACTGGCCTCACCTCCACTACAATTTATCAGGCAAAGCCCACAAGCCGGGAACCCAGTGAAGCCACCCCTTCTCTGACTGGGCGCTTGGGCCAGATGCAGCTCTGCATTTCTCTAGGATGGAGCACCCAGAGGTAACTGACAGACCCACAGCTTTTGCTGCTTCTGCAGCCCATGCCCCTACTGTCCTCAGGCTAGGGAGGGAGCAAAGAGCCCAAGAACTACTGTGGGCCTGCAGCACACTACAGCTGCCTTGTAGAAAAGCAGCCAAGTTGTTTTGCACATGGGTCCCTGACTCTGCTCTCACTGGGCGAGGCCTCCTGACCTGGGTCCCCGGCACAGTTGCCCTGCCCCTGCCTGATCATGTCAGTCAGTGATGGCTCTGTGTTTCTTTGGGAAGGAAATTCCAGGGACGATCCAGACTCTGCCATTGCCTCTGCAGTGGTACCACCCTTTCTGACCATTGGGTTGGGAAAAGAATAAGGATTCTCATCACTTTGCTGGCACCTCCAGCGTGCTACAGCCACCGTACAGAAGGAACAGTCTCTCTAGCCTGTGAGCCCCCACCTTCTGCCCTTCAACAGACAGGCCCTTGCCCCCATGCCCATTAGTCCCAGAGCATAGCAACTCTCCCCCTAGTTGAACATTCCCATTGGCAACAGCTCTCTGTCACTCTGGGATGGAGTCCTTAGAGGCAAATGATAGCCCCTCTGCCGCTGACACTGCAGCAGTACTGGGCAGTACTTGTCTTGCCGCCACCAGCCTAAAGAAGGAACAAAGAGCCTGAGTGATTTACTTGCACCTCCCGCATGCCATAGCCACCCTAGAGAAAAGGTCAGACTTTCTTCCCTACTGACCCTCCACCCACCCCAACCCTTTTTTTCTTAGGCAGGGCCTCATGGCTTGGGCTCACAGTGCAGCTGCCCCATCCCCAGCTGGTTGTTCCAATTGGCAGAAGCTCTGCCTTTCTCTGGGGAGGAGCCCCAAGAGACAAATGAAAGGCCCTCTGCCATTGCCACTACCAAGGTCCCCAGCCTTGCTGTCCTTCGAGTTAGAGAGGGAACAAAAAGCCTGAGATCACCCCAAGGCTACAGTGCCTAGTTCAGGAGTTCCAAGCTGAGATCTGTAGCCAGCACTCAAGTGTGAGAAGAGCCCACACACTCAGAGCATTGAAAGGGAGCATGGCTGCAAATTCTAGGAAATACAGAGAAGCCACATGGCTGAGTATGAGCCTGTCTACCGGCCATTACACTTAAGCACCATCTACTGGATCACAGCCCAAATGTCAACCCCCAAATACTTCACTAATATACCCACCTGTGAAACCAAGGACAAGAATTTCAGTCATGAATAAAGACCCTGCACAAAGCCTCAGCCCTCTGAAGGCATTCAGAAATGAAGCCAACTGCGGATACTCAAATTACAGCACATTTAAAGGAACATCAGCCCACACACATAAGAAATAGCCAGCACAAGAACTCCAACAACTCTAAAAGCCAGAGCATTTCCTTACCTCCAGATGACTACACTGCTGCCCAATAATGGTTCTTAGCCAGAATAAAATGGCTGAAATGACAGAGTCTCAGTGAATATGGATGGCAATGAAGATCATCAAGATTCAGGAGAAAGCCTAACCCATTCCAAAGTGTCTAAGGAATCCACTAAAATGGTTCAAGTGATGAAAGACACAACAGCCATTTTAAGAAAAAACTGAACTGATCTGATAGAGCTAAAAATGTACTACAGGAATTCCATAACATAATTGGAACTATTAATATCAGAAGAGAGTTGAAGAAAGCATCTCAGAGTTCAAAGACCAGTTATTTGAATTAAGTCAGTCACACAATTGTCCATGAAAATTTTCTCAACCTCTTTAGAGATACTGATGTTGACATTCAAATTCAGGAAACTCAGAGAACTCCTGCAAGATACTATACAAGATGACCATCCATAGTCATCAGATTCTTCAAGGTCAATGCAAAAGAAAAAAATATTAAATGCAGCTAGGGAGAAGTAGGTCACCCACAAAGGGAACCCCATCAAGCTAACTGCAGATCTTTCAGAAAAACCCCACAAGCCAGAAGAGATGGTGGACCTATATTCGTCATCCTTAAAGAAAAAAAATCTCCAATCAGTAATTTTATACACAGCCAAACTAAGCTTCTGAGGCAAAGGAGAAATAAAATTCTTTTTAGACAAAGACAAGCAAAAGTAATTCATTACCCAGACTTTCCTTACAAGAAGCCTTTAAGGGAGCACGAAACATGAAAATGAATGACCATAACCTGCCACCACAAAAACATACTTAAGACCCCACATTGCCAAGACAATCCTAAGCCAAAAGAACAAAGCTGGAGGCATCACGCTACCTGACTTCCAACTATACTACAAGGCTATAGTAGCCAAAACAGCATGGTACTGCTACCAAAACAGAGATATAGACCAATGGAACAGAACAGAGCCCTCAGAAATAATACCACACATCTACAACCATCTGATCTTTGACAAACCTGACAAAAACAAGAAATGGAGAAAGGATTCCCTATTTAATAAATGATGCTGGGAAAACTGGCTAGCCATACGTAGAAAGCTGAAACTGGATCCCTTCCTTACACCTTATACAAAAATTAATTCAAGATGGATTAAAGACTTAAATGTTAGAACTAAAACCATAAAAACCCTAGAAGAAAACCTAGGCAATACCATTCGGGACATAGGCATA
>NW_012102299.1:2675336-2692987 GCF_000951045.1 Mandrillus leucophaeus | reverse complement strand
CATAACAACAAGCTAACAATACAATGACAAGATCAAGTCCACATATATCATTGTTAACCTTGAATATAAATGGGCTAAATGCCATACCTAAGAGACCCAGAGTGGTAAGTTGGTAAAAGAAACAAGACTGAATTGTATGCTGCTTTCAAAAGACCCATCTCACATGCAATGACACCCATAGGCTCAAGGTAGAGGGATGGAGAAAAATATATTAAGCAAAGGGAAAACCAAAAAGAGCAGTAGTTGTCATTCTTACTTCAGACAAAACAAGCATTAAACCAACAATGACCAAAAAGAACAAAGAAGGGCATTACATAATAATAAAAGATTTAATTTAACAAGACTTAACTATCCTAAATATACATATGTCCGACACTGAAGCACCCACACTCATAAAACAAGTTCTTAGAGACTTACAAAGACACTTACATAATCACACAATAATAGTGGGAGACATTATTGGACACAGTATTAAGGCAGCATACTAACAAAGATATCCAGTAACTAAACTTGACACTGTGGTCCAATGTCATGGACCTAACAGACATCTACAGAAAACTTCACTCAATAACATCAGAATACATATTCTCATCTGCACATGGCACATGCTTTAAAATTAACTACATGCTAAGCTGTAAAGCAATTTTCAACAAATTAAGAAAATTTGAAATCATGCCAACTATTTTCTCAATTCTCAAAATACAGTACCATAAAAATAGAAATTAATACCAACATGATCTCTCAAAACCATACAATTACTTGTAAATTAATATCTTCATCCTGCATGACTTTTGGGTAAACAATGAAATTAAGGCACGAATCCAGAAATATTTTTAAATAACGAAAACAAAGATACAATATACCAGAATCTCTGGGACATGGCTAAAGCAGTGTTGACAGGAATGTTTATATTGTTAAACATCCATATCAAAAAGTTAGAAAAATCTCAAACTTAACACATGCCTAGAGGAACTAGAAAACCAAGAGCAAACCAACCCTAAACTATACCATAAGGCTACAATAACCAAAAGAGCAAGGTACTAGTACAAAAACAGACACATAGAACAATGGACCAGATTAGAGAACCCAGAAGTCAGTCACACACCTGCAACTATCCGACCTTCAGCAAAGCCAACAATAGCAAGCAATAGAAAAAGTACGGCCTATTCAATAGATGGTGCGAGATAACTGGCTAGCCACATGCAGGATTTACACTGGACCCCTTCCTTTCACCATATACAAAAATCAACTCAAGATGGATTAAAGACTTAAAATGTAAAACCTAAACTATGAAAACCATAGAATAAAACCTACAAAATACCATTCTGGTCATAGGCCCTGACAAATACTTGATGATGAAGACTCTAAAAGCAATTGCAACAAAAATAAAAATTGACAAATTGGACCTAATTAAACTAAAGGGTTTCTGCACAGCAAAAGAAGTTATCTACAGAAACAGACAACAGAATGGGAGAAAATATTTGCAAATGATGCATTCAACAGAGATCCAAAGTCCAAGTAATATGCAAAATCTACAGGGAATTTAATTAAATAAATCAGTAAACAACAAACAAGCCCATTAAAAAATGGGCAAAGGACATAAACACATACTTCTCAAAAGAAGACATGCAGGCAGCAAACAAACATATAAAAATAATGTTCAATATCACTAATCATTAAGAAAATGCAAATCAAAACCACAATGAGATACCGTCTCACACCAGTCAGAATGGCTATTTACAAAAAGTTAAAAAAAAAAAAAAAAAGATGCCAGTGTGGTTGTAGAGAAAAGGTAATGCTTGCACACTGCTAATGGGAATGTAAGTTAGTTCAGCCACTGTGAAAAGCTGTTTGAAGATATCTCAAAGAACTTAAAACAGAAATACTATTTGACCCAACAATCCCATTACTGAGTGTATACCCAAAGGAATATAAATCATTCCACCATAAAAATATTTGCACTTGTAAGTTCATCACGGCACTATTCACAATAGCAAAGACATAGAATCCACCTAGATGCCCATCAAGGGTGGACTGGATAAATAAAATGTGGTACATATACATCATGGAATGCTACACAGCTATAAAAGAGAACAAAATCATGATTTTGCAGAAACAAAGATGGAGCTAGAGATCATTATGCTAAATGAATTAATGCAGGAACAGAAAACTAAATACCCCATGTTCTCACTTATAAGTGGGAACTAAACATCGAGTACACATGGACACAAAGAAGGGAAAAAGACACTGAAGCCTACTTGAGGGAGGAGGGGCAGGGTGAGGACTGAAAAACTACCTATTAGGTGGTATGCCAATTACCTGAGTGACAGAATTATCTGTACAACGAACTCCAGTAATATGCAGTTTACCCATGTAACAACCGTGCACATGTACCCCTTGTACCTAAAATAAATGTTAGCAAGAAAAAAAATAGAAAGTCAAAATTCAAGAAAATAAAAACACATAATTTTTTGTGAAAAATGAAAAATATTTATTTAGTGTTTATATGTGATGCTATTTGATAGTCATTGTTCTATGTTCTTTTCATATATTAACTCATTTTATAAGAAGCATTACTTAGATTTTACTTTCAGATATATTTAAATCAAATTTTGGTAGTTATAGAACAGGCTGTATATCTTCCAAAGCATCAGAGGAGACAACAAGGAGAAAGTAACTAATAAAATAGTAAGAACGTGTAAACAGATACGCATGAGAGAACAAGATGGCATAAATGAAAACAAAGTATTTTATTTCAAAAGGTAAATGAAAATGATATTAATCTTAAAAGACTCTAATTGGATTAAAGTTATTTGTTATTTCTATGAGACATGCCAAAATTAATCTTTTATGAGCATGAAATATAAAAATTTGGCATTATTATTTCAAATCTAGCAATGATGAGAAGGATAATAATGTTAATAATAGGATTCAAAGTAAAAGTTCTCAAGACAAAGTGAGCCATCTTATATTAATAAAAGATATAATAAGAAATGAAGATTTATTTAAGAAGCCTAAATTCTCACCTTTCAACTAAGGCAAATGTTATTATAACATGCAGTCAGAGCCCCGGCACTACATATACCTTGCGGTGTCTCCATTCTTATTCTAGAACTTCTTGCAACTACCAGTAATCCAGACCATGACTTACTCCTCCTTGGAGTCCTCAGTCATTGCCACTCACCACTGATTTGCTGGCGTTGCTTATTTTGCAACCGTCTATTGAACTCACAATATTGTAACTGATTTTCTTGTGTGATATATTCTTATCAGCATAATATTCAAGCTGCTTCTCGTTTGGCTCAAACTCTCACTATTCGGTTATTTTCCGTTGTATCAAACTTTCCATTGTATCCTCTGGACCCCACGTTAGCTACCTCTGCTACTTCTTGTCCTTTCCTGAAAATTTGCTGTCTTGTAAGGACACTATTTCTATTGGATCTAACTTAAACAGATGCTGCTCATTTCTTTGACACCCCATGCAAACCAGGGTAAGGAAATGGAGCTGCCTTTTCCTACCAGCACAGTGCTATTTCCAGGTCATTGTTATTTTACTCTTTTGAAAATAATGTTCCTTTGAGGACTGTGATCTCTAAGTCTTCTTCCTTCCACCCATCCTCATTATCACCACCTAGTAACTGCCACATTTAGATTCCTGTGTCAACCACTTCAGTCATTCATTTGCTCAAATCCTCAACTTCATGTACACCCCTTGCCTGTATGTGCAACACATTTACTCTAGATATCACCATCTTACCTCTATAATAGGAAAATAAGTCTTAGGAACCAAATCACTAAGATAAAGGAAAAAGTCCAGCTGGGAACTGCTTAAGCAAACTTGCCTTGCATTCTATTCAACATCATCCCTCTTCCCACTGAGATAAATACATATTTGATTGCCTCCTTGGGAAAGGTGAATCAGAAACTCAAAAGAATGCAACCTTTTGTCTCTTATCTACCTATGACCTGGGAGTCCCCTCCCCACTTTGAGTGGTCCTGCCTTTGCTTCGAGGTGTTCCACCTTTCAGGATGGAAACAATGTTCATGTTACATATGTTGATTGATGTCTCATGTCTCTGTAAAAGGAATGAAACCAAGCTGTGCTCTGACCACCTCAGGCACATGTCATCAGGACCTCCTGAGGCTGTCATGGGCATGCAAACTTAACTTTGGAAAATAAACTTCCTAAACTGACTGAGACCTGTCTCAGATTTATGGGGTTCATACCTCCTATGCTCTCAACTGGATTAAGGTCTTTAGAAGTACTAAAGTTGAAATACTAATGCTTCCTCTCATACTCTACCGTATAAAACTTAAAAAGTACAATTTTAAATAATAAATGCAAAACATCTAAAAATTATGATTTTCCCCACAAATGCTTCCTTGATTTTTCTGAAGGTAAGTCTCCATGTTGGGCAATTCAGTACTGACTAGATAAAGCATCCTGAATGGTGTGAAGAAAATCAAACTATTTTCAAATTGATGCCTATTCAGGGTACTATTGCTGCATATTTAATTATGCCAGTTCAGGAGTTTAATGTCACTATTTTATTATGTTCATAAATTCCTGGGTCACACACTTATACAGAGCCCAACAGGGATGGTTTGTCTCTGTTTCTTAATAGATAGAGTCATAGCAGGAAAGACTTGACAGCTAAGGGGTGATTTGGCTGCTGGGCACTGGAATCATCTGCAGATATCTTCACTCAGACGTTTGGTGACTAATGCTGGCTATTGACTGGGACCTTGGCTGGCACTGGCATCCAGTGCACCTATGCATGGTTTCTTCATGTAATTTGGGCTTTTGTGTTAGTCCATATTCGTGCTGCTGATAAAGACATACCCGGGACGGATAACTTATAAAGAAAAAGAGTTTTAATGGACTCACAATTCCACGTGGCTCCGGTGGCCTCACAATCATGGCAGAAGAGCAAGGGAGAACAAAGGGACATCTAATATGGTGGCCGGCAAAGAGAGAATGAGAGCCATGTAAAAGGGGAAACTCCTTATAAAACCATCAGATCTCATGACACTTATTCACTACCATAACAACAATATGAGGAAAACGGAGAGGAGGTGCCAACTGGGCTTCCTGGGTCAAGCAGGGGCTCAGAAAGCTGTGAAACTCACTTATTTCCTGCATCAGGACTTCCTTCAGTCCTGGATGAATAATATTGAAGATATATGCTTAAAATATTCCTAGCACCAGGATTTATGCATGTGTTTTCTTCCCCAAGAAAGCTACAAACAGCAAAAATTTTGCTGTAAGTTTCTCTGTGTCTTTCTCTCCCTCTCTCCCTTCCCCCTCCCCCAAAACCAAAGTTAAAAGGAACATTAACTGCCCATTTTTCTGTGACCAGCAGACCTTATCTATCCTCCCAATTCCAATTCTTTGTGAACATACTTTGTAAAGTCCTATAAAATCCTATCTCTTTCGCCATGCCACTGCAAAGTCATAAAGTAGACAAAACCTAAGTTGCAATTCCAGTTTTTCTCAAGATCTAAGACATGTCACAAATGGTTGATTGCCTTTGTTTCTTGCTCTGGTAACATCTTCTCGCTGCATGTATTTCCTGCCTTAAAGAGTTTAAAAGGCAATCTCATAATCTAACTCTGTCTACCCATTCGGGACCCCTTCCATGCTGTGGAAGCTTTGTACTTTCACTCTGCTCAATAAAGTCTACAGGTTTTTCTCTCTCCTGGTCCGCATCTCTATCACTTGCCACAGTCAGCCACCACACCAATTCTTTGGCGTGCCTAGGCAAGAACCTTAGGTATTACAAAACCACCCCCGTGATTAAATTATCTCCCATCGGGTCTACACCACAACACATGGGAATCATGGGAGCTACAATTCGAGATGAGATTTCATTCTGCCCCTGGCCCCTCCCAAACTTCATGTCCTCACATTTCAAAACCAATTATGCCTTCCCAACAGTTCCTCAAAGTCTTAACTCATTTCGGTATTAACTCAAAGGTCTGCAGTCCAAAGTCTCATCTGAGACAAGGCAAGTCCCTTCCGCCTATGAGACTGAAAATTAAAAGGAAGTTAGTTACTTCCTAGATACAATGGGGGTACAGGTATCGGGTAAATATATCCATTCCAAAAGAAAGAAACTGGCTAAAACAAAGGGGCTAAAGTCCCCATGCAAGTCCAAAATCCAGTGGGGCAGTCAAATCTTAAAGCTCCAAAATGATCTCCTTTGATTCCATGTCTCACATTCAGGTCATGCTGATGTAAAAGGTAGGTTCCACTGGTCTTGGGCAGCTTTATCCCTGTGGTTTTGCAGAGTACAGTCTCCTTCCTGGCTGCTTTCATGAGCTGGCATTGAGTTTCTGTGGCTTTTCCAGGCACACCATGCAAGTTGTCAGTGGGTCTACCATTGTGGGATCTGGAGGATGGTGGCCCTCTTCTCATAGCTCCACTCAGCAGTGCCACAGTGTGGACTCTGTGTGGGCCTTCAATCCCACATTTTCCTTCTCATGGTCCTAGCAGAGGTTATCCATGAGGGCTCCACCCCTGCTGCAAATTTCTGCCTCCATATCTAGGCATTTCCATACATCCTCTGACATGTAGGTGGATGTTCCCAAACCTCAATTCTTGACTTCTGTGCACCCGTGAATACCACGTTGAAGCTGCCAAGGCTTGGAGTTTGCATCTCTTGAAGCCATAGCCCAAGCTATACCTTGACCACTTTAAGCCATGGCTAGAGGGCACCAAGTCCCTAGGCTTCACACAGCAGGAATGCCTAGGCCCAGACCTCGAAACCATTTCTTCCTCCTAGGCCTCCAAGCCTGTAATGGAGGGGCTGCCCCACAGGTCTCTGACATGCCCTTGAGACATTTTCCCCATTGTCTTGATGAGTAACATTTGGCTCCTCCCTACTTATGTAAATTTCTGCAGCTGGATTGAATTTCTCCTCAGAAAATGGGTTTTTCTTTTCTATCACATCATCAAGCTGCAAATTTTCCAAACTTTTATGCTCTGTTTCTCTTGTAAAACTGAATGCCTTTAACACCACCTAAGTCACCTTTTGAATGCTTTGCTGCTTAGAAATTTCTTCTGCCAGATACCCTAAATCATCTCCCCCAAATTCAAAGTTCCACATATCTCTAGGGCAGAAGCAAAATGGCAACAGTGTCTTTGCTAAAGCATACCAAGAGTCACCTTTACTCCAGTTCCCAGTAAGTTCCTCATCTCTCTCTGAGACCACCTCAGTCTGGATTTTATTGTCCATATGATTATCGGTGTTTTCAAAGCCATTCAACAAGTTTCTTGGAAGCTCCAAACTTTCCCACATTTTCCTGTCTTCTTCTGAGCCCTCCAAACTGTTCCAACTTCTGCCTGTTACCCAGTTTCAAAGTCACCTCCACATTTTCGGGGGTTTTTACATCAGTTCTTCCACTCTACTGGTACCAATTTACTGTATTATGCTGTTTTCATGCTACTGATAAAGACATACCTGAGATTCAGTGATTTATAAAGAAAAAGAGGTTTAATGGACTCACTGTGAGTGGAACTGTGGCTGGACAGACCTCACAATCATGGTGGAAAGTGAAATACACGTCTTATATGGTGGCAGATGAGAGAGAGCGAGAGCCAAGTGAAACGAGAAACCCCGTATGAAACCATTAGATCTAGTGAGACTTAATCAGTACCACAAGAACAGTATGGGGGAAACTGTCCCAAGATTCAATTGTCTCCCACTGGGTCCCTCCCACAACAGGTGGGAATTCTGGGAGCTACAATTCAAGATGAGATTTGGTTGGGGACACAGCTAAACCGTATCAGCTTCCTCACAGCATAGAACATTCTGAGAAATTAGATTTTTTTTTTTTACATAGTGGATCAGGACTCCAAAAATGAATGTTCTAGACAATAAAGCAGAATCTACATAGTCTAATCTGACCTAGTCTTGGAAGCTAAACAATATTTTCTGCCAAATTCTATTGGTTACAAGTAAGTCAAAAGCTTATTTAAATTCAGGTGAAAGGACAAGGTTCCTTCCCATCTCTTCATGTGTGAATTTGCACCATTTCCAGTAAACCCATTTCAATGACCATTATAAGCGGGTGGTTTTTTTTTAAATGAAGCTATAACTAATGCCTTCAAATTATACTAAATAGTTAATTTTCTCTGACATTCTTCAGTGTGACTGATTCAAAAACTCTCCCTTTTCAAAACTCCTGCATGTAGTAATCAGAATACTACTAAGATGACCTCATGACCTACATACTTGTATAATTGCATCCCTTTGAGTGTGAGTAGGACCTGTAATTTTTTCTAATCAGTAGGATATGCTCAGGATGAGGGTTGTTTTTTTTTTTCAAATGTAATTCAAGTCCCTAATCAGCTGACTGTAAGTTAATGAAAGAGGGCAATTATCCCGAGTGAGTCTGACTTAATCAGGTGAGCCCATTACATGAGAGTGTAGAGGTCAGAGAAATGTTCCTGCTTGCCTTGAAGAAGATGCAACTATTGATGAGCTCTACAAATGTAATGAAATTAATTTACTAGCTACTTGAATGAAATTAGAAGAAGAGCGATCCCAGGCAAGTCTCCATATGAGAACACAGTCTGACTGACACCTTGCTTTCAGCCGAGTGAGTTCTTAAGTAGAGGGCCCAGCTAAGCCATGCCCAGACTCCTGCCCAGAGAAACTTTGACATAATATATGTGTGATGTTTTAAATGGCTTGTGATAATTGGTTGCAGAGCAATAGAATAATACACTGCCATAACTTGTAGAGAATAGTATTGCTTCACATTTTCTGCAGAAAATAAAAGCCATCCAGTGAGAACTCAAGTATCTCTCACTACACCTGAAATTTACATTTTCCACCAATACCAAACTGTTTCCTTTCCTTTTCGGAAGATGGAAAGGCTTCATTTTTCATGACTTGATAATTCCCTGATGTAAGATTTGTAACGGTCACATTCTCTGAAAACAATACAATAATATTAGAAATTATAACATAATTTAGTCAAAATAGCAAAAAGCTTACTCTCTTGTGATTTACAAAAATACCCACTTACTTGAAATTCCCAACATATTAATCAATACAAATTGAAAAATATATTTTTTGAACATCTGCTTCCAGCTATAAGAGAGTAGTTTGTAACGAACCAGCACTCACATTAAGAATAACTGAAAAACAACAGCAACAATTTTGTGAACAGCCTAGAGAGTTTCAAAGGCACTCAGAAATTAAAAGGCCATGAATTCAGTAAGAAAGTAATTTCACTGCTGTGTGCCCAATGTCTCCTTGTCACTAGTTATGTCTTAAATCATAAATCATGACAGTCTAAAAAGTTGGGGAGAGGAAGCTCGATACAAGACAGAGGAAATAGCAGAGACTTCTGATTTTACTGATTAGGGACAAAGGAGATAGAAATTAGTGTTGGCCACTAGAACAAAGACTTTGGAGAGAAAGGAAGCATGTAAAGGTGAGCCTAACTTTCTGAGTTGTACTTTTCTTCAATATTTCTGTGAATTATTAAACTGTACAAGCCAATAGCATGTAAAGCTATAAAGAAATAGTCAGAAAACTCAGAAGAACTCTTGGAAGACTGACAGTGCCAAGAAGAAAAAGCTAGAGTTCTGGTCCTACCAAAGTTGAAGACCCTGGTAAATATCCCAGCCATGCTCTCTTCCAATTCCCAGAAGACTACACATTAAAAGTAGCAGATAAACCCAACATCTTCAGAATCTTTAAAACTGAACATGAACTGCAACCCCAAACCTGATTACACTGAGAGGAGATCCTCCAGTTCTAGCCACCTTACAGAGGATAAGGGAAACGTACTTCAGAGAAATTTTCTATACTTCTTATATACATTGTCTGGAAATTAGTAAAAAGTCACCAGGCATACAAAGAAAATGAACCAAGGGAAACAAAATGTATAATAGAAACAGATAAGCAGGTGATCTTTGTAAGTTATCAGAAAAGCATTTTTAAGCAGCTGTAATTATTATATTTAAGAAAATAGACGGTGAGATGGATTTTTTTAGGAATTTGAAAGACTTTAAAAATAATCAAATAGAAATTACATAGTTGACAATATAATAATTGAAGGAAAGAATTAAATAGCAGAGCATATTTAATGAGATTACTGTGTAAACGGTAGACTACTGAGCATTTGGAAAATGGCTATTCTGAAACCAGATGTGCTGTCAGTGTAAAATACAGATAGGAGTTCAAAAACTTAGTTAAAGAAGTAATCTATCTCATTAACATCTTAATATTGATTACATATTAAAATTATACCACTTTGAATTAAATAAAATATATGGTTAAAATTAATTTTTCTTTTTTACTTTTTAGAATGTAACTAATACAGAACTCATACGTTGCTTGCATTGTATTTCTATTGGACAGTGCTTATTTAGAATGTAGATTTATAGAAAATAACTAGATCGATGCATGCAGGGAGAAATAAACAGAAAAGAATATAAGACACAATGGGACAGGAAATACACGTCAAAATGCATATAATTGGATATCTGCAAGGAAGGGAGAGAAGAGTGATGCATAAGTATTACTTGAATAGATGATGGCTAAGAATTTTCTCAAATTTACAGAATCAATAGTTATAGAATAAGATAAACCTTCAGCAAGAAAAGAATATCTAGGCACATCATAGTAAAACTGTTAATGAGTAAAGAGAAAATATTAGAAGCAGATAAAATAAAAAGACTTTAGGCCACAATAGACTTATGGTTCACTTCTCAACATAAATAATGGAAACTACAATGCAATGGAATGGCATCTTTAAATTGCTGAAAATGTAACTGTCAACTCAAAATTTTATACTAAGCAAACATAATGTTTTATAAAAGAGGGCAAATTAATGACATTTCTAGGAAAATAACTAAGATAATTTGTCACTAGGAAAGCTGCATTACAATAAAATACTAAGGGGAGCATTTCAGACAATAGAAAGTGACCCCAGGTAGCACCACAGAAATATGGAAAGTACGTAATGAACAATAGAAATACAAAAATTTGGGCAAAAGTAAATATTAAAATTTTTTAAAACCCAAGCATGATAATGTCATATGTGCTTTAAGGTATATATAAAATTAAAATGTCTGACTATAGTAACTCAAAATGTTAGAATTCATAAATAAAATTGAAGCATTAAGGTCTTAGTGTTATTTGCAAAGTATGTTATAAACTAGTACTAATTTATTATTAGACTGTGATAAGTCAAGGATGATATTGGTATTCTTTGTATATTCACTAAATGTATAGTAAAAAATAATAAATTAGACTAAAATGTAATATTGATTGTTTCTATAGATGGCAAGAAAGAAAATATATGGAGTAAAAAAAGCAAGATGGTGGATATAAATTAAAATAGATCAGTAATTGTATTAAATGTAAATGGAACATATAATTAAAAGAAAACTGTTGTCATACTAATTTTAAAACTATCCACTATATGTTTCTTAAAAGCAGAAACAAAAAAAATTGAAAGTGAAAAGATATATGATAGAAAAACTGACCTTTAAAAATCTGGTGTAACTATGCTATACTATGTAGCCTATAACAAAGAAGCATTACCAGGGATAAACGGGGATGCTACATAATGATAGAAGATTAAATCCCCCAGGAAAATACAATAATTTAAAATTTCATGTACTTAAAAAGATAACTACATAACATGAACAGAAATAAAATTGAAATAGACTTATCAACAATCAACAGGAAATTTCAGCATCTCTTATCAATTGTGGAAAAAAGGCATAAGGATATGGATAAACTGGATAACAAATAAAATTGTTAGTGTGCAAAATCAAATCAATTACCTCCAGTTCAAAATGATTTCTGCCTGGTAAACTCCAATTCAGCTTTTCCAGAGTTTTCTCAAATATCTCCATATGAATACAAGAAAGTAAGAAATAAACAATTTCCCCACATTTAGATACATGATGCCAGCTTAGGCAGTAAGAGCCTAAAAATTTACATCAGAGCTTCAATATGTTGTCTAAATCAACAATTTCTTAAAATTGAAACCCAACAATTGGTACAAAGATACTGTGCCTTCTCTGTAAGGTAGGATAATCAATACATAGAGAACTAGTATCCTACTTTTACCATTAATAAACAACTCTCAGGGCGTACGGCCAACCTCTATATCCGACAATGATGGAAAATAATTTACATCTCAATAAAACAGAAAAAAATATTCGAAGGCAAATTTGTAATACTCCTTCTCTCCTTCTCCCTCTTGTGTATGTAGTTTACAAAAGTTCAGCTGAAGTAGCAATGTTTGTCCTAGGGGAATATATCTTTAAGGCTGAAACTCAGGACTTTGGGTGTCCGACAAGGACAGGCCTTTCCAGGAGTTTGTCAAATAGCACTACACAGATATGCCTATTTCACTTACATTTAAGCATGCCTGCCCTGCAAATAGTAAGGTTACTCCCACCAAACTGGTAAACTGTACAATTGATCATTTTTGTTACATATTTGATTAATGATAAACTTTTGAAATATGTTTACATTCTAAAAATAAATGGCAGTATAGATTTTTGTGCTTTTTTCTTTCTCCCAATATTATATGGTTACCTCTATTATTGTAATTGTTCTGAATGCTTAGGCTGTATTGGCTGAATTAAAATTAATGTTCTTCAAAATTCTTTCTTCTAAATCTATTGCTCTGCAAAACTGAATTTCTTTGAGCAAGGATCTCATTCTAATTATTTATCTTCCTTTACTGTTCAGTACAGTGCCTGGCAACAGTAGATAGGAGTTGTTTGAGGAACAACTAAATTACATGTTGTGGCTATTGACTGTAACATAATCTATTGCTCTGATATTACAGACGATTTCTTAGTAAACTACTTTTCAATATACAGCAATTAAGAAGACAGATAATTACATAGTTATGTTAATGCCACACAACTCTTTGAAAGAATCTGGTCTACAGGCATTAGCACCACAAAATCATTTTGATCAGTGCGTGGATGGTTGATATTAAAGTTAGATTTTAAATAATTTTTTATTGATAGTCTGTATATTTCATTTAGAGGTCATAAGAATAAATATTGATGTCAAGACAAAGAATACGAATGCTAAAGCATTGATAAATGCCAAAGCAATTTGCTGGCAGATATTAACATTAACATTTTTTAAACAATTATCTTAGTAGTCTATTGTCATATTCTAGACCATTTTCAAGGAAAACATTTAATTTATTGTGGAATCCAAGAGAATCTATGCATATACCAACAGATGTTTATGTGTTAAAGGAAAAATCCTTGGAATATTTTTAGATGTAATTAACACAGTACATGTTATATCTAATTTCTACCTTTAAAAATTACTTGCAACAATTCTCTTCTTTATAAATAATTTAACCTTGAATAGCACAATTTTGGGGGAGTGGCCCAGAAACTTCTGAACTAGGAGCACTTTTAATCTTGTATTTCTACACAATTAGTTTCTGTTTGTTTTCTTTGCTTTACCAAAAATAAACAAAAAATTAAACCATTTTCTGAAATCAACACAATGCATTCCAATAGAAATTGATTGAAAGTCAAGGAAAAGTTTCAGATCTTTTAGGTAATCAAGCAGGTAGTTAATTTTAGGTCAATTAACAATTTTATCCAAAGTAAGCATTAAAATTCTGGCTGATGATCTAGTATATCAGAAAAAAATTAAATTTATTTTACAAATGTAGATTATTGCTGTCATTCTAGGCTATTACATGTACTTAAATATAATTGCTGCTTTATGTTATAGTAGGAGGCTGTTCTATAAATTAGAAATCAGTACATTCTATTGTGTTGTTCCAGATATCTAAATGTCACTCTTTTTAATGTGTTCTAGTTAAGAGGAATTCACAAAGATGTGAAGAAATTGATTTCCCAAGTGGTTAACTAGCACTTTAAACACTCGTATATTCATTTCTTCATTCTCTAAGCATTTACTGAGTACCTGTCCCCTGCCAAACTTTTTTCTAGGCACTGTGAATATAAGGGAAGTAAAATGAAGTGTATAACCTTGTGGTTCCATCAATCTAAACAGAATGAGGGAAACAATAATAGAAAGATGATTGTACTACACTCTGGAAAATGTAATGATAAAGATAGGCACAGAATATTATAGCAGTATAATGGTCAAATAGCTAATCCAAACTTGGAGGTTATGGCTAGCAGGAGAAATTTGTAGAAGATAATTCCTGAAAATTTTAAATACGTTCCAGCTCTTTTATAGATTACGTTTCGCAGGTGAAAGGTGTTCCAGGAAGAAGAATAGTATAAACAGTGGTAAAGAGGCAAGAAACAGTAAAGTTTGTACAAAGAATTGTACATATAATCACCTGTTGGTGTGTATCACTCGAGGCAGAGAGCAGGTAGGAATAAGGCTAGCAATAGGCAAGGCCAGATTAGGTAGAGCCTACAATGTGTATTACAACCTTTTCCTGAACTTGTAGCCAATTTGGAGTCACTGATGAGCAATCAGTGGTAGAGTCAAACAGTTAAATGTTGGACTATGGGCAGATAATTCTGGAAGGGATATGGAGAATGGCTTGAAATGGACAAGACTGAAAGCCTTCAGAACATTTGCGGTAAGCATGTGAATGATAATGAGAATGGTGATAGGAACTGAAAGGAGGAAATAGATTTGGAAAATATGATATTTAGTTAATAAAATCAGAGCTACATGGTTATTTGGAAATGGGAGGAACAAGGATAAGTCCCCTACTGACATCTTGGGAGATAAGGTGAATGACTGTGCTAAATTATCTGCTTTACTTCAAATTTAATACATGAACTAGAAATTGGTATCATCAGTCAGGAGAAACGAAGCTTGGTACTTCCAGAAATCAAGACAATTACCACAGAGCAATTTAAAGTCAGGGCAAAGTTTCAGATCTTTTAAGTAATTAAGCAGATAGTTAATGTTCAGAAATATTACCTGCATCAAAATTAAGCATTACCGTCCTGTCTGAAGCTCTTGTATATTAAAAACTCCTTTTTAGTTTTACCTACAAATGCAGCTGATTGCTTTCATTTGCCTTTAAATACAAGGGCTACTGTAAGCTTAAGATAGGTGAATGTGACGTTAGTAGGTGATTAATAGTTAAACAGTCCAGACTTATTATTTAAGAATGTCAATATGAATGTATACTGTATATAGTATACATACAGTATATACAGCCTTAGACACTGTGCTATGTGCTGAGGAGGCAGAGAAGAAATAAATACCCCTGATGACAGAGTTGTTTTAGCTGAAAGATGGATTTTTAAAGATGGGTGATTATTTATTTTATTTTAAGTTCAGGGGTACATGTGCCAGATGTGCAGTTTTGTTACATACGTAAACGTGTGCCATGGTGGTTTGCTGCACAGATTAAATAGGGATGATATATTACATTAAAAAATACTTTCTATGAGATGCTATGATTTTGCTCCTCGCAGAAAATGCTATGTTTCAACATTTAATCATAAAATACAAATTTATCCTCAGAAATGTGCTATTACTTAGATATCAGTCTGCATCCCCTTGAAAGTTTTATTTCTTTTAGTATTTTCAATTATCAATTTTTGAATCATTCATGTGACATGAAATATGATTTTATGTGTTAATAGAATTCATTGCTGCTAGTAACCAGAATAAGACCAACGTTAGTATTTTCTTTATCTATAAATTATCATTCTCTTACTATATTTTTGTGGAACATCCCCAAACTTGAAAGATAAGGACATAGTCAAGTTCTGAGCACTTTCTCTTCATGATAAAGACGGGATTCAATCTCTTTGACAATAGTCTTTAGAGAAAAGCCAGTTTGTTTTTGGATCTAGACTTTAAGATAAGAGTTTTTCTTATTCTCAGTAATTGAGAAATTGGGGATGTACCCTCAAGATATTTCCTTTGCATATGGTCTGTGAAATACAAGGGCTATGGAAATTTTGGATAAAAACATTCAATCAATAAGTTAAAAAGCAGTGAAGTGTGCTTAATTAATCTGGCTGATTCACCGAGTAAGAGTTGATGTAATTGCCATTATCAGATGGAACATCTAGGCATACTTAGTTTAAAACCATTATTTTACTTGTGAAGAATTCAAGATTCAGAGACTTTTTAAAAAAAATGTAATAGATTTCCCAGGGTCAGTAGCTACATAAAAGAAAACAACTGATATTCACAATTCATTTATAGGTCATATGTATTGATGTAGAACTGAAATACGTTAGCATTCACTCTTTTTTAGTTAAATGCTCAGTGCAGAGTTTTGACAAGCATATACAGTCATGTAACCACCACCACAATCAAGACGTGGAATATTTACATCACTGGAGAGTTCCACTATGCTCTGTTCTCCACCTTGTCCTAGGCAATCTCTGATCTTGTTTTTATGCCTATAGTTTTACCTTCTTCAGAATGCCATAGGATTCACACATTATGTATCCATTTGTATTGAGTTTCTTTCATTTAGGGTGATTCTTTTTTATATTAATGAATTTATATTAATTTTATATTGCATGTGTCAGTAATTCAATTCTTTTGTATGAGGAACAGTATTCCACTGTAAGAACGTACCTCGATTTATCCATTCATCAGTTGATAAGCTTTGAGTTTTCACTATTTGTTTGTTTTGTTTTGTTTTTGTAGGTTTCAGCTATTATGAATAAAACTGCTATAAATGTTTTGTATAGCCCTTTGTATTTTTTCATATCTCCTAGGTACCTATTAAGAAGCAGGATTATTGCATCCTAGGATTCAACTTTATAAAAAACCTCCAAACTGTTTTCCAAAGATGTTGCATTCCCACAAGTCACATATGAAAAGTCAAAGTGAAAAAAAAAAAAAAAAAAAAAAAACAAGAAAAGTCAAAGTGCTGTGTATCTTTCTCAGAACTGTGTACTATCTTTTCTTTTTCAGTTTACTCTATTAGGTATCTCATTTTAGTTTCAATTTAATTTATATTTTCCTGATGACTAATTATATTGAGCATCTCTAAATGTGCTTGTCATTCATATCCATCTTTATTAAAATATTTGTTCAAATCATAATCCTTTACCTATGTATTAGTTTACAATGTTATCCTTGTGTTGTAAGGATTCCTTTTGAACTATGTCTTTATTTCTTTACTATATACTTGTCTTGCAGATATTTTCTTCCAATATGTAGCTTCTCTTTACATTTCTACATATATCTGTAGGGCATAAGATTATATTTTTGATGAAGCCCGAATCATTTATTTCTTCTTTTATGATTCATGATTTTTGTGTCCTAAAATTTTTTGCTTAACCCTGTCACAAGTATTTTCTCCTCTGTTTTCTTCTAGGGCTTTTATAACTTTTAACTCTCTATATTTATGTCAATGACTTATTTCAAAATTTTTTTAATATGATAAGAGAGTTGATTCAACAAGATTTTTATCATACTGAATATGCTGTCAAATATCAGGAATTTTTTTGTTGGAGGGTTATCTTTTTTCCATTGAATTGATTTGTACCTCTTCAAACACCAATTAAGCACATAGATATGATTCTATTTTTATACCCTCTATTATATTCCATTGATGCATATTAATATTTTCACAGTAAGATCATATTCCTTTGATGACTATAGCTTTCAGTACAGTTAATTTTGGCATCAGGCAGCATCCAATTTTGTTCATATCTTTCAATA
>NW_012102299.1:2669454-2674371 GCF_000951045.1 Mandrillus leucophaeus | reverse complement strand
TACAGTGGCACAATCATAGCTCACTGCAGCCTTGAACTCCTGGGCTCAAGTGATCCCACTGCCTCAGCCACCTGAGTAGCTAGAACTACATGCATATGCCACCATGCCTTGTTAATTTTTAAATTATTTGTAAAGATGATGTCTCACTGTATTGTCCAGGCTAGTTTCAAAAGACCACCTCAAGTGGTCTTCTTGCATCAGCCTCCTGAAGCACCGGGATTACAGGTATGAGCCACTGTGTCTGGAATAAATTATATTTTTTAAATTTAATCTTCAAATATTTTATTTATAGTAATCAGCAAAACAACTAGATTTAGTATATTGGCTTTGTATTCTGTTAACTACTAAGATCAGACATCGGATTCAGTAGCTTCTTCTGTAGATTCCTTAGAGTTTTCTACATAGACAGATCATGTGTGAATAGAGATAGTTTTGTTTGTCTTACCACTTTTTGTTGTTGTTTAGGTCCGTATGTTTTATTTTCTTTTCTTTTGCCTTATTGCACTGGATAGGATTTTAGTGTGATGCCAGATAATAGGAGTGATAAGATGATACTTTATATATTTATTTATTTCCTTTTTTGAGACAAAGTCTCACTCTGTCACCCATCCAGACTAGAGTGCAGTGGTGGGAACACAGCCCATGGCAGCATCAACTTTCTGGGCTCAAGCAATCGTCCTGCCTAAGCCTCCCAAACAGCTGAGACTACAGAAGTGTGCCACCACACCTGGCTAATTTTTAAAATATTTGTATAGACAGGTTGTCTATGTTGCCCATGCTAGTCTTGAGCTCCTGAGCTCAAGCTGTCCCCCTGCCTTGGCCTCCCAAAATTGGGATTACAAGTGTGAGCCACTGTGTCTGGCCAATTTTTTAAAATTTACTTTTTAACAAAGATAAAGATGGGGTATTTCTATGTAGCCCAGGCTGGTGTCAAGCTCCTAGGCTCAAGAGATCCTCCCACCTCAGCCTCCCAAAGTGTTAGGATACAGGCGTGAGAGCCTTGTGCCCAGCCAGATAATGCATTCTTGCATTGTTCCCCTCTCTTGGGGAGAAAGTATTCAGTCTTTCACCACTAAATATGATACTAGTTGCAAGTTTTTCATAGATACTCTTTGTCGTGGAAGATGTTCCCTTCTATTGCCAGCTTACCGAGAGTTTTACTCAGGAATGAATGGTGGATATTAAATGCTTTTTTTTCTGCATTTCTTGAGATGATCATATGGCTGTCCTTTTTTGGTGTGTTCACATGGTGAATTCCACTGATTTTTTAACGCTATATTAAACTTTGACTTTTTGGATAACACTAATTGTTCATGATGGATTGTTCTGTCTGTATATGCCAGCCTTTGACTTACTAATGTCTTAGTATGGTTTATATTTCCATATTTATGAGGGATATTGGTCCACAGATTCCTTTTCTTAAATGTCTCCGGCTGATCTGGAAATCAAGCTAATTCTTGCCTCATAAAATTCACTAGAAAACTTCCCCAATTATTTAATTTTCAGAAAACTTTTTTGAAGACTTGGCACTTCTTTTTATCAGTGTTTCCAAATATTTGGATATTTTCCACATATCTTTCTATAATTGAAGTCTAGTTTAATTATGTTATGGTAAGAAACAAAAGCATTTTGTATTGTTTCCATTATTTTAACTTAGTTGTGGTTTATTTTTCTGACACAGAATATCATCTATCTTTGTGAGTATTCCATGTGCAATTGTAGATAGGTAGAATGTCCTATAGATGTCTATTAAGTCAAATATCTTCATAATGTTTTTCAGGTCATTAATAGTCTTAAAGACTTCCTGTCTACTTTTCCCATCAAGTACTGAGAGAGGAGCGTTAAAGATTCCAGTTGTAAGTGTGGATTTGTCTATTTCTCATTTCTACCATTTTTAAAAAATGTTCTTTGAAGCTAAGCAGTTGGATAGGTACAAAAGGATTATAACTTCTTCGTGATAAATTGACACCCTTGTCAGCCAAACTCTGCCTTATATTTGTGGCAGGACTTGGGTTGGAGAGCTTTCCTTTCTTCCATCACTAGTGCCAGATTTCTTTGTTGTGCTACTGCATTATTCTTGTAACAGGTGATTTTCTGTTCCTCTCTAGAGCAGAGCACTTTTGCTTCAACAAATCCCTTCAGAAGTAGTGGGTCTTTGCCTATTTCCTGGATGTGGATGGGAAGAATCCCTGTTCTTCAACAGATTTTGTTTTTACCCTTCCACCAGAAGCAGTAGACCCTTGCCTTGGAGAAAGAATATTGAATGCCCCTTCTGCCATATTTTAAGTTTTTTGTTTGTTTGTTTACTTAATATGCAGGTGTTGTTCTGTGCCTATTCTCCAGCAGCAGCATACGACACGGACCGGCCTCTCTCCAGACTCTTGCACTGCCTTAGATTTTTTTTCTGAAGACCCAATGGAGGCTTATAGAAGAAAAGAGCTTTGATTCTGGGACTACTACCGCCTAACCTTTATGAGCTCTCTAATATTTAGTGAACTGTTTCTAACGTGCTTCTATGCGGGCTACGTTTTCCTACCATTACTGCCAAAAGTCAGTGTTCTCACTGTCCCTTTTCTTCTCAAGGGTCTTTAACTCTTTGGAATTTACTTCACTTGGTTGATTTGTAACCTAAGATCTCTAGAGGGTTAAATAAATTATACTCTTTTAGATTATAAGGCTTTCTTGTTATTGTTAGGATGGAAGGGACATTCTCTTGCAGTTTCCAATATCCTAAGCAGAAGCACAACTTGAACCCGTGAGTCTTGCAGGTAGTTTTTGATTTGAAATTTAGTCATCTACTGGGAAATATTCTCTACGCCTTTCTGTAGCTACACTGATGAAGTTTAGTAAAATAGAAAGCAAGGAAGATATATGTTATAGTACAACATTGTCCTGCATCCTATAAAAAGCAAGCAAACAAACACACATACAAAAACAAACAAACAAACAAAACCACACACATTACTACCTGGTTAAATTAGCTTGAGCAATACTCACTTCACCAAACTTCACTGAGAATAGAGGTTTTTGACTATTCCAGTGTGTTATATGTTTAGGCTTTTAAAACTATATTGTCAATCCAGAAGATAGGAATATTGTATCATTATAAGTTTTGTTATATTAATTCATCGATTATAAAGAATCCCAACATATTCTGGATTTTTGTTTTTGAATTTGTGCTTGTGTATGTGTGTGAGTCAAAGATGTTGCAAGAAACATACTGTAATGGAATATTATTCCAAGGCTCACTAGGACTTGTTTTTATGTTTTGCTCCTTGTAAGATTTAAGTCTTCACGCCTGTTTTCCAGCACACTTCTCATCCACTCACCATAATATAACAAAATTCAAGTACTTTTCAAAAAGTCATAACCTTATTAGTAACAGGAAGACAGCCTATTTAGAGTAATTCACCCCACTCACCAACTATGTACAGTTAACCCAGAGACAGTCAAATAGAAAAGGCTTATGGTTCAGAAAATATCCTTACGTAGTGTTCTTGCTTCAATTTCAGAAAATTGCATACAGTTAAATAAACAAACGCTCTTTAAATGCCCAGAGTGTTGGAATAGGTCACAGAATCTGAAAAGGTGGGAATTTTGTCTAAGTAGAAAGGATATGGCATATCTGGGGCCAGCCAAAATGAGTTCATGGCAGTTTCTCTCCTAACTAGCTCTGCAATCACAGATGAACCCTTTCCCCTTTACTCATTTCATTTACTCATGCTCTCATCTGTATAAACTAAAGATCGTAATATTCTTTCTTTCAGGCTTATTGTGAGCATTAGTGGAAATGCATATGGAAAGCCTGAATAATGCCCATTACATGATGGCTGTTGTTGAATCTAAATCCCTCTCCCCTCATATATAAAATGGGGGCGGCTGGGCATGGTGGCTCACAACTGCAATCCCAGCACTTTGGGAGGCCGAGGCAGGCAGATCATCTGAGGTTAGGAGTTCAAGTGCAGCCTGGCCAATGTGGTGAAACCCCATCTCTACTAAAACTACAAAGAAAAAAAAATAGCCGGGTGTGGTGGTGGCACGCACCTGTAATCCCAGCTACCTGGAAGGCTGAGGCAGGAGAATCACTTGAACCTAAGAGGTGGAGGTTGCAGTGAGCCAAGATCACGACACTGTACTCCAGCATGGACAACAGAGCAAGACTCCATCTCAAATAAATAAACAAATAAACAAATAAATAAAATAGGGGTAAACACCCTATTCATGAAAGCTCTGTCCTAATTTTGGCTTTACAATCGCCACTTATGTGCATGTCTTACTTCCCAGTGGGACTGAGTATCTCCAAAGCTGAGTAGGAAGTCTTCTGTGCATCCACTGTAGTTTTAGCACAGTGCTTCCTATGTTACCATATCAAACAAACATTTGCTTTAACATAATTTGAACCACTGTTTGGACTACCTCATATGTGTTTGCGAATGGCAGATCAGACAGTGAGACTGTCTTTTTGTAAGAAACTCTAGACCATGAGGTAGAAAAGGTCTAGTGATGATGATTAAGACCCAGTCACTGCTCTGTAACTGGAGTGGGTGGGAGAAAGTGTGAATAAATTAGTCAGAGAACAGGTCAAATGAGACACACAGCAGTTATGTTTTAGGATGCTTCATGTTCTTTATGGAGGAGCTGAAGCAATCTTTTCCTGAGGCTAGGGAATAAATCCAGGACTTTGCAGGAGCAGTGCAGGAGTAGCCTGGGATAAAGCTTTAATCACACCACGAGGAAAATGTATTTCTTTCTGGTCATTCCCCCTGTTCCCTTTAACAAGTTTCCTATGCCCTTCCCTTAAACATTTGCCTCCTCATAATTCTATCTTCCTCTTATCATTTTAAACTTTCAGGCTGAGTCATACTCATCTATTGCTATGGTTTCAATTATTTAAAATTCCAAGTCTGTGTGTTCAAG
>NW_012102299.1:2627022-2668525 GCF_000951045.1 Mandrillus leucophaeus | reverse complement strand
GAGTAGCTGGGACTACAGGCACGGGCCACCATGCCCAGCTAATTTTTATATTTTTAGTAGAGACGGGTTTTCACTGTGTTGACCAGGCTGGTCTTCAACTCCTGACCTCATGATCCACCTGCTTCGGCCTCCCAAAGTGCTGGGATTACAGGTGTGACCCACCGTGCCTGGTCGCTTTTGAATTCTTTATCTTGCCCAGTCTCATCTAGAAGGTGCCTGATGCCTGGGGTTACTGATTTTCCTCAGGGCAGCAACACGTAGGCTGCCTCTCAGCCTAAACTAGCTTCAGGGTCTCAGAGTCTGTGTTAGCTCAATGCTTATTCCCTGATGTGACTCACTTTTCAGAAGTCCTGAGGGTTAATGGGATGCAAAAGATCAGGGCATGAACCCCACAACTGTTCCAGAGAATAAATTTTGCTGCCCCATAACAGATTTATTGGGCAAAATTATGTTCCCAGAACCTATTACCTGAGGAAAGAAAGTAGATAAAGAAATCTTATTTTTAGCTCCATCAGGAGACCAATTGACCTCAGTAGTCCAGCAAATGCAACCTGAGAACATAAACTCACTTGGAGAAATTCACCTCATAACCCAGTGTTGGATTGGGCTAGGCCGTCCTATATCCATTTGGCCTTGCTCCTGAGAAGAGCTGATTTGGAGCTTTCTCCAGATTAAAAAAGAGCAGTATTCACATATAGCAGTGTAACAGAAAAGCATGATTCTTGACAAAATAAAACAATTTCACTTTTGTATGCTTTTTCCACTTAAAACTTCATCGAGTAGGGATAATGTACTTCTATCTCTAGATTAAAAACTGCAGCAAAGTTATGATTTGTACCTAATTTTAGATACTAAATAATTTTACAGTCTCCTGAAACAGCAAACATCCACACTCATTTACAGTCTTCCTCCCTTTTCAGCTTAAGCCATTGCAGAGTGTGGGGAAAATCAGGCAAAGTTGGCATCTTCTTTCTTTGTGCTCACCTCCTCCCCTACTCACTGGCTGCTGTTAGCTTTTCTCAGCAAGGCTGATATAAGGAGAATGTAGAGGGGTGAGTTCCTACTTGAACTTGTGCTATAATATGCCAGCTTTGAGTTCTTTGGGCATGCCAGATGTTCAGAGACGACCTTTCTCTACTGGGGCATTTTAACAGCTCCTCACAGGTTTCTTGCTGAGCTCTTTTGCTTCTAGTTCCTTGATGCTTTTTCATTCCCACTGGTAGATTGCAGTGGTTCCTTCTGCAACTAGGAACACCTGGGGGAATGATTCCAGATCTTTCTGGTTACGTCTTCTAGACACCCCAGAAAACTCCTATGGACAGAACTCTGAATAGTCTGTGATTCTGCATTCTTTGTCCAGCAACCTCTAGGTGTGCAAATCAATCTTTACCCTATCACACTCTCCCGGCCTGCCACCCAAGTATATAGTTAGTCTTGCCCTCAAGATTACCTGGAAAGAAGTCATAGCCTGGTGCATACACTGTTTTAGATTTGTCTGACTTAACTCAGGTACAATCATCTGTCTCTACCAACAATTTAGGAACCCAAACACCCTCCCTCTGACAAGTGTCTAGGACTGTCAAATGGTAGGTTGTTCAAAGGTACAAGGTCTTTGTGGAGAAAGCCCATACCCAGGAGGGGCTTTGAGTTCCTTCCACCCTTGGTCTTCTTCACCCAACCATCCTCTAATTTCCATTTATCCATAAAAACCACACTCTACTTCTCTCTTCTTTCTCCTCCTAGGTCCCGGCTTATCTGGCTCTTGTTAGGAGAAATAAATATACACATGCTATAAGCAAGATTTTTCCCTGTTATGTAAGCATTTGTAAATAGGGTAGGAATTTGGTTCCTTGAAGCTTTGTTTTTGCTTTGGAGTGACTTGAAGAAGAGAAAGTGCTCATAACAGTATAAAGGAGAAAGAGAAGAGGGGAATGCACAGAGGAAAAGCTAGATTTATGTTTTGAATTACCTTATTACACTTCCTCTCCCACTAAATCATTGCATCCTTCCAGAGAAAGTTACTTCCTATCTTGGGGCTTTTTCTCCCCCAAAATGTAAAAGCTAGGGCACTCTGGATTCCATGCTTTACTAGCATAGTAATTCCTAAGTGTCTCCCAAGCACTGTAGTGAGTCATGAGCCATGGTGCACTTTCTCTTGTTTCCCCAGACGAATACACAAAACCTACTACTGGGTGGTTTAACCTACCTTCTCCATCAGGAATGGGCACAGTTACCCCTTTTACCAGGTAGAGTTCTTTTAAAAAGATTTGGGGTTACTCACTTTTCTGACCTTTATTCCACCTCTAACTCACATACATTTGTTAACTTCCAAAAACGCATTTCTTTTTTCCTCTTTTTTAATGAAAAATTACAAACATACCAAATTTTATTAATTCTAAGCACAGGTAGGTATCTTTTCAGCTCTTAATGTTTCTGAAGTTGAAATGCATCTACAATTAGTGTTGTGCCATATTTCATTTTTTGGTTCTTTTTCTTCTTGAGTGATACAAATATACATCAGTATATTAGAATACGAAGTCCATTTTCAATTTTTCCAAATTGTACTCAAGATAACTTTTTATATTTGGACAGAACAAATTTCAGATAAAGTCTCTTTTAATCTTGTTCATTATTCCTCTTTTGTTTTTGTCTTTCATTAACTTGTTTTTAAAAGTCGCATCATTTGTCTTCTGTGGTCTACATTTAGGATTTGTCTTATTGCATCTTTATTGTGTATCTTAATTTTTTTTTTTTTTTTTTTGCCTGCCATGTTTCCTGTGAATTCAAAGTTAGAGATAAAGGCTTGCTTATGTTCAAGTTTCATATTCTTGGCAGGTTTACTTCAGAGCGGTGCTGTGTACTTCATATTGTGACTCATAAAAACACAATGCATGGTTGTGGCACTTTTAGAGATGATCAGCTTTAGAATTGATTCTTGTCTTTTTATAGCAATCTATTTTCTTTTTCAACTAATAAAATTGTCTCTCAAATCTTCCCTAAGATATGAATGAGAAGTGTGTTCATGTTCATCTGTTTCTTTGAGTTCTTTTTCAAACTGTTTGTTTTCCATATGTCATGGTCATTGATCCATATTACATATGAGTAGCTTCTTCTGAAGAATGGTACCTCTATATTAAAGAATTCCCTTCTTGAATAAAAATACTAATTAGGATTTCTATGTTAAGTTTGCAGATCATAGTGATACACAGGCTTCCATTTTAGGTCTGTGCAGGTGGGCTGCAGATATGCAAAATAAGACTGGAAGTAAAGCACTAGAATATTCCCTCTAAGGTAGATGTGTTTTTAAATATCTCCCCATACTTTTTGGTTATGTGTGTTGAGTTTTTTTGTCTATTATTTTTTATGCCAGGAATTCTGGCATAAAGAATATAGACTGAAACACCTCAATGCATGTAACCAAAAATTTAATGGAATGGAATTTATTTAATCTCCTCTGAAATTAAATAGATAGGAAGTTATTTGGTCTCTCTGAAATTTGTTGAGTTAATAATAATTTTTATTTCCTCCTTTCTTAATGAGAACTATTCAAAACACATTTCTTGTCTTTGAAAACTTTGAAAAGTTTCAAATTTTTCCTTTTATAGAAATGTCTAATTATGGTTATTTGTCCTTGTGTATACTTTAGTAGTTTGAGTTAGAGAAGCGCCCAGAATAATTAATCAACATAATTCTATATACATGGTCTCAAAAGTTTTATACATAATGGCAAAAAGAAAAGTTTCTGAAGAACATTATGTTCTCTAAGGTCTAGAGTAGGAGAAAATAATAATGAGATTAAGCATAAAAATGCAAAATAGAGCAATCAGGAGCTCTCTTGAGGAACATATGTTGAAAACTTAAATACCATTTTGTTTTAAATATGATTATACAAATGTTTTAACATGGTAGTGTATGGTTTTTAACATCTTGGAAGGTTTAAATAAATTTCAGTCATATAAATATAATAAGAATTTTGGGTGAGAAGTAAACAACTAAAATATAAAATGTGTGGAAAATCATAGTACTTATTGAAATAATCCAGTATAGGGTGCCTATAACAGGAGACTCTAAAGAGAAGGTGCTTCCTTTATATATGATGATTCTGGGAGATTGTAGGTTGCTACCTTGATGTATTTTCAAATGTTTTTGGAAAGGCACTACAAGCTTACGCCTTTTATTAGAATCAGATTATCAAACTAGAATGACTATTATATATTACAGTGGGTGAGAGTTTTGCTTTCAGACTGTTCATATTTTAAGAGTTTTATGTTTTCATGAACAAATTTTCCATCATCAGTTTGGGAAATAGTGGTTAAACAGATATCTTTGCTGTAGACCTCACAAAACTTTAAGTATGTTTTATATATTATGATTCTTAAAAAATAAAGTATAATATGTGATGACTTGGGACGTTATTTGACCACGTTCCTCCAGATTTTTCTTCTACACCTGGTTCGTAATTTTCTGTTGTCTACTGTATGCTGTGAGTTAAACGATGTAATGACTCTGAATTCTGTCTACAAAAGGCATTGAGTTTTATAAGTTTTATTCCAACAGGCATTTACATTACTGATGGATCATGATGCTCATGTGAAGACATGACTTTTGACATTACTAGAGTGGATCTCTTTTGTTTTTGTCTTTTGTCCAAGATCAAATGGTTTTAGTCTGGAATTACTACACTATTTACATAGAACCACATTGTTGCTCACATCTCTCCTTGGCTATATTAGGCTTCCAAGTGCAGTTTTCCTTGGGACCTTGACTCACATGTGTGCACTTCAGGAATTGGCCTAGGATTTGAAGGACGTTTTATGCCTAGTTCAATGTTCTCACTTGGTACAGATTTACATTCCTAGATTGCTCTCCTCAATTTCACAGCCATTCTGAGCTGTTCAGAGCCCTGAACTCTGATCTCTGATCCATCCACCCAATCAGCCAGATGCTTCCACCCTCTATGTGCCACACCAACTAGTTACAATTCCCTTTATAAAGATCTTTGTGTTCTACAAATCACACTTGAGTAATAGCTACTAAGCAATGCAATCAATCAATTTAGCATAATCCAAAAAAATCTATACTTATATAAGTGATACATCCTCATTAAAATAAATTGAAAATTAAGAAAAGCAAAAAATGAAAGCATATATTTACCTGAGCAAGATATCACCCATGTCCATATATACATACATTTAATTTCAAGTTTTTTTATACCCATAGCACTTTTAAATACATGATTATAATTACATTATTTATAAATTTTTTTCATCTGCCTCTGTAACTTAACTGTGAGTAATTTTTCACATGAAGCAGTCAGGTTTTTTCTTTTTTTTTTTTTTAAACAGTTTTAACAACTTCATAATATTCTATCCCTGTTGTTTAAATTAATTTTTCTAAGTTTTATGTTTTATAAATTCTGCTGGCACACTTCTACTCATAAATCAATTTTTAACTAAGTTTACTAGTTCCATATGATATGCTACGAGATGTAAAATCGGTAGGTCAAAGAGCATAAACATATTTAGGACTAATATACACTAAAATAACAATGTATGGAAATACTCTTTCACTGTATTTTATTAAATTTGTACATTGCTCTTTCAAAAAACTGTGTTAATGAAGTACATAATTGGAATTGTTATATTTTTGTTTGCTTTACTGTGATCACTTGTGAGTATGCACATCTTCAGGTTTGTTTAAAATAATCTCTCTGTGCTAACATTTAATAATTTAACTATTGAGGTTTTAGTATTAATTTCACCAAATTGTATGACGTTTTATAAGACTGATTTGATAACCTTAGTCACTTATAAATTCAACAGGTAACTTTTCTAGTTTTTAATTGCTGAATCATATGTTTTTGTTGTAAGAATGATACACAGTCAATGAAAAACCATCCAAACCACCATCATTTTCTTCTTTCCTCACCAAACCAACTTGCCGCAGATCTCTATTTAGCAGCCAAAGTAATCATTTTAAAACAGCAGGGCGTAGTGGCTCACACCTGTAATCCCACCACTTTGGGGGGCTGAGGTGGGTGGATTGCCTGAACTCAGGAGTTTGAGACTAGCCTGGGCAACAGGGTGAAACCCCACCTCTACTAAAATACAAAAAATTAGCCAGGTGTGGCTGCATGCGCCTGTAGTCCCAGCTACTCAGGAGGCTGAGGCAGGAGAATTGCTTGAACCCGGGAGGTAGAGGTTGCAGTGAGCTGAGATCGCACCACTGCACCCCAGCCTGGGCAACAGAGCAAGACTCCATCTACAAAAAAAAGATATATTCCAATTAAAACAGAAATTACATCTCATCACAGCATTCTCTACTCAAAGCTATCCAGTTCTTCCCACTACAGGCAGAATAAAATCAAAAGTCTCTTACATAATTTCTAAGGTCCTGTATCATCTCACACTCATCTCCTATAACTCTTTTTCTTACTCTAACCACTCAACCCTCAATGGCCTTCTTATTTTTCTTAGAACCCTCAAGCACACTCAGGGTCCTTGCATTTGATATTCTCTCAGGCTAATGAACATACACAAATATTCATATAACTCAACCTTTTTCTTTATTCAAATTCTCTGCTTAAATTTCAAAACGTCAGAGAAAATGTGTTGCATGGGTCACCCACAGACCCTGACCCAATGACGGATGAATAACATACACCGACACAGATACTCTGCTTATCCGTCCAGCTGTGGGTCCGGGCCACTTACACACACTAAGGAAGGTGCTGTAAAGAGTTGCAGCGGCAGCCTTGACCCCCTGGCCCTGCTGGTATTTATTCAGCACACATTAAATGACAGAAGTCTCAGGGAAACGCTACTAGAAGGTAATTACTGTTGCTGACCCTGGAGGAGAGAGCAATCATGCACCCGTGAATGGTCAAAGGTCAGTCTTAGAACCACATGAGTAAACAAGCTATTTAGATAGACTCCTCTACATTCCTGTGTTAATTCCCTTGCTGTAGCTCAAAGAAGATTAGGCTGCCTTCAGCCATAACTCTATCCTGAGGTTTTTGCAAAAAGCTTCCAGCATTCCAAGAAGGTTTGTATTTATTTTACAATGACTCCCACCACCCTGACCAAATCCCTGCAATGTGTCTATTGTGGCACCTTCCCATCGCTTTGTATCCCAACTTTGTTTTTCATCATAGCGTTTCTCAGTGCCTCAAGACACACATGCATACATACGTGTTTATCTCCCTTATTAGAAGAAAAGCTGGAAGAATGTGGTGTTTTGTTTTATTTTTGCTTTTAATACTGTAGGCATTGGACTTAGAATAATACCTATAACAAATGTAACAAAGAATATTGAGAAAATACTTTAAAAGATTTTCTTACAAACCTGCTGATAATTCTATCATGCAAGTATAGTTGCTGGTAACATTTGGTCATTATTTTTCATCTTTAAGGTTTATGATAAACTTCTGAATTTTCCAGGTTAGCATAAGAATATGAGTTTTGAAATCTTTTATTCAACTTTTTTTACTTGACTCTATAAATATTTTAATGTCATTATGTAGTCTTGGTAAACATTTTAAAGTACTGAACATTATTTCTCAATTGCAATCTAATAATTACAGGGTCACACTACTTTCATTAACTCTTAGCTGAAATATTTTATTACCTAAGATAAATCATCTTCTCCACATTCATTGGTAAAGTTTTCATTGCCATTTTTAATTATTTTAAAGTAAATTCATCTTTTCTTTTTCTTTAATAATTTACATTTTTGAAAGCCATTACTTTTTTAAAAAATTGTCATTAACATTAATTTCTTGTATAGTATATATTTACACAAGTCCACCATATTCCTAGAGTTCCATTCTTTTCCTTGAAAAAGTTCATTTCTACTTTTCTTGACTGAGTCTTCTAGATATTTTCTAATATTGTTTACTTTTTAAAAATATAATCTACATTTTTTGAATACTGCATTTTTCAGCTTAGTTTAATTATTTTATTTGATTTCTTAAGCTTATCTAACATTTCTTCTCTATTTTTAAAGAAGAAAAACATTCAGGCTTATGAATTTATCTTTTAAATTCAATTAACTTTATTCTGTTTGTCTTTAATATTAAATGTTGACTTACAGTATGTTGAAATTCCACCGGGATCCAATATTTATGTAAGAACACTTTTGAATATTCAAGCAGTTGAAAGTATTTTTAAATTATTATGTAATTTTATTTAATTTAAATTAGCCAAGTACTATTCAATTTAAATTAGAAAATATACTCTGAATAAATTCCCATTTTATTATTTAAAAAAATTTTCATGGTGCCAAATGCAGTTATTTTAAAAGCGATTCTTTTAGTATATCTCTCTTTGTTCTGATACCATCTTATTGGTTATATCAAAGCTTATTATGGTTTTTTTTAATGATTGTCTGTTTCTTTACAATAAAATAAAATTTTATGTCGTTTTGTTTGCTTTCTCCTTTGAATTTTATATGTTTGTATTAATAATCACTGTTACTTGTTTGTTTTCTTTGATATATTTGTTTCTGCTTTCATTTTTAACCTTACAACGTCATGCTGTTTTAAGCCACGTAAACAAATTATGTTTTTTGTAGTACAAAATTTTAAAATGACTTTTCATAGAATATGATTCGGCTCCATATAGTTTCTTATTTGCTATGTTTATTTCTTCTTATGCCAGTTTATATATACATATTATATATACTTATACATAGGTAAAGATTTGTTCAGCATACACTTCAACTAAGGATTACCTAATTGTTTAATCAGAAAAATAAGTATGATATCTTTTTATAATATCAGGGAGACGATTTGTTTCACAAATCAATTGACTTAAATTAGTCAAAAATCTAAGGTTCTAATTCCTAGAATTAAAAAGAAAAATAAGTCTATATGTATAATCTAATTGCTTCACCTATTGTGATGACATTTTCAGCATTTATTTAGATATATCTCTATTCTTTCACCTAATTCATTAAACACAAAAGCCTTTCCTTTCTCTTCATGTTTCACACCTTTTTGCTTATTTATTTGAAACCACATCTTACTTATCTGGGTCATATTTGAATATTCTTTCAGGAATAATAAACCTAAGCAGTATGTTTTTCTAGACCTCGCATATACAAAAAATTATTTCTTTTAACTCTTTCAGAGCAAAAACTTAGTTGAGTAGATAAAATCTGAGTTATGTCCTCTTTCCTTCAATATATTTTACATATTACATTAATAGTCTCTAATATTTAGGTTGTGAATAAGAAGTCTAAGTGCTTTTTTAAATTTTTTATTTTTTAAGTTAATAAGGGCTGGGTGCAGTGATGCAAGCCTGTAATATCAGATCTTTGGAAGGTCTCATCCTACAAAAATTTTAAAAATTAGCCAGGTGTGGTGGTACACACCTGTTGTCCTAGCTACTGGGAGCCTGAGTTGGAAGGATTGCTTGAGCCCAGGAATTCCAGGTTACCGTGAGCTGATTGCGCCACTGCATTCCAGCCTGGACAACAGGGCAAAACCCTGTCTGTGCGGGAAAAAAAAAAAAAACTAATAAAGCAAATACTTATGTCATATATTATTTATATTTTTCTTATTTTAAAAATTTTATTCTTTTCCTTTGAATTTTGGATTTTTTTAGACTACCATCTAACTACTTGTTTTTCCTGTTTGACAAAATTCTTTCTTACCTGCAGTTTTAATGGATACCAAACTATTCCATTTTATTTTCCACACAGTCACTTCTCCCATGAATTTGCTCATGACCATAATCATGATCAATATTACTTTTAAGTATAATAGCCAATATTTAATCTATAATAATGAGCTGTGTCTTTTTACGCATTATCAAATTGAATCTTCGTAACTATTGCTTCACATGGATTCTCTTATCCCAATTACTGACTAGGAAAGAAGGAGTAAGAGAAATTAATTAAGTAATTCAAAGTCACACAATTGGTAATTGTTGAATCAGGTGTTCAAATTCTAATTCATCATACAGTAGAAGCAAAGTTATTCACAACTGGGCTTAACAGTCTTCTAAACTTTTCTTACGTAGTTTTAAGTGAATTCAGTTCAGAGGAAGAGTTTTCCTTTGACTTCTGTCCTCTTCTGCTGTAGAAACATCTAGAGGTCTGAAATAGATTTTCCTTTAGTTTGCTCATTGAGCTATAAGGAAAACTCCTACCAGGTACAGAAATAGTGAAAAGTAAAGTTGTCTGAATGTCACTCAGATGCTTCATAGTCCTCTCTAGATCTGGAAGAATAGCATCCTACCTTTAAAGTTGAAAAGAAGGATGATGTGTAGTTCTTAATACCATGATGTAATAAGGTCTGGCTAGTTCTACTTTCTGAGACAAACAATAGTCTCATCATTTAGGCTGATGGTTCCCAAACCCAGTGTAGCAAAATGCTCTCAGATGGTTCACAATCATCCAAGTCCTTATGTAATTCCCTCCCCTTGATTGCGGATGGGATCCATAACCTGCTTCTAACTTGTTTTGTATAATATGTGGCAAAAGTGATGGGATATCACTCCTGTGACTGTGTTTCGTCCTATAAGGTGCCATCTTAGCAGACTAGAAAAATAGATTCTCTTATGGCCTTGATAAAGTAGACACGATGTTGTGACCTGTGGAAAGAGGTACATGTTAGGGAACTGGAGGGCAGCTACTAAGGACCTGAACGTGGTCTCTAGCAGGCATTCAGCAAAACGTTGGGTATCTCAGTAGACTACTGTGTGGAAATAAATTCTGCCAACAATCTGAACGATTTTGGAACCAGAGTCTCCTCATTTCGAGCTTTCAGACACGAGTGCAGCCCAGCTAATGCCCTGAGTGCATCCTTGTGAGACCCTGAGCAGAAAAACCAGTTAAGTTGTGCATGGATTCCTGACCCAGAAAAACTGTAGGATAATGTGTTTTTATAAGCCATTAAGTATGTGATAATTTGTCATGCAGCAATAGGAACCTCATATACATGGTTATTTATCAAATTAACCTAGAAAAGCAAGTTAAAATATACATTCTTGTGGATTTTTAATTTTTATACTTTGTAAATAATTCATGAGCTTGGGTTGAGCCATGTATTTTTTTGAAAGATACATCATGCTTGAGAATAATCCTCAAAACGGTATTTGAAAATCAGTGCTTTAGACACCACACAGAAGAAAGCCCCTTTCAGGGGATCACAAGTTAGAACATGGGGCCTGGGAAAACTCCCAAGTATAACCACATGAACGGCTTAAATCTGAGTCTCTATTTGTGGGGCAAATAAATATAAAAGGATGTCTTTTTCATTCCATTCAGGTCTGTTAAGAAGCAGGAGCCCAAACAAGAAATTAGAAATTCGACGGCTTGACTGTAGGAAATGCCTGCAAATCATAAAGGGGAATGGAGCAGGAGTAGGCAGTTAGAGGCTTCAGAAAATGACACACATCTGACACTAGTGAAACAAAAGGGAAAGGAAGGTTTGAGCTCCTCCTAGCCTCTCAAACCTCCGCACAGAACTGTCTCAGCTGGGCTAAATGGAATCTTCAAGCAAAAGTTGACTACTCAGGCAAAAATGGCCCAGCTACTACCACCACTGTGCCCAGTCATTGGTTAGAGGAAACCTGAGGGGCATGGCTTTCATGTTGGTATCCAGGTGGATGCGGGGGTGTGGCAGTGGGACTGTCAATCAACTATGCTCCGTAGAGCACTTTCTCTGAAAGGGTAGCTGTGAGACACACCTCTCTGGCCACTGAGAACTTTTAATTAAGTTCTACCATCCTCTTCTTAGATGTGTGCAGCTCAATCTATCTAAATCACTGTCTTTTCCTTTGCCTACTATCTGACTGAGAAACATGCTTGGTCTTTCTGGTGAGAGAAAAAAATAAGTGTCATACTGTTCCAGGAAATTCCCCCACATATTCCCCCCAAAAAAGAGGTGGCTTTGTTAGTTCAGATCTTGCGTGAATGTATAATTCAGTAAGAGCAGAGCATTTATATAAAAGAAGTTATACACATTCACATTGCCAAGTTTATAATGTAATTGTCAATCATCTGAGACACTTTACATGGATTAAAACATGCTCTGTCACCCGCTGGCTACCAGTGTTTTGTGTTTTACTTTTTACCTTCTCTTTTCCTCACTGTTTTCTTCCTTCATCTTTTTTTTTTTTTTTTTTCAAACCTGTTTTTGTGTGTTCCTGAAGTCACGATATAAGGACAGAAGTTTTTAGGAGTTCCAAGAGATATTTTTGTCCTTTTAATAGGAACAAATTTTGCTTTCAAATGAAACTATATGAATTCAACTTTTAAATCGAACCCAGTTCTCATTAATAGACTTTTTGTAGTTGCTATATTACTTTAATTAATTATTTCTTCATTTATTCTTCATTAGGCACAATATCAGATGCTTGAAGACACCAATTTACCAATGTGTATGAGACATACACTTGAGTCAAAGAACTTGAAATACAATAGAATGAGGTGACACACATTCTAACTATGACGTGTGGAATGTAGTGATTTAATTAAAAATGGAGGAATACAAAGTGCTAGGGAGATTCAAAGGAAGATTTCTCCTTTTCCTGGAGTAATCAAAGATGACATGCAGAAGTTGATGATTAAACTGAACCTTAAAAAAATGAGCTAAATTTGGCTTGTGAGAAAACGGAGGTATTACACTGTGTAGAATCTGCAACCCTGGAAGGCAGGAAACTTGTCAGATAAGGAATTATTTCCATTATTGAAAGAGCTCTATATTCCCCTTTTAATGTCCTCATTTAGAGATCAGATTAGCCAGTTTATAGAGTAGTTAGCAGCTCTTAGACTTTGCAATCTTAGTAAACACTGTATTGAAACTCAGTCTTACAATAGCAGCACGGTATGTTTAATAAAAGATATGGTAATTTTAGGTTATTTTGCTGCAGACTTTAAGAGGCCTTTAAGGCAAAACCCTTTCAGACTAGTTGCTTTATAACATTAAAAAGAGAGAAGGGTTTTATGAAACATATTGCCCCTTAGGCACAGCTAAATTACTCTTTCATAGCTCAGATGAGGCTGGTTATTTGAGCATTCAGGACTGTTTCAGTGCTAATTTTAAACTGAATGCTTTAGATAATTCCATATGCTATTTGAGCTTCAACTGGAAGGATACATTTGCCAATGCTAACATGGAGAATGCTCTTTATTTTATGGTTTTAAAAAAGCTTAGATTGATGGTGTGTTTTTAACATGTTAATGTGTCTGCCAAGTGTGCCTTTTCAGGATGGCTGTTAAAATTTTGTCGGCATCATAAATGTACTGCTTCCTGAGATATTTCTTTATTACCATGTCTTTGCAAGAAAGCACTTGCCTTAGAATTACTTTTGTGCAGGTCTGATTTCTCCTTTATAGTTACAGTTTCTTGTGGTACAGCTTTTGTTTGATTCATCTTTGTAGCTCAGCAGTGTCTAGAATATAATACGTACTTTAAAATGCTTGCTGTATCCCATCATCTATCAGTATATCTCAATGAAACATAAACTACACTGGATGACCCTTGAATACTTTTTTTATGAGAGATTATGCACGCTCAAAGTGTTTCTCAGCTTTTTGTTAGGAGTATCACATAGTACTAACTCGTATAAGTACAGGATTTTTTTAAAGTTTTTTTTTATTTCAGCATCCTTATGTACAGGCACGTGGGATAATCAAAGATGACATCAGAAGTTGGTGATTAAACTGAACCTTAAAAAATGAGGTTCTCTATCATTCTCTACCATTATGAGAATTTTATTTTAATGCTATCAGGTATCTACCACTGGCAAATATGGATATCACTACTCAGGCCATGGAGGGAGGATTCAATAGGCATACATCTTTCCCTAATTACCCACAAATCAGAGAAGGGTACTGTGATTTTCAGTCAACTTTATTGCGGTATAATTTGCATGCAATAATAAATGTCCCCATTGTAAGCGCATAGTTACAAAAGTTTTGGTAAATATATTACTCATGTAACTACCACCCCAATCAACATTTACATAAGCCTGGAATGTCCCCTTAGATCTTTTGTAAGTAATCCCTCCCATCCTTGCTTCAGGCAAAAGTTGGTCTTCTTTCTGTTACTATGCAATGGTTTTGCCTGGTCTAAGGTTTTATAGAAATGAAATCAAACAGCATGAATTTTTTTTTTTTTTTTTGATTTGGCTGCTTTCTCCCCATACAAAGTTTTTGTAATTCATTCTGTTATGGCACAGTTATGCACAGTTTATTCCTCTCAATCTCTGAGAATTATCCTGTTGTATGACTGTCCCACGGTGTATTCATGTGTTGATGAACATTTGGATTTTTTCCAATTTTAAACAGTTATGAATAAAGCTACCATGAAATTCTTTTATTTAATAGTTAAGATTTTGTGTGGTTATAGGTTTTTATTTCTTTGAGGGTAACTATCCAGTCATGGGATTGCTAGGTCATATGGTAAATGCATGATTACCTTTTTAAGAAGCGCTAAATATTCTCTAAAGTAAGGATACCATTTTATATTTCCACCAGGAATGTACAAGTGTTACAGCTGTCCCATCTCCATTTTAGTAGTTGGAGTGTTCAGTCTTTAATTTAGCCATTCTTATTGTTGTATAGTATGATCTCATCATGAGTTTACTTTGCATGACCTTGAATTTAAAAAAAAAAAAAGCATGTTTTTATGCATTTAGCTATTTGTATGTCTTCCATAGAGAAATATTTGCGGCCAGGTACGGTGGCTCACGCCTATAATCCTAACACTTTTGGAAGCTGAGGTGGGAGGATAGCTTGAGCTCAGGAGTTCAAGACCAGCTTAAGCAACATGGTGAAACCCCTCCTCTACCAAAAATACAAAAAGTAGCTGGGTGTGTTGCCTGTGGTCCTAGCTTCTCGGGAGGCTGAGGTGGGAGGATCACTTGAGTCTGGGAGGCAGAGGTTTCAGTGAGTCAACATCGCACCACTGCACTCTGGCCTGGGTGACAGAGTGAAACTCCCATTTCCAAAAAAATCTGCTTGAACATTTTGCTCATATTTTATTAGTTGTCTTATTATTACAGAATTGTAAGAATTCCTTATATCTTGTGGATACAAACTCTTTTTCATACATGTATTGCCAATTATTTTTTCCCAGTTTGTGGCTTAGAGTTTTATGTTTATAATGATGCCTATTATGAGAAAAAAGTTTTAATTTTAATGAGGTCCAGTTAGTTTTTTCTTTTATTGTTCATGCTTATTATGTTCTATCTAATACATTTTTGCTTGCATCAATATTATTAATATTTTCTGTATTTCTCTTCTGAAACTGTTATCAATTTGCTTATGTTTAGGACTGCCATCTATGTCAAGTTAATTTTTATTTAATGTGATATTGAAGTTGTGATTCATTTACTTTTTATATTGATATACAGGTGTTCCAGCACAAACTTTTCAAAAGATTTTCCTTTCCTTATTGAATTATGGTACCTTTGATTTATGGTACAATTGATTTGAAGAAAATCAATTAACATTTCCAATTATTTCTGGGCTTAATATTCTATTTTATGGATTGCTATGTCTGACCTCACACCAATGCCAAAATGTTTTGGTTTCTGTAGCTTTGAAGTAAATGTTGGATTCAGATAAAATATGTCTTTAACCTTTATTTTTCTGTTTTCAAAATTTTAGTAGCTAATTTAAGTCCTTGGATTTTCCATATACATTAGAATAAGGTTATCAATTTTTATAAAAAAAAAAATGTTGAGTTCCAATTCTTTTGGATAGATACCCAGAAATGGAATTTCTAAATGATATAGTAATTTTATTTTTAAGGAGGAGCTGATATACTGTTTCCACAGTTGCTGCACCATTTTACATCCCATCAACAATATACGAGAGTTCTCATTTCTCCAGATTCTCGCCAACACTTGTTCTCCCCCATTGTTTTGGTGGCCCACCCTAACAGATGAAAGGTGATATTTCATTGTGATTTTGATTTGCATTTCTCTGGTGATTAGTGATGTTGAGCATCTTTTTATATATTTCTTGGCTGTATGTCTGTCTTCTTTGGAAAAATGTTTATATATGTCTTTTCACTCATTTTTTAATTGGGTTAGTTGTTTTTTAGCTATTGAATTGTAGGCATTCCTTGTATATCTTGGATATTAATCTCTTACTAGATATATGGTTTGCAAATATTTTCTTCCATTTTGTGGGTTTACTTTTTGCTACTTATTTTTTTTTGTGCAGAAGCTTTTAAGGTTGTCATTCTATTCATCTAATTTTGCTAGTGTAGCTTGTGCTTTCAGTGTCATATTCCAGAAATCATTGCCAAGTCTAAAGTCATAAAGTTTTCCTTTTATGTTTTCTCCTAGAAGCTTACAGTTCCAGGGCTTATGTCTAGATCTTCAATCCATTTTGGGTTGGTTTTTGTGTATAGTGTACAATAATGGCTCAATTTCATTATTTTGCATGTGCATATCCAGTTTTCCCATTACTGTTTTTTGGAGAATGTTCTTTTTCCATTGCGTATTCTGGGCACTCTTGTTGAAGATCAGTTGACTATATATGCATGGGTTTATTTATGGGTTCTTTATATGTCCATTCATTTTTATATCTATTTTTACATCTATTAAAACAGTACTATAATGTTTTAATGACTAACATTTTGTAATATATTTTAAAATCAGGAGACATGATGCCTCCAACCTTTTTTCTCAAGATTGCTTGGTCTACCTTGAAGAGCTATATGCACTACCATGTTCATTATAGCATTGTTTACAATAGTCAAGATATCTAAACAATTTAGATGTCCATTGACACATAAATGAATAAGAAAAATGTGAAATTCACACACAATATATTATTATTCAACCTTTTGAAAATCCTGACTTATGTGATAACGTGGATGTATCTGGGAGACATTATGCTAAGTGAAGTAAGCCATCACAGAAGGACAAATGCTGCATGGTTTCACTTACATGAGGTATCTAATATAAGAAAACCCATAGAAACGGAGAGTACAATAATAGCTTCCAAGGACTTGGGGGCAGGAGAATGGGGAACGAGGAATTGTTTCTCAGAGCATAAAGTTTCAGTTATGCAAGGAGAATAAGCTCTAGAAATCTGGTGTAGAACATTGTTCCTATAGTTAACAATACTGTATTTTATACTTAAAAATGTGTTAAAAGGGTAGATCCCATGTTAAATATTCTTACTATAAAAGAAGGAAGGAAGGAGTGAAGGAAGGAAGGAAGGAAGGAAGGAAGGAAGGAAGGAAGGAAGGAAGGAAGGAAGGAAGGAAGGGAAAAGAAGAAAGGGAAGGGAATGGAAGGGAAAGGAGAAGAAAAAGGAGGAGGGAGAGAAGGAGGGAAGGAAAGAAGAAAGGAAGGAAAGAAGGAGAGAAAGAAAAGAAAGGAAGAAAAAAGAAAGAAAGGAAGAAAGGAAGAAAAAAGAAAGAAAGGAAGAAAGAAAGAAAAGAAGAAAGGGAAGGGAATGGAAGGGGAAGGAAGAGAGAAAGGAGGAAGGAGAGAAGGAGGGAAGGAAAGAAAAGAAAGGAAGAAAAAAGAAAGAAAGGAAGAAAGAAAGAAAAGAAGAAAGGGAAGGGAATGGAAGGGGAAGGAAGAGAGAAAGGAGGAAGGAGAGAAGGAGGGAAGGAAAGAAGAAAGGAAAGGAGAGAAAGAAAAGAAAGAAAGAAGAAAGAAAGAAAAAGAAAGAGGGAAAGGAGGAAAAGAAAGGAGGGAGAGAGAGAAAGAGAGAAATAAAGAAAGAAGAAAGCCTAATCAATTCTAACCTGCGCAATTAAAAAATGATTAGGGTATCGGTAAGAATATATTTCCCTACAATTTTTTTTTGATTGAGAACATGTGGAAATACAATGCCTTAATCCAAAGCAATAAGTTTCAATTACTCTGAAAGGACAAAAAATAAGATTATTTGAGGAGAGAAACAATATACCTAATTATACAGTTTATAATGTACAATGAAATAAAATACCCCTGAATTTAAGTTTATTATTACTCATTTGTAATTATCCTCATGTAGATAATAAAATGTACGCTTCTCCAGCCAAGTCATCTAACTGCTACATGCTTCTATGTTACTCACTGCCTAGTGAAGTTGAACTGTAGTTTAAATAAAAAATATATATTTTTAAAAAATGTTCTACATTAATTTTAGAAACCATACTGGGATTTTGCTTGGACTTTTGTAGAATTGACTGATAAACTTTGGAATAATTACAATCATAGTTATACGGAGTCATTCTTTATTCATAAACAGGGTATATGTCTTTGATGATGTAAGTCTTTTTAAATTCCTCTTAGCAGTATTTTATGATTTCAGTAAGTATAGGTTTAGTCTCATAAAAGTTGCAAAATTATACATAAAATTTACTTATGTTCCTCATGCGACTTCCTGTAATGATATATGGTTTGCAGGGTAAAGTACTGGCAAGGAAAAAGTTGCATAGAGAAAACTAACAGAGTTCTGCAGATGATTCCCCCTGAGAAGTTAATGGATTAAAGTCAGTGCATGTGTGCGTGTATTTAAGGATGTGGAAAGAATCACTCAAAAGGATTTTTAAAATCTCTGAAGTGTAGAAAGGATGAGGACTATTGCCTCTTCTTACCAGCCAGAGCAAAAAATCCTTATCACTCAGAGGAGATGAGTTAGAGAAAGCAAGATAATTTTTGCCTCAGGAAAGAAATAATTAACCTAGACCAAAGACTGCTCTACTGCCACATAGCAAAAAAAATCACATAACAAAAAAGACCACATAAAAAAGACCCTGAAAGATCAAACTTTTTCAAAATAAATTTGAATGACTTAGTACAAAACCCATTAATATTTCTAAAAATATGAAAACTTCCAGCATCTAAAATATAAATTTGACTATTGTTAGAACCCAAGAAAAATTACTAACCATGAAAAGAAATATGAAAATGCTTCCCATTATGAGGAGGAAGATAAATCAAAAGTGACCACAAACTGACACAAGTTAAAGAATTGGGAGCCACAGACACAAAAGAGTTCTTATAACTGTATTTCCTGTGTTCAAAAAGGAAGAGAAAAACTCGAATATCTTCAGCAAAGACATGGAAGATATAAAATATATAAATCAACCTTTTAGAGATGATAACTGCAATGTCTATGATTAAAAATACATTGAATGAGATTAATGGCATGTGTAGTAAAGGGCAGAAGCATGCTCAGTTGTATATAAATTCTTTGGTTCACACATTCTTTCATTAATTTTTTTATTAAAAAATTCTGCTCCAAAACTTCTGCTTTGGGGAAGATGGAGTAGATATATTTTTCTTATTCTTCCTGCTAATCATATGGGGAATGCTGGATATTGTATATAAAATAAACATATGAAGACTTTGAAGGGTAAAAAGGAACAGAATGACTAGTGACCTTGCAGTTTTAGGAATGACATGATGATGAGTTGTTTGTTTAGTTTAGTTTTGTTTTTTTGCCTCGTATATCTCAAAAGTTGGCAACCCAGCACTTCCAAAGTTTGCAGAAGTAAAAGTGGCCTCCTTTGTGCCCTGCCAAAAGCCTGCTCACTTTAGCCCAAGTACCAGGAAAGTGACAATCTAGCAAGACAGAACAGCTTCAGACAATAACTACTATCCTCTAACCAAATACCTCAGAAAAACACGTGGCGCTAGCCTAGCAGCAAAGATCAAGTAAGGAGCCTCGCCACAGGCCTTCACGTGGCTACAAGATACTACATCCCAGTCCTTTCAGTGAGGCGGTGGCAAAGAAGGCCAGTAGGGATCCAGGACTTTCATCCTGGCTAAGCAGTGAAGAGTCCCATCCCACCCCAGGTGCTGGTAAAGACCGCAGGAAAGCCAGAAATTTCACCCCACCTTCCCGTAACAGAGCACCCACCCCATCCCCACAGAGGAGATGTAGGAGGAAGTCTGGTAGAGAGTCAGGCCTTTCTTCACCGCCTAGCACTAAGGAGGCTGCTCCCCACCCTGCAGTGTCAGTGGAGGCCATGGAGCGAGCCGTAATGAGGCACTCCTACGCCTGCCAAGCATAGAGGTATCAGTGAAGACCTAGTGGTTAATCTAAAATCCCACCTGCACCTAGCAGGAACGAGGAGTCCCCTCCCTTTTGGTAGTCAGAAAGCACAGAGTAGTGACCTGGATTTCTACCACCACCTGGCAGTCACAGGGCGGTGTGGCCTTTCCTTCCCCTGCTCGATCTGTATAAAAAGAGAACCAGTGAAAACAGAAGGTTTGGAGAAAGATTGAGATATCATAACATTATACTCCAAATATCCAGGTTTCAACTGAAATTCACTCATCATACTGAGGAAAAAGTGATCTCACTCTAGGAAAAAAGACAGCCAACAGATGTTATTCCGGATGACAGAAATGGCAGAATTACCAAGCAAAGAGTTCAAAACAGGCGCAATATAAATACGTCGGAAGTAAGCAAGGCAGACGGCTTGGCCAGGAGCAGCTAGAAGCTGGGAGAGAATCCTCAGGGTGGGGAAAGGAAAAGTGGGAGATCCTTAGCGCTCCACATTCCCACTACAGACTCTAGCAACCCTCACCACAGGAGGGCCCATTGACCCTCACTGTCCCTGATACCAAGCTAGGAAGCTGCCTGGAGACTGTGCAAAGGCATTGCTCCTTAGAGGGAGCTCACGCTGGGTCCCCCAGACACCCCCAGTCCTAAGCAGTGGAAGCATGGCACCACTTTGAGAGCCCAGCCCCACCAGGCTACATCCTGCCCTGGGGCTCAGCAGCCCCTGCAATTCCATATCCCTGGCTCTACAGTAATATCCCCCTGCCTTTACTCAGAGGGTTTCAGTGGTGCCATGCCAGTTGGACCCAGCAGAGAGACAGAATCTCGGGCACTCTAGCACACACAGTATTCTGCACCCAAGGGATTAGATGGTGCAGTGCACTGGGGAGGTTGCACCCTGGACTGAGGGAACCACAGCATGCTCCCAGGGCCTGAAACTGGCCTGATTTGGACTGCTGCCACTGGCAGCAATCCCACCCCTACCCTACCCCACCCCTGGCAGTACTGCTGCACCACACTGGCAGGAGTCTGGAGCACAGCCTCTCCCTACCTGCGGCCAGAGCTGCTGCCACCACTGGGGGCCAAAACATGTGCCACCCTGCCAGGAGCAGACTTGCACAAACCTTAAGAACAGGCTCTCCTCAACCATAGCCATAACAGCTGCTGCTGCTGCCAAGGACCAAAACATGTGTGATGGCAGTGACCCCAAACTTCCCGGCAGCAGGGTCCCCATATACGTGCACACACCATGAGAACTGGCTCTCTCAACTGCTGCCACTGGGAGCCAAAGCACATGTTCCCAGAGCCTAAGAGATGCCTTCCGATGACAGCTGCCACAGAGAGCAACCTTGCCCCCACCAGCAGCAGGGCTGCAGCACACTTGCGCATATGCTGAGGATGGGCTCCTACTGATCATCATGACCACTGCTGCTATCACCCAAGCGCTCTGCTGGGGCACTGGAGATCACTCTGTCTGGCACAAAACTGAAACCCAGGCACAAAACTGAAAAGCCTAAGCACAGGCCTACCCAACCTGTCACTGCCCCCTCCAGTACCCAGATATGCCAATGGGGAGCTGAGGATTGTCCCACCTTGTCCACTACTGCTAGTGTCTGTGCAGTCCTACTGACAGCCTGAGGACAAGCCCACCAAACCTATTGCCACCATCACAGCTAGTACCTGTCCACAAGCACAACCTGGGGTTCCCTGGATTGGCCTGCCCAGTTCACTTCAGCCACCACTAACATGAGTGCATGCCCACCTCAGGGATTATCCTCCCCTGGTCCTGCACAAGGGTTGTCCTCCCGCTGCAGTGGTCATTCTTCACACCACACATGCTTTCCAGGAACACAGTGATTCTCTCGCCTGCCTGACCCTCTGCTGACACTGCTGGTACCTGAGCAAGGTGCCTGAAGGTCTCAGAATCAGCCGCCGTGGACATGTTAACAGCGATGATCACATATGCCACCGAGTGGCCAAAGAACAGGCAGGTGTGGTTCACCACTGCCACCACTGGGGCCTGAAGACTGCCCCACCAGGCATGTACACACACAGCCTTGCACTAATAACCACAGCCCAAGCCAAAAAAAAAAAAAAAATCGCAAAACAATCAATGTTGTTTATAGCCAAAAAAACGTCTACAGAGACTATACTACAACACATACCCAGAATAAAAGTCAAAATGCCCTACCCAACCAAACCAAAATACAATTTTAGGAAAAAGCCCTCCCCTACAAAAGCTAATCCAAAAAAATTGGAAGAAGCAACTATTACACTAGATGTTCAGATATCAAAGTAAAAACACAAGAAACATTAAAAAGTTTGAAAAAAAGAACCCTGTAAAGTAACACAATAATTATCCAGAAACAGATTCAAATAAAAATAAATTTATAAAATACAGAAAAAGTATAGAAATAAATTTTTAAAATATAGAAAAATTCAAAATAACAATATTAAAGAAAATGTGATACAAAAGAACATAAATAAACAATACACATAAATTGGAAAAAAATCAGGATATAAGTGAGAAACTCACCATCTCTCTCTCTCTCTCTCTCTCTCTCTCTCTCTCCATATATATATGACAGAAATTCTGGAAGAATACAATTTGTATAATGGTACATTGAAAGCCTCAACAATAGATGACCAAATGGAAGAGATAATTTCGTAGCCTGAAGTCAAGTCTTTGGAAATACCCCAATCAGACAAAAGTAAAAGAGAATGACCAAAGCATATATGACATATAAGATACTATAAAATGACCAAATATTTGAATATGGGGAGTTCCAGAAAATGTAGAGAAAGCCAAATTCATAGAAAATGATTTAACAAAATTATTTAACAAATTATTTAACAAGATAATAGCTTTAAAATGATCAATTCTAACAAAATATTTAGATATCCAAATACAAGAAACTCAAAAATTTCCAAGTAGATATAATCAAAAAGTTATTCTCCCAGCCCATTATAGTCAAACTGTCAGAAGTCAAAAACAAAGAGATAATTCTAAAAATAGCAAGAGACAGATATCTAGTCACATGTAAGAGAATCTCCATCAGACTTACAGCAAGATTCTCAGCAGAGAATTTACAAAGTAGGAAAGAATGGGATGATATATTTGAAGTGCTGAAAGAAAAAAAAATGTTAGTAAAAATTACTATACCCAACAAAGTTATTCTTCCTAAGTGAAGGAGAAATAAAGTTTTGTCCAGAGAAAGAAAACTGAGGGAATTCACTACTGCTAGACTAACCCTATTAGAAATGCTTAAAGGAGTCCTACATCTGGAAGTGAAAGGATGATATCTACCATCATGAAAACACACAAAAGTATAAAATTCACAAGTAGAACAAACAGAGAAATAAGAAAGAGAAAGGACCCAAATGCTTCCATGAAAGAACCATCAAACTGCAATGATAAAGAGTAAGAGAGAAAGAAAGGAACAAAAGTTACACAAAACAACCAGAAAACAATTAGCAAAATGATGTAAATAAGTCCTCATATATAAATTATTACTTTGAATGTAAATGGATTTAAATTTCCACTTAATACATATAAATTGGCTGAATGGATTTTTAAAAACATGACCCAACTACATGCTGCCTACAAGGAACTAACTTCAGCTGTAAAGACACATATAAACTGAAAAGTGAAATGATTCAAAAAGGTATTCCATGTAAATGGAAATCAAAAACGAGCAGGAGTAGCTATACTTGTAGCAGATAAAGCAGGCTTCAAGTAAAAAAATAAAAACAGTAAAAAGAGACAAATATGGTCATTATAAAATGAAAAGAAGGATCAGTTCAACAAGAAGCTATAATAATCCTAAATATATATGCACTTAACACTGGAGCATACAGACACATAAATCAAATATTATTAGATCTAAAGAGAGAGATACAATACAATACAATAATAATTGGGGACCTCCAATACAATAATAATTGGGGACCTCAACATCTCACTCTAAACATTAGATAGATTATTGAGACAAAAAACTAACAACAAAAAATAGGATTTAAACTGCACTTTAGTTCAAATGGACCTGACACACATCTACAGAATATTTTATCTAACAGCTGCAATATATACATTCTTCTCATCGACACACAGAACGTTCCCCAGGATGTATCATTTGTTAGAACACAACACAAGTCTCAACAAATGTTTAAAAACTGAAATCATATGCAGTACCTTCTCAGAACACAATATAGTAAAACTAAGTATCAGTAATGAGTAGAACATTGGAAAATGTACAAATACATGGAGATTAAACAACATGTTCCTGAATGAACTTTGTTCAATGAAGAAATCAAGAAGAAAATAAAAAAAAGTTTAGAATAAATGAAAATTGATACATAACATACCCAAGCCTATAATATACAGCAAAATCATTGTTAAGAGAAAATTTTGCAGCAATAAAGATGTACACTAAAAGAGAAACAGAATTATTTCAAATTTTAAAAATGTGATGATGTACTTCCAGAAACTAGAAAAACATAAGGAGACCAAACCCAAATTTAGTAGAAGTAAAGACATAATAAAGATCAGAATGGAACAAAAATAATAGAGACTAAAAAAACCCACAATGATCAACAACATGAAATGCTAGTTTTTTAAAAAAGATAAACAAAATCAGTTATTAACTAGCTAGACTAATCAGAAAAACAAAGGGAAGACCCAAATAAACAAAATCAGGAATGAAAAAAGGAGACATTGTAACTGACACCACAGAAATACAAATGATCATCACAGAGATAATGAATAACTACGTACCACTGAACTGTAAATCCTAGAGGAAATGGATAAATTCCTGGACATATACAACTTACCAAGATTAAATCAGGAAGAAATACAGAAACCTGAATGGACCAGTAACGAACAGGGAGATGGAATCGCTAATAAAAAACCTCCCAACAAACAAAAGCTCATGACCCGATGTCTTCACTGCTGAATTCTACAAAACTTGTAAAGAAAAACTAACACAATTCTCTCCAAACTATTTCAACAACTTGGAGAGAATTCTCCCTAACTCATTCTGTGAGTCCAGTATTTTGTTGATATAAAAACCAGCAAGGACACAACAACAACAGAATCACAGGTCAACATCCCTGATGAACATTGATGAAAAAACTCTTCCACAAAATAGTAGCAAATCAAATCCAACGACACATCAAAAAGATAATACGCCATGATCAAGTAAGATTTATTCCAGGGATGATAGGATGCTTCAACATATACAAATAAATAAATGTTCTATGTCACATCAACAGATGAAGGACCAAAAACAGACACATAAAAAAGAGTTGGATAAACATTATTTTATGACAAAAAGCTCTCGGCAAAATAGTCGTAGAAGGAGCCTGCCTCACCACAATAAAGGCCAAACACTAAATGGAGAAAAACAAAGAGTCTTTTTTCTAAAAACTAGAACAAGATAAGGATGCCTACTTTTACCATTTGTATTCAACATAGTACTATAGGTACTAGCTAGAAAACAATAGACAAGAGAAAGAGGTAAAAGACATCTACATTGGAAAAAAGAAAGTCAAATTGTTCCTCTTTGCAGATGGTGAGCTCTTATATTTGGAAAAATCTAAAGACTCCACCAAAAAAACTCTCAGATCTGATGAATTCGGTAAGGTGGTGTGATAGGGACACTGGGCAGAGAAATTCTAGCTGGCAAAGGGCAGGTCCCCACCAAAACTCCACCCTGAGGCTGAAATTGCTGCCCAAAGTGAGAACTTATATCCCTGTTTACCCACTCAAATGTTGCCTTTTTCTAAACCACCCATGGCTCTGCCCTGCTCTGTCCTGTGCCTATAAAATCTCCAGACTTAGCCAGTAGATGGGACTACAGCGGGATGTCAGAGAGAAGTGACTTGACTTCAAAAGGATGGTGTGAGGGTGTAACTTTAAAGAAGAATTGGCTGGAGAAGGCCAAAACTGAGGGAAAGATGATCTACCTGTCCATCCCTTTTTCAGCTCCCCTTCCCTCTGAGAGTGACTTTCATCAGCAATAAAATCCTCCGCATTTACCATCCTTCAATTCATTCCTGCAACCTCATTTTACCTGGAGGCTGGGCAGGAGCTTGGAAGCCACGAGTGAAGATACAAAAGGCTGCCACACTGGCCCTTTGCTCTGGCTGGAGGAGAGCAGCTGCTTCACACAAAAAGGCAAAGGGTGCATTGAGCTGTTAACACTTAAGCCATCCATGGATGGCATAGCTAAAAGAACCTTGTATCATGACCTTTGGGGCTTTGGGGGTCACAGGAACTGCTGCATGGATGCTGCCATAGGGCCCACATGGAGTTTGCTCCTGCTGGTGCCCAGAAGTGGCCAGCTGGATGCCATACTTGCTTACCCACTTGCCCCTTCCACAAGGAGTTGAGTGTGGTGAGCCAAGTAAATGGAGCTTGTTCCTGCCTGTGCCCAAAAGCATTCGCTTCAGTTCTGACACTGGCTTGCATGCTCCCTCCCATGAGGGGTAGACAGGGTAGGCTGAGTAAATGAGGCACCCGCTATTGCAAGTCCCATGAAGGAGTCAAGAAAACATCCTGCTTTAGTGGCAGGATACAAAATCAAAACACATTTCAGTAGCATTTCTGTACACCAATAATGAAACTGCTGAAAAAGAAATCAAGAAGGCATTCACATTTACAATAGCTACACAAATAAAATAAAATAAATAAAATAAAACAAAACAAAACAAAATAAAAATAAAATAAAATAAAATAATCTAGAATAAATGTAACCAAGGAGATAAAAGATCTCTCCAAGGAAACTATGATATGCTGATGAAAGAGATTGAAGAGGATGCAAACAAATGGAAAGGCATTCCATGCTCCTGGATGGGAAGAATTAATGCTGTTAAAATGGCCATACTCGGTCAGGCACAGTGGCTCACGCCTGTAATCCCAGCACTTTGGGAGACCGAGGCAGGCAGATCACGAGGTCAGGAGATCAAGACCATCCTGGCTCACACAGTGAAACCCTATCTCTACTAAAAATACAAAGTATTAGCCGGACGTGGCGACGGGTGCCTGTAGTCCCAGCTACTCAGGAGGCTGAGGCAGGAGAATGGTGTGAACCCGGGAGGTGGAGCTTGCAGGTTGCAGTAAGCCAAGACTGAGCCGCCTGCACTCCAACCTGGGAGACAGCGTGAGGCTCCATCTCAAAAACAAAACAAAACAAAACAAAAATGGCCATACTGCCCAAAACAATCTACAAATTCAATGCAATCCCTACCAAAAAACTAATGACATTTTTCACAGAAAATGCCACAGACATTTTCACAGAATACACAGAATAATTCTAAAATTTGTATGAAACGATGAATGACCTGGAATAGTCAAAGGAATCCTGAGGGGCACCACACTACCTGACTTCAAAATATGGTACAAGGAAATTTTATCCAAAAAAGCACAGTGCTGGTGCAAGAACAGAGACATAGGCCAATGGAACAAAACAGAGACATCAGAAATAAATCCAGTATTTAGAGCCAATTGATTTTCAACAAAGGCACTAAAGACATGCATTAGCGAGAGAACATTATTTTCAATAAATGATTCTGGGAAAGCTGCATATCCATAAGTAGAAGAATAAAACTAGATTCCTATCTCTTTCTGTATATAAAAATCAGCTCAAAATGGATTAAAGATCTAAACATGAGACCAGAAGTGATAAAACTACTAGAAGAAAACAGGGGAAACACTACAGGACATTGGCCTAGGCAAAGATTTAATGGCTAAGACCTCAAAAGCACAGGAAACAAAAACAAATATAGACAAACGAAACCATATTAAACTAAGAATCTTCTGCACAGCAAAGGAAATAATAGAATAAAGAGACAACCTGTTGGATAAGAGAAAATATTTGCAAACTATTCATTTCGCAAAGAACTTATCAACATAATACATGAGGAACTCAAACCACTCAACAGTAAAACAAAAACAAATAACCTCATTTAAAAGTGGACATGGGCAAAGCACGTGGATAGACATTCCTCAGAAGAAGACATAAAAATGGCCAACAGGTATATAAAAAGAAAAATGCACAACATTGCTATTCATCAGGAACATGAAAATCAAAACCACAAAGAGATCTCATCTTACCTCAGTTAAAATGGCTATTATTAAAAAGACAGAAAATTGGAGATGCTGATGAAGATCTGAAAAAGGGGGATGCTTATTCACTATTGGTGGAAATGTAAATTTGTACAGCCATTATGGAAAACAGTACGGAGATTTCTCAAAATACTTAAAATAGAACCATCATATGACCCAACAATCCCACCACTGGGTATTAATCCAAAGGAAAGGAAATCAGTTTATCGAAGACATGCTTACATTCCCATGTTTATCACAGCACTACTCACAATAGCAAAGATATAAAATCAACCTGAGTGTTTGCCAATGGAACAGTTTTAGCCATAAGAAAGAAAGAAATCTTATAATTTGAAGCAACATGAATGGAACTGGAGATCATTATGTTAGGTGAAATAATCTAGGAACATAAAGACAAGTATCATATGTTCTCATTCATATATGGGAGCTATAATATTGATCTTATGGAGGTAGTGAGTAGAATGATAGTTTTCAGAAGTTGGGAAAAATGTGTGTGTTTGTGTCTGTTTATGTTTGTGTGTGTGTGTGTGTCTGTGTGGTGGGCCAGGGTGGGTGGGGGAGGGGGGAAGAAGAGAGTTTAGTTAATGGTTCCAAACATACAATTAGAAGAAAGGAATAAGTTCAAATGTACAATGGCAAAGTAGGATGACTATAGTAAACAATGTATTATATATTTCAAAATAGCTACAAGAGAGCACTTGAAATGTTCCCAATATATGGTAATGATAAATACTTGAGGTGATGGATACTCTAAAGACCTAAGTTAGTCATTACCCATTCTATGCACATAACAAAATACCACATGTACCCCATTAAAATGTACAAATATTATATATCATACAATTTTTTAACTAATAAACAATTGTAGTATTTTTATATAATATATTCAAGTCAGCAGCCAAAAGAAATACATGAAAGCAGATAAAGTTCATACTACATTGTCCCATTTATATTTAATTCTATGAAATGTAAATATAATTGACAAAGAGCACATCAATGGTTGCTTGCTGAGGAGAGGAGAAGAGCTCAAAGGAGAAATGCAAAGGCATGGGACAATACTAAGGGCACTTATGAATATGTTCATTATCTTGACTGTTTTAATGGATTTAGGAGTGTCTACATATGTCAAAAGTTATCAAATTGAGCTGGGCACTGCAGCACACACCTATAGTTCTAGCTAGTTAGGAGTCTGAGGTGGGATGATATCTCAAGCCCCAGAATTCAAAGCCAGCCTGAGCAACATAGCAAGATCCCATTTCAAAAATAAATGAATAAATAAAATAAACAAAAACTTATCCAATTGTATACCTTAAATATTTGCATTTTACATCAAATATCTCCATAAAGCTGTTAAAACAGTAGTTTAAACAATTCTGCCTTGCTTTCTGTGTTGGTTTGAAAATTCATTTAATGCCAATATCCTTTGGCATTTGTAATTTATTTTTTGAACATCTTGATAATTTTGCCTTTGTCTTTGAACTGTAACAGTTCTACTAGGATATGTTTCAGGGATAATTATTCTGGTCTAATTTTTCCTGGTACCTTGAGTGCCTTTTCAATATCTTTATGTACTTCTGGTTTGGATCAGAGTTCAAAATATGGTCTCTGGTCCATTGTTTTGTTTTTCTTCTTCAGAGACTCCAGTAATATGAAAATTATGGCTTCTTTGCCTGTCTTCCATTTCCAATATTTTAAAACTATTTTTATTTTTTCTTTGTCATTTATTTTTATTTTTTAAGTTAATTTTAAAAATTTGAGCCTATTTTCATCCTCCCTGAATGTTAGTCACTTTTCTTATCTCAGATCCACTCAACGCTGGACTTAAATGCTTCTGGGCAGAAATCCAGGACAATAAGGAGGCTCATATTGTCAACTTGTCTACTCTCATGGTTCCTGTTACACAATGTCTGAAAGAAAACATTTCAAACATTACATCAAGGTTTTCATTTGTTTCTTCTGTGAGTGCAATTACAGTATCTCAATAAGACAATGAAAATAGACTTTTGCTGATAAGTTTCCCAAAGTGCTACTGAATATAACTTCTCTGATGTATGTTCCAGTGATTCCACTACTTTGGATTTTGCTTCCTTTTTGAGGATGCACTTAATTGATGATGAATCCCTAATCTAATTACATTTATTTATTTATAAATGTTATATGTTTTAGTATTTGAGTGCATCGTCTACATTGTAGAATATACATTCAATTAAAAACAAAAAAGGATTCAATGAAAATAAAAAGTCTTCCTTTGGTTCCCTCTTAAGGTGCAGGGAGCTAGAAAGAGTATCACTTCCACCAAGACAACAGCAACAAAGATCAGGAAAATCTGTCAAATAATAACTTTTTCTATACCAGTTAGAGAGCTGGGGTTTGCAGGGCAACCAATAGGCCTAAAATCCAGGGAAAGACCGGACCCTCTAAAAAGACACTGTCAAACCAGAAAATTGCAGCAGACAATGTTAAAAAGGGAAGGAAGACTGTGATTGAGGCTATTACAACAGAAGAGAATCAAAGTCTAAGCCCAAACTCAACTCACTGAAATAGAGGACAGGAGGGTTTCTAAGTGCTGGAATTAGCAAGTAGAAAAATCATAGGCTATCATGTTTGCTAACTGATTTCATCTGAAGGAAACACTAACTTCTCAAATCCTTATAACAGAGGGTACTTTGCAACTTGAAACATGGCATCCACTGAAGTTAGTCCCCACCCTCCCTCCCAGGCTGGGAGTTAGGAGTGCTGCTATCTTCCTTGATGATTATTATTCAAAGGGAGGGCTCCCAGGTCCTTGAGAAAGGTATTTCTGGGTTATAAAACTGGTAATATGCTTTAAAAAAGCATTACACTTCAAAGAGACAGAAGAATTTACCATTACAAGTATTTTAGAGTAAATGTCTTAAGAAAAGAGAGGTCAGAGGCCCAGAGTCAAGAAGAAGGCAATCTAAAGTTTTGTCAAGCCGAGGAGAACAGTAAGGCCACCTTGCTCAGATGGGATGCAAACACTGGCTTACCTAGGGCAGACCCAGAGTGTCATAAAAGCTGGGAAGAATCAGGTAAAATGTTCAGTAAATTGCTGAAAGCTAAGCACAACCTAGAATGTGACTATGGAACCCCTATGAGTTGCAGATATGGAGGGAATTGTCACCCACTTTCAGGCTCTTCCCTTCCACCTGGTCCCACCCTTGACACGTGGGGATTATTGGGATCACAATTCAAGGTAGATTTGGGTGGGGACACAGATCAAGCCACATCAATAGCCAAAACCTAACAGGTGTGAGGTCATGTCTCATTGTGGTTTTGATTTGCATTGCCCTGGTGATTAGTGATGTTGAGCATCTTTCATCTGTCTATTGGCCATTTGCACGTCTTCTTTGGGAAAATGTCTGTTCGAGTCTTTTGCCCATTGTTTAATCAGGTTATGTTTTTTCATCATTGAGTTGTATGAGTTTCTTTCATATTTTGGATATTAGCCCCTCATTATGGTTAATGATATGGTTTCCAAGTATTTTCTTTCACTCTTTAGGTTGCTTTTTCATTTTGTTGATCTTTTTCCTTTGCTTTGTAGAAGTTGTTTAGTTTGATGTAGCTCCATTTGTCTGTTTTTACTTTTGTGGCTTGTGCTTTTGATTTTATTGCCAAGATCAATATCAAGGAGCTTTTTCTCTATGTTTTCTTTAGGAGTTTTATGGTTTCAGGTCCTAGGTTTAAGACTCTAATCCATTTTTAGTTGGTTTTTAGCTGCTACAGGGAACTTCACTAGCTGATTATGACAAGAGCAGCCATTTCTCATGAGAGGTGTTGTTTCATCTGCCTTTTTTGTCAGACTTTGAATCATCTCTCCTACCAAGAAAGTTTCCTTATCAAGAAGCAGTTAAACAAATGTAAAACTGAAGCCCTGCACAGCCTAAGAGCAAACCAAGTATAAGATGGGTGAATAAAGAAGTGACACTGGAAATTATTTTGACCTCCTATAGAAAATTGTGATAATTAAAAAGAGGAATAAAATGTAATGCACATATATTCTTATTGATGATGGTTTGGATCCTTGTTTTCAATGAGCATGCATTATATGATTGGCACTCTACTTGATGATGTATACATAATAGATAGCAAATAAGAACCTGTACTAATAATTTCATTAATACGTATCTATCTGAATAGCATTTCACAGTTTTATAAACAGTTTGACCAAATTATTTCATTTCACCCTCAAAAACCCCTTTGGGTAAGTAGGCCAATAGTTTTTCTCTTCATTCTAGCACATAATTGTTATTCACTGAATAAATTTTGAATTTATTCAGAAATGACTAAACGTAATTCAATGTTAAGGATTCTTATCCTTAGGTCACACAGCCTTTAAATTATCCAAATAAGTCTTATGTCCATATCATTGGGTTTCATGTTTTTTACATTCTTCAAATTTGTCTATACTTATTCTAGTTCTTCAGAATATTGTTTCATTAGACCCATTCCTGACAATTCTATTCATCTTTATATCTTTAGCTTCTAACATAATGCCAATGAAGGAATGCAAATACTATATTTATGTGCTTAGGAGCCTCCTATATTTTATTGGAAATATGTCTCCACGAAAGAAATACATCCGAATACAGGGCAATGTGTAAGCAAGTCATATAAATAAATTCATTAAGTATTTTAAGATGTTAAAAAGAATGCAATTAAATAATTGTGATGGCAGAATCTTTGAAATACCCCCCAAATGTTTCCGACTTGATCCCCAGAACCTGTGAATGTGGTGAAGTATCACTCCCATGCTTATGTTATGTGACCCTGAGATAAAGATATTATCCAGGTGGGTCTGATATAGTCACAGGAAGCCATAAATAGCTCTTTCTTCAGCTGATGGCAGAAGAGGAAGTCAGAGAGTTTCCCTGCAGGAGAAGGATTCACTGCACTACCGCTGGCTGAAAGCCGGCCACATGAGAAGGAATGCAGGCAGGTATAGGACCTGAGAGAGGCCCCCAGTCGATGGCCAACAAAGAAATGGAGACCTCAGCCTACAACTGCAAGGAATTGAATCTACTCACAAGCAGAATTGCCCTGGAAGAAGACTTCCAGAGCCCCCAGGTAAAAGCCCGGGCTGGCCAACACCTTGATTTTAGCCATATAAGAGCCTCATAATAGAACCTAGTGAAGTGTGTCTGTATTTCTGACTTACAGAACTGTGAGATAACAAATAGATACTCCTTTATGCTACTGTATTTGCGATAAATTGCAGTAATGTAAAGCATAATAGCAGTGGCCAGAGTTTTCCATAAAAAATTCATGGGACTTGTTTTTCTGAGAATGAAATCAGTGTTAACTCTAGTACTTACCTACTGCTATTGTAGCAAATTACCACAAACTTAGTGGCTTAAAACAATATGAATTTATTAGCTTTACAGTACTGAAGGCCGAAAGTCACAAATGGGTCTCACTGAGCTAAAATCAGGCAGAGTTGTTTTCCTTTCTGAAAGCTCTAAGGGAGTATCCACTTTTTTGCCTTTCCAGCTTCTAGAGACCAGCTGTCTGGCCTCTGGCGCCTTCCTCCATTTTCAAAACCAGCAATGGCTTTTCAAGTCTTTCTCACCTTGCATGTTCTGATACTGACATTTCTGCTTCCCTCTTCCACATAAGGAGCCCAGGTGATTACACTGAACCCATCCAGATAATACAAAATAATGTCTCCATCTCGAAATCAATGAAATAGCAATCTTAACTTTACCTGCTACCTTAATTATTCTTTGCCATTTAAATCACATATTCACAGGTTCTGGGAATTAGAATGTGGATATCATTGGAAAACTATTATTTTGCCTACCAGATAATATGTTTTAAAAAAGATTTGTTGGTCAGACAATGAATTGTGCAGAAATTAGCATTGATAAAGTATTAACTACAGTTTTTTTCCACATATGGGTGAGATATTTACTTTTGAGTGAATTTTTTCCTCAAAAAGAAATGTTTAAAAAGATGATGAGCCTTGGCAGTCCATGAAATATTTTGAATGCTAACCTGTACAAAGTTATATCGTAGCAAAAATGTCTTATTTATCGAGAACTGAGATGGAGGAATTTATAGTAACAAGTATCATTTCTTAAATGGTATAAATCTTTATTGTTTAAAAAATACTTTCCCAGATATTATCCCATTTATCTATTACATTTGTGAAGCTTTTGCCAATTCTCCTGACCTGTGTTTCTCTCCTTTCTCAGAAGCATTTTAAATATATTCCTATTAGAGCATTGATAACAGTTTATTTTGATAATTCATTTAATATTTGTCATTAGTGCAGGGGTGTCCCCATCTCATGAATGCTTGGATAGTATCCGGTACCTTTGTCTGCTAATACCTGTTACTGATAATGAATGTGTCTTGGGTAAGTCTTTCCTAATAATTTATCCATAGAGAAAGAATAAAGACTAGTGATGGTTGAGGTCAGCATTGTAGAACATGTTCCTTTGATTCTGATCTTAATATCTGAGCTAAACATATTAGTTAATCAAAATTTTAGCTAACATTTAAAAACAAACCTTATCAAGTAATATGACCACTTCTGTGATACAATTTATGTCAAAATCTACAATCTACAATCTACAAAAATCTACAAGTAATATTTAGCTAAATGATATACCTTTTTATATGGTATGGGTTTTAAATTTATGTTAATTAATTTTATGTACATACAAATATCTATGCATATGCATGAATAAATATGTCCATTTCTGCTGAGAGATTTAGCTTATAAAGGCCACATATAAGTCCGTTGTGGCTTGACCACTTTATTAAAGTATGATTGACATATAAGAAACATACATATGTAACGTCTACATCTTGATGAGCTTGGACATAAGTATACACCTGTGAGACAATCACCAAACGATATGTTTTTAACAAGAATTTTCTGTTACAGATTCTTAAAAAACAAGAAAAAAAAACAAAATAAGAAATCCCAACAGTCTTCATATAGACATATTGTCTCCTTTGCTTAATTATGTCTTTTCTCATTTTTAAAAATATGAAACATCTTTATTATTACCTATGTGTCTCAATATTCCTTCTTCCTGTTCCCATAATATCTTGGCAGCTCAGATTTCTGTAGGTTTAATTGTTTCCTTATTCTTACAATATGAAGGCACAGAGAATGCTTCTGGGTGCCCTTTCATCTTTGCCACATATTGTTTCCTGAGTCAATATTTTAATGCCTTACGATACAAGAAAATTTAAACTACTATCTTTTCGTGATCTAAGTAATGTTTAAGGTTTTCTCTTCTTCAGTGTTAAGATAGAAAAGATAGGGTAAGTAAACAATCACTGGATCAGGAGAAGGAAGGCTTAGATCTTAGACTGAACTTCCTATTCACTAGTTATAGGATCTTGGGCAAATATTATAGTCTTTCTGATCCTAAAATACCATATCTGTATGTTATAGATGATAGCTCCCTTATGTGTTAGAAATATTTTTAAAATACACAAGCATAGAAGATTACATAATGGGTGCCAACTTACTGACTACCTACTTAAAAAAAATAAGAACTAACAAGTACTGAAACTTGTAATTCTCCCTAATAATATTCCCTTCCATTTATTCATAGGAATAATCTTTAAAACTTTATTTTGTGCAGATGATTTTCATGTGTGGGTTTTAAATTTTGTTACACATGTATAAATTCTTAGACAATATGTTGGTGTTTTCATGTTACAGTTTATTTCAATTTGTTTTGATAAATATTTAGAATTTTTCCAAAATTTCATTATTACCACATAAAAGTAAGCATTTATGTACATCATGTCTTCCTGTGAATATGTGCAAGAGTTTTGAGAGGGTATATTATAGGAGTAGAGTTGATGGCTCATGGAGTATGCCTGACTCACAACTTTAGTTAAATTTGCTAGATAGCATTCTTCTACATTTGTTGTAACAATTTATGCTCATACTACAATAAATAAAAATTCTCATTGTTTTACATGTTCACCAATACTCGGTTTGGGATGTAAATATGCCTCAATATTTTATTTTATTTTATCTTATTTTATTTTTTATTATTTTTTTTTGAGACGGAGTCTTGCTCTGTCGCCCGGGCTGGAGTGCAGTGGTCGGATCTCAGCTCACTACAAGCTCCGCCTCCCAGGTTCACGCCATTCTCCTGCCTCAGCCTCCCGAGTAGCTGGGACCACAGGCGCCCGCCACCACGCCCGGCTAATTTTTTGTATTTTTTAGTAGAGAGGGGGTTTCACCGTGTTAGCCAGGATGGTCTCGATCTCCTGACCTCGTGATCCGCCCGTCTCGGCCTCCCAAAGTGCTGGGATTACAGGCTTGAGCCACTGTGCCCGGCCTTCAATATTTTATTTTATTAAAAAATTTTAACATGTTTATAGAAGTATAATTGACTTAAATTATACATATTTAAAACATACAACTTGGTACATTTTGACATATATATATATATATGTGTGTGGATAGACAGATAGATATACAGAGACCTGTGGGAAAAAATCACCATAGTCAACATAATGAATATATTTCTCATTCCCAAGCATATCCTTATGCTCCTTAGGAAGCCCTTCCTCCTCACTTCCCTATCCCACACCAGTGTCCCAGACACCCACTGCTCTGTTTTCTGCCATTATAGATTAGTTAGCATTTTCAAATATTTTATATAAATAAAATGACACTGTGTGCAGTTTTTTTCCTGGTCTGGCTTTTTAAATCTAGTCTGATTATTTTAAGATTTATTCATGTTGTAGCCTGTTTGAATAGTTCACTCATTTTTATCACTGAAAGGTATCCTTTGTATGAATAGATCACAGTTAGTTTATCCATTCACATATTGGTAGACATTTGAGTTATTTCCAGTTTGGGGCTGTTATAAATAAATTTTGTATAAACATTCATGTACAAATCACTGTATAGACATACACTTTCGTTTTTCTTTCGTAAGCTCTCAGGAGTGACATGATTGGATTATATGGTATGTTACATTTAACTTTGTTTTCCAGAAGGGGTTCACCACTTTACAACATAACCAGGAGGGAATGAGCATTTTGAAAGTTCTTTACGTATTCTGAATACAAGTTCTTTACAAAATATAAATGCAGATATTTTCTCCTAGCTTTTGGTTTGCCTTTTCTCAATTAACAATGCCTTTTTGATAGCAGAAGATTTTCATTTGGATGAAATCAAATTCCTTCCTTTTTCCCCCTTACTTTTGGGGGTCATGCTTTTTATTTCATAATAACAAGAAGATTTCTTAACACAAAATTATATAAATTTTCTTATATATACTCTTCCAGAAATAGTATAGTTTTTACATTTAGTTCTCTGGTCCATTTTAGGTTAATTTTCTATAAGGTGTGAGGAATAGATCAAGCCTTTTGTTTTTTAAATATGGATATCCAGTAGCAACAGCACTATGTTGCACTGTTGGATGGATTTTTTTTTCCACTGAATTACCTTTGTATCTTATTCAAAATTCAAGTGTGTGAATGTCTGGCTATATTTTTGGATTCTCTTTTTATTTCAGTAGTTCTACTTGTCTACTTTTAGACCTATATTAAACTGTATTACTATAACTCAGTAATAAGCATTAAAATTATAAAGTTACAGTGCAACATTATTTTTCAAAGTTTTTGTTTGTTCTTTTGCTATACTAGGTCCTTTGCATTTTAAAATAAATTTTAGAATGAGTATCAATTTCTACTAAAATAAATAGAAGTTTTGTGATATTTTAATATAGAATCATGATATTATAAAATGTATTTTTCTTCTCCTCCCTGTTTCCTAGTATACAATCTTTAAAATCCCTGGAATCTCTGGAGTGATGAATGTCTTTTGTTTGCTAATAAAATGACTGGTTGCTGTGGCCCCTAGATAGCTTTAAAATGGAAACTGGTCACATAAAAGCCCAAAGCGTAATTAGAGTTAAGACTTTTAGCCCCAAATGAATTATGTCTACTTAAGCCTCCATAAGAACCCAAAAGGACTGGGTTTGGGATCCAGATTACTGAACATGTGGAGGTTCCTGCAGGATGGTGTGCCCAGACAGCACACAGCTTTGTATTCCCTTCTCCATACCTTGCTCTATGCACCTCTTCCATCTAGCTGTATCCTTTGCAATATCCTTTATAATGAATGGGTGAATATAAGTAAAGTGTTTTCTGGAGTTATTTGAGCCACTCTAGCAAATTAATGAAACCCAAGAAGGGGGTCATAGAAACCCCAATTTATAGCCAGTCAGTCAGATGTATAGGTCACAACCTGGGAAGTGTGATTGACATCTGAATTGAGGGAGAAGTCATTTGGGAAGGAGCCCTCAACCTGTGGGATGTGATACCATCTCTAAATAGTGCCAACAAAAAATAACAACACAGAGAGAGAGATTCTCCAAAGATAAGTTTATTTTGGAATAAGCAGACGAATTGCAATCCAGGAATACTTGTGCCATGGCACCCAATAAATGGCCATTGACATACCCAGAAAGGCAAAGAAAGGAAAAGGTTTTTAGGAGCAATATGAGGAAAGTTACATAAGTTGTTTTGAAATAATTATCCTTGGCTACAAGGATCTATAACAATGGTGGCATCAGTCCAAGGTTGAATAGGTAGTTGCTGGGCAGATGTCTTTATAAAGTACTATTTCTAAAAGGTTGAGGGCCCTTTGGGGAAGGTCGTGGTTTCCAGAGAGTCCTTCTAATAATTTTAAACATAGATATGTGCGTGAGAACCCTTTCTTTATGGCCTCCTGACTATTTTGTTAGGGTTTGGCAGAACTATTTTGATTCTGACAACTTGCATTGTAGTGTCAGAATAGAATTATAGGATATCCTGCTGGTGTCAACTAGAGAATCTGGTGTCAAAAGTATTGTGTTTAGTGATGTGTGAGAGTAAGAAAAGCACATTGGGTTTTATTTATCTTATCTATTAGGAATGCTTTGGTTCTATAAATATATTTTCAGAGAATTGGCATAAGCTTCCTAGAGTCCTTTTCCGTTAGAGTAACAGAGAATATGTTTAATTCCTTCAGCAATAAGTTGTGACAACACATACAAAGTGATATCCACCAGGGAAGTTGCCTGTGCCTAGGACTGCAGCATTTTACAGAGTTTTTAATAGGGATGCATGTAGGCGCATGATACCTGTGTGACTGACCACAGTTACTAAAGCTCCAGAGCCCCAGAAGGAACACTGGTATTCACATAAAGCACATTGTTTATTCAGACTATCTAGAAAACCTGGCACAGTTTGGTTCAAGGACACAAGCATGCAAAACACTCCTATCAAAACATTCGAAGAGCCCAGTTCCCAGGCATCAGCCAAGGGCCATTCATGAACACAGGCAATTCATGAAAACTGAGAACACTTAAGGCTAGAGTCACTCATGCCTGCTGAGTAAACCCTTTCCTACACACACTCTATTCCAAGTTTGAGAAAAGTTTTCATCAAGGCTGAATATTGAATTTGGTCTGTATCTTTTGTGAGATTGTCACATGTTTTTTTTTTCTGAGACTGTAAACATGATTAAATGCACTGATTGATTTTCAAATATTAAATGAACCTTGCATTATTGGCATGAATCCACTTGGTAATGAAGTATTATAGTTTATATATGTTGTTGAATTTTATTTGCTAAGTTTGTTTAGAATTTTTGGCAAAGCTGGGTGATGTATTTCTTCCAATTTTCTATATTGTTACTTATTTTTTGTCTATTTGTTTTATGAATTACTGAGAGAGGGGTATTGAAATCTCCAACTATATTATGGTTGTGGATTTCTTTTTTTCTTGCAGTTCTGTCATTAGTTGCTACATTTTTTTTGGAAGAATTGTTAATTATAAATATTTAGACTTATTTTAGTTTGACAATTTATTCATTTATTGTTATTTAATAATTTTTTTGTGTTTTTGGAAATATTATTTTCTGTGTAACCTAGTTTATCTGATATTAATATGGCTCCTCAACTTGCTCTTGATTAGTGCTGGCAAGTTACATCTTTTTCTATCCTTTCCCTTTTAACCTGTTTACGTCTTTACGTATGAAGTTTGTTTCTTACAGTTGGGTTTTAATTCTTTTTCTAATCTGACAGTCTTTGCCTTTTAGTTAGACAGTTTGTGTTTAATGTAATTATTGTTATGATAATATTTAAATAGTCAATTGCCATTTGTTTTCTTTTGGTGCCACGTGTTATTTTTTCCCTTTCCTGTTTTTCAAGTTCTTTTCAATCAGTTGAATGTTTATTTATATTTTCATTTTTCTTCTCCATTTTATTTACTTTTTGTCTTTTACATTAGTGGATGTTTTAAGGATTATATGCCTTTAGTTATCTTTATATCTTTAGCATCTGTAGCTCATCACCCTTTAACTTCTAGTGACATTATACCACTTGCAAAAAGTGCTCACTCTAGTGCTATTAATTCCCCATTAGTAAAGTAAGACCCTTATGTGTACTTCCATGAACCATAGATTTTCCATTCTTGCTGGTTAGAGCAGGCTCTATTCACAGCCATGTTGAATGCTGGGTATCCTCTAATCCTTTTTATATTTTCTTTTCTTAGCCTCAGGTATTTTCCTTACATACGTGTGCTAATCAGTTCGCAGCTGAATATGTAAGGGGGCCTTCTGCAGATCTCTGAAAATGTATGTATCTATGTATCTATATATGTGCAACTTTCTCCTCTCCAGGAAGTCCAGTCACATTGGTCTTCTGAGAACATCAGTAAGCCCATCTCCTGGTGGTAGATTAGTTTCTCATTGCTAATGCAGCAAATCACCTCAAACATAGTGGCTAAAACCACCACAAATTTATCATCTTACAGTTCCATTGGTGAGAACTACAGAATGGGTCTTGCTCTGCTAAAACCACGGACTCAGCAGGGCTGAGTTCCTCTCTGCATGCTCTAGGGGAGAGTTCATTTCCTCTACTTGTCCCGCACTGGGAGGATGCCTAAATTTCATGTCTCGTGTCCCCTTCCTCCATCTTCCAAGTCAACAGTGTTGCATCTCTCTAATCATTTTCCAGTAGCCACATCTCTTTCTAACTCTAAACTGAGCTTGGAAAGTTTCCTTTATTTTAAAGACTCATGTGATTAGATCTAGATATCCAGGATTATCTCCCCATGTCAAGATTCTTAATCAGCATCTGTGAAGTCCCTTTCCCATTAAGGTAGCATATCCAAAGGTAAAGGGGATTAGGACATGTACATCTTTGGAGGACCATTATTATGCTGCTGTATCTAGGTTCTACCTCACTACAGCATGCCCTAGAAACTTTCTTAAGTCAATAAGTTGGTCTATTGGAGAGTTTATCTCTTATGTTTCTCATCTCTTGCAATTCTGGGTCTTTCACTGATTTCTATTTAGTGCATTGAACACCGTGATTTCACATATTTTGTCTTCTTTTTTAAAAAGTC
>NW_012102299.1:2622194-2626972 GCF_000951045.1 Mandrillus leucophaeus | reverse complement strand
TTTTCTGTGTAACCTAGTTTATCTGATATTAATATGGCTCCTCAACTTGCTCTTGATTAGTGCTGGCAAGTTACATCTTTTTCTATCCTTTCCCTTTTAACCTGTTTACGTCTTTACGTATGAAGTTTGTTTCTTACAGTTGGGTTTTAATTCTTTTTCTAATCTGACAGTCTTTGCCTTTTAGTTAGACAGTTTGTGTTTAATGTAATTATTGTTATGATAATATTTAAATAGTCAATTGCCATTTGTTTTCTTTTGGTGCCACGTGTTATTTTTTCCCTTTCCTGTTTTTCAAGTTCTTTTCAATCAGTTGAATGTTTATTTATATTTTCATTTTTCTTCTCCATTTTATTTACTTTTTGTCTTTTACATTAGTGGATGTTTTAAGGATTATATGCCTTTAGTTATCTTTATATCTTTAGCATCTGTAGCTCATCACCCTTTAACTTCTAGTGACATTATACCACTTGCAAAAAGTGCTCACTCTAGTGCTATTAATTCCCCATTAGTAAAGTAAGACCCTTATGTGTACTTCCATGAACCATAGATTTTCCATTCTTGCTGGTTAGAGCAGGCTCTATTCACAGCCATGTTGAATGCTGGGTATCCTCTAATCCTTTTTATATTTTCTTTTCTTAGCCTCAGGTATTTTCCTTACATACGTGTGCTAATCAGTTCGCAGCTGAATATGTAAGGGGGCCTTCTGCAGATCTCTGAAAATGTATGTATCTATGTATCTATATATGTGCAACTTTCTCCTCTCCAGGAAGTCCAGTCACATTGGTCTTCTGAGAACATCAGTAAGCCCATCTCCTGGTGGTAGATTAGTTTCTCATTGCTAATGCAGCAAATCACCTCAAACATAGTGGCTAAAACCACCACAAATTTATCATCTTACAGTTCCATTGGTGAGAACTACAGAATGGGTCTTGCTCTGCTAAAACCACGGACTCAGCAGGGCTGAGTTCCTCTCTGCATGCTCTAGGGGAGAGTTCATTTCCTCTACTTGTCCCACACTGGGAGGATGCCTAAATTTCATGTCTCGTGTCCCCTTCCTCCATATTCCAAGTCAACAGTGTTGCATCTCTCTAATCATTTTCCAGTAGCCACATCTCTTTCTAACTCTAAACTGAGCTTGGAAAGTTTCCTTTATTTTAAAGACTCATGTGATTAGATCTAGATATCCAGGATTATCTCCCCATGTCAAGATTCTTAATCAGCATCTGTGAAGTCCCTTTCCCATTAAGGTAGCATATCCAAAGGTAAAGGGGATTAGGACATGTACATCTTTGGAGGACCATTATTATGCTGCTGTATCTAGATTCTACCTCACTACAGCATGCCCTAGAAACTTTCTTAAGTCAATAAGTTGGTCTATTGGAGAGTTTATCTCTTATGTTTCTCATCTCTTGCAATTCTGGGTCTTTCACTGATTTCTATTTAGTGCATTGAACACCGTGATTTCACATATTTTGTCTTCTTTTTTAAAAAGTCGTTTCATGGGAAAGAATAAATCCAATACTTGTTACTCCAACTTAGCTAGAAGGACTTCTGTCTTTAGTACTCTACTGTTTTAAAATAAATTTTATTGATTCTTCATAGGATTGGGCATCTTTTAATTTCTTTTTTCTTGTTTACTTTTGCTATTCAGGTTTACTATTTAACTTTCCTTTTGGGAAGTTTGTATTTTTTTCCTCTTATTTTATAGAACTAATTTATATAATATATTCTAGAAAATAATCTTTTACCAGTTGTCTGGAATATATTTTCTTTCAGTATGTGTTTTACTGTAGACTCACTTGTTCTTGAGGAATTTTTTATTTAAAAGAAGTTTTAATATTATTATAAACAGACATCTTTTTTTTTAGGCTTTGTGCTCAAGATATCTTTCCCTGTCATGCAGTCATAAAGATATTCTAGCATATATTTCTGCTAAAATTAGTTTGCTTTTCACATCAGGTATTTAATCATCTGAAATTTATTTCTTTGTATAATACAAAGTAGAAAGCACAATTTTTATATGGATAACAAATTATACTATTTATTGACTAATCCATTCTTTTCATAATGAATTATGAAGTTCATTGCTATTTTCTTTAGTGCAGTCTTTTTATGATAAATTCTTTTTTGAGAAATATCTTCAATATCACCTTTATTTTTAAAAAACTATTTTCATCAGGCAAAGAATTACAGTTTGCTGGGTATTTTCTTTTAACCCTTAATTATACGATTTCATTGTCTTATGATTTTCATTATTTTTATTTTAAAATCATTGCTCAATTTTTGAGGTTATTTTGATGGTAAGTGTCTTTTTGTATTTGGTTTTCAAAAGTTTTACTAAAATATACCTAGGTGTGAGTTTTTAAAAATTTATTTATCTTTACTTACATCTTTGGCTTGATATGTTTTTTCAGTTTTGAAAAATTACTGCCTTCTGACCTATTCTCTCTCTCTCTCTGTCTCTCTCTTGCCACTTTCTCTTATTCATCTTCCTCCTGTTCAACTCCAATTTCATAGATATTCCATTTCTTCCCCATTTCCAATTTATCTTTTGATCTGTTCTGTATTTTCCATTACTTTTTATTGCCTTCCCATATTTCAGGTCAGATATTTTCTACTGACCTATTTTCTAATTAATAAATTATTTCTTCACTGGGGCCTATAATGTTATTGAAATTATGTGTTGAAATTTAAATCATTGTATTTTAATTAAGGCATTATTCAGACTTTCTGAATAATTATTTTTATACTTTCTCTTACCTCCCATGATTCATCATATTATTTAAGTTATTAAACATTAATCACATATTAAGCACTTTAAAGTATAATTGTGATTTTTTAAAATTGATTTTTAATGTATCTCTTTTTATCACCTATTTTTTCCTTTTGATTTTTGTCAATTCTTGTCTGTAGAGCTGTTTATTCTTGATAGGATGGCAGAAACTGTGGAAGAAAATTAAAGAACTTCTTTGAGGCCTTGGATGATGTCTTCCTTCATGTATAATTTACTCTTATTTCTTGAAGACAGTTTAAAACATTAAGGAATTGAATTGACTTGTTCCTGGACTTCAAGTGCAATTATTCATTATACAAGACCGTTGGTAAAATGTGTCCCCCAAAAGTGAGAACTAAAAGGCCATAAGCATTCATAAAAGTATATACCCATTTTATGTAGAAGAATCAAGGATGTTTTCATGAAACATAAAATTTGAGCAGGATCTGTGTAATACTTAGGAGTTTGACTACGAAGTTTAGAGCGAGAGACTGAACGAGGAAAGCAGACAGTGAGTCAGAAAAGTGACTCTAAAAAACAACATTGTTCAAGTTGATCTAATACATTCAAACACATACATACACAAGCTTTTTATTATCACTCTCATTTTTTTTCTGTGGATAAGCTGAGACCATCCTTGAAATAGACTCACTTTGGTGTAATCAAGTAAGAAATAAGAAATAGTGGTTTTCTGATTGCTCTTTCTCTCTACAGAATATTTTATAAAATTGCCACTCAATTTGAATGTCACTGCTATCATGGTGCAAAAGATTAACTCATGAAGTGAAAGTCTACTTGCTTTTCATCAATGTACATTTGAATTTAAATACTAACTATCTTGATGATACAAGAGTATTATTCAAAAACTGACTTTTTAAATGCAACCTAAATCCTCAGAACACACTGAGTAAAATAACATTAAACAACTTTTCCTTTACAGCTCAGAATCTCATCTGTAAAATGAGACTTTAGTGATTTGTGTAATTCATTCATCAAATAAGAGAGTACCTTTATGGACCAAATATTTTCCTAGTAACATAATAGTACTTTCATTGTAGGATTGATATGAGTTTTCTGTTTTTCATCTTCACTCCCAGAACCAATCTCATGGTACTCCCTGAGAAATACCAGCACCAACCAGTGCTGGCTTCTCAAAGTTTGCGTCCTAGCTCCACAAGTTTCTTTTCTAACAGCATAAGCTGGTCAGCCTTCCTTCTGAAGAGGTCTGGCTCCTGCTCTGAGGGAACCACTTTCAAATACTAATTATTAAAAACACCTACCTCTTTCCTTTTTTTAGCCTCATGTCCAGGAATGGTAGCTGTTTCCTGCAGAAAATATTTCTGTGGTATCTCAATGTTTCCTTATTTGTATTTCAGTCTTCTAATATTTATATATCCAATAACTCATATATTTTTTTCTGTTACATTATTTGGTCTGTTTTATGTGGTCTTGATGGAACTTTGACTGATAAAGAGCCATAGGCAGTCATATGTGTAATTCTAACATAAATAATAGGGGTTATATAATACTGATTTTAAGATCTAATGGAAATACATGGAATTGAGATGATTTCATGGTTACCTAGTAGTCTAGGAAAGGCTTATAAGAAGACTTTACCTGAGAATTGGGCTTGACGCCTAGAAAAGACATTTGTTAAGAAGGTATGCAATGTAGCAGGTGGTCAAAGCGGCTTTCAGAAGCAAGAAAGCATGTGACTCTTTAAAACTGGTATGAAGTGTGCCCTAATATGACTAGATTATGAAGGTATAAGAATATATGTGAGAAGCTACTGGATAACGAGATTTTTTTCAAGTCTTTTTGTGTCAACTTGTTGACCTTAATATTGGACTAAGGACTTTGGACCTACCTTGTATTCAATGGAAGGTCTCTCTTGGACAAAGTGTTACATAACACAGTCTAAAATTTAGAATGTTTATCCAAGTAGCATTAATGGATTGAACACTAAACAGTTGGACTTCAGGAGATTCTTTAAGAGAGCGTTGCG
>NW_012102299.1:2616092-2621184 GCF_000951045.1 Mandrillus leucophaeus | reverse complement strand
GATTACCCAAAATCCCAATGGGACAGAAATGCTTGTATATTCTACTTTTTAGTGGTAAGGAAGATGGGAAAGTGTGGATGATTTTAGGGGGAGTATTAAATGATTTTCAGGGAAATTCAATGGGCTTAAAAAAGACACAATGGGCTAGGATAGTGTCCCTTGGGCCTGAAAAGCAGACGATGATTTGTGACAAAAGTCTGTCATGAGTGTTGACAGGCTTCAGTCTTTCTTCTGTGACATTAGTTCAGTTAATGAAAACTGAAGTCCCTAGCAGACATAATTGTTTTGGGTCCAGGCTTTAGGCAGATAAGAGAACTTCAGAAAACAATTTCTTCCTGTGCTTCGGGAAAGATAGAGGATTAAGAGACAGGAGCGAGGGGCTGGGTGGAGGGAAGTAGGGTAGTTCAGAGAGGCTTTGAGGTTTCTTTTTCAGTTCAGTGTATCAAAGTGCCTTATTTTGAGGTATTGGCTTCTAAGCCTCAACACCATGTAGAACTATCACCTAGCATCCACCTCCCCTAGCTGCAGCATTTCTTCCAACTGATCAACTAGACCTTTCCTGCAATCTTCTAGTTGAGAGGAGTTCAAGTTTTCTCCCAAGGCTTCCCATTCTACCTTTGAAGTATAAACAGAAAGTTGTTTTTAAAACAAAATATTTAGCTTTCCTAAGTTTCTGCTTTTCCTTGCTGACTTTATCCTTGACAGTCAAAATAATACATTTTATTTCTCTTCTATATGATGGCATACTTTAAAAACATAATTTGCATGTTCCCTTCCATTTGACTCACCATTAACTTATTATATACCTGATATTGTTTGTTATTTTTTTGGTAACTTTGTTTTTCATTGATTTCAATGAATCTCTTATCGTTTGGTGTAAGACACAGTGTCCTAGACCTGGGTTGTATCTTTTATTCTGGCATGGGGCCTATAATGAAAACATTCTTGGCAAAGACTTACACATACAAGTTGATTGCAAAGTAAGAATACATTAAAAAGTAATTCACTCTGTCATATATGACCTTAGTAAGACTCTTTGCTCCTTGATATCAAATTCCCTATCTTTCAATGTCTTGTACCTCCTTCATAATGGTGCAAATTTGACAGGTCTTACTGGTTGGGCTCTATTGCCTTTGCAGTATATATACACTGCCTACTGTTCATACTGATATTCTCTCCCATTTTGTAGAGCCTCAGTTCAGTATAGTGTTTCCTGTTCTCTTGAAGTCTATACCTGTCTGTGCTCCTGAAGTTTACATAGGGTACTTGGGTATTTGTGTACTTCTGTCGTTGTAAAATATCACACAGTCTGATTGCAAACAGAATACACTTAGATTTCATAAAATATGAGGAAAAATCGTACCACTTTTCTCTTGTAATTTTTTCTTCTTCCTTGTACCAACCATATACCCTGTCTCCTCCCTCCACCTCTATGCACACTTTCCCCAAAAGCTCCATAGATAACAGCTCCATTATATTTCCATTAGAAAATGCTTGCTTTTAATTACCTCTAATTTGGCTATAAAAAAAGAAAGTACTTCTTGCTTATCATGGAGGTTTTTATATGCACATTATCCTGAGGCAGAGACAGTTAACATCTGTCAAAATCTTCACCCTCACCTCTTCTTTCATACTGGCCAGTTATTTAGCAACTGTTTCTACTACATTTATCAGCCTTATATATCAGTATTTTCTAATGAAATTAGAGTAGATATTATATGTACCACTTTCTGTCACGGATCATAAAAGCTCCCACAAGTGTTCCTTCATGCGCATTTTTTTTTCTTTTTTTGGGTGGGATGACAATAATGATGTCTTGAGAGGACTTAGAAGTCGCATATGAAGACAGAAAACTTCAGATAACCTCACTTTTGAATGAATATAGAGAATAATTTCCTCTTCTTTTTGACCTGAACAGCTACCCTGAACTATGTTACAAAAGAGGAGTGGGATGTTCCATCATGTTGAAATTCTTATATTTCTGCTAAAGCATGCTTACCTCTAATGGCAATGGGATTGCTGGATCATGTGGTAGCTCAATTTTAAGTTTTTTGAGGAACCTCCAAACTGTTCTCCATAGTAGTTGTACTAATTTACATTCCCATCAACAGTGTACAAGGGTTCCCTTTTCCCCATATCCTCACCAGCATTTGTTATTGCCTGTCTTTTGGATATAAGCCATTTTAACTGGGGTGTGGTGATAACCACCCTACCCTAGGAGTATTGCCAGACTACCACCAGTGTTGCTTCTAGGCCCAAGGTTTCTTAAGGCAGCTTGCTTGTCATTAATGTTACCTGGCTTGGGACTCATCCTTCAGGATAGTAGGCTTCCCTCTGGTCCAGGGCAGGTCAAGAAATGCAGTACAAGAATCAAGTCCTAGAACTGGAGACCTCAAGAGCCCACTTGGCACTCTGCCCCCACTGTGGCTGTGTTGGTAAGGCACAAGACAAAGTTTCCTTTACTTTTCCCTCTGCTTTTCTCAAGCAGAAGTTTTGTCCCACAGCTGTTGCAGAACTTTTCCTTAGTTTAGGTAAAGATGAGGTTCTTTGTCCCGTGGCCATGAAAATTCAGGCTCACAGACAATTTGAATGGTGAGTAGGACTAGGTTTTATTGGGTGAAAAGGAAAAAAGGTGGAAACAGGGACTCTTGCAAGACCAGATTCCCTGCTAGAGCACTTCCCACTCATAGCTTGAATCCTCAGGTTCCACACAGGAAGAGGAGAGGCCAGGTTCCTCACCACGGCAAGTGCACAGGCTGGTTGAAGATTTTCCAGGGACTCGCTCCAACTCGGCTGTCTCATAGCCACCAGTTATGTGAGTTTAATTTGGTTTCTAATGTGCTGATTCTCTCCCGAAGCCAACAGGTCTCAGAGGCTCACCAAGGCCCTTGATGTAGTACTTGGGTATCACTACTGGTTATTCAGGGCCCAAGGGCTTTTCAGTTTGCAGACAATAAATGCTGGCAGGACTAGGTCCTTTTTTTTCCAAGGTGGCAAGTTCTCTTCTGGTCCAGGGTGTGTCTATAAATGTCATCTGGGAGCTAGCACCTGAAACAGAGGCTGCAGGACTCTGACCATGCCCTATCCTGCTGTGGCTGAGCTGGTATCCTAGATGCAAGAAAAATCCTCTCCCCTCTTCCCTCTCTTCTCGATAAGTGGAAGGCAGGGGTCTCTTTTGGAGCTGTGAGCTGTACAGCCTGGGGTTGGAGAAGGGTGATGCCAGCACCCCCTTGACTAGTGTCTCAGTGTGTTGCATGTCTCCCAAGTCCATTATCTCTGGGCCTAATTCAGCATGAGGACTGTGAGAAACACTCTCTATCCAAACCCAGAGAATGGACTCAGAGGCAGGAAGCAGTGAAAGTGAGACTTTTAATAGTAGTCTTGCAAGATCAGGTGTCCAGTAGGCGGGCACACCCAGGGCAGCTATGGCAGGCAGTTTATCTCCTAGTATGCAAGTGTCAAGTACTGTGGAGTTACAATCTTCTCAGATGAAACCTAAGTTTCATTATCCCCCTTATAAGGTTATGTCTTGGTCCCCTTCTCTGCTTAAGTTTTGATTTCCCAATAATGAAACTTTCTTCCCTTTTATGGGCTGACCCCTCTTCTACATTCTGCTCACTTATCATGACTTTCTAGGAGCGTGGGCTGTGAGGTTTGTTACATTCACAGTCTGGCTGCCAGTGCTTAAATTTATCGTGCCTTGAAAATGGATCATTTAAAATGTTTTCTCATAATTTACCTCCTCTTTTCTATTTACTTCCTTTGGTCTCATTTTCATTTAAATCCTTTGGTCCTTGAATTGCTCTAGAAGTCATTTATTTTCTTCCTTCTAGGAGAATGAGCTTAATTTGGTTTCTAATAGTAGCAGGTATTTTACTGGTAAGTCATGGGCATTTCTTTATTACTAGCTGTTTCAATTAATCTCTGTGCTAGTTGCTTTACACAAGGCATAATACAACACTGCACTGCTGTTAGGACTCTGGCCATAATTATGAGAGATGTAAGAACTGAAGATACTATGCCTTTCCATTTTCCAAACCAACCTTCTATCCAACCCATAAATGGGTTATTAATTCCAGAATTTTCTGCCAGTTCGTTGGCTGCAGTTATCAGTCCTTGTAAAGTTTTTGTGATGGTCCCATCTGGGGCAGTATTGAAGTACTGAGTACTGAAGTATAGAAGTACAAAGTTTCCCACCCAGCATAACATATATGCCCCCTTTACTGCTAGTTAATTACATCGAGCACAAACCTGTTTTCCCAGGCCACTCAGTTGGTGGCATCTAATTGGCTAATTGACTAGCCATGCCTTTGAGGGCGTCCTGAGTATAACTGATAAATCTCTGTTGATTATGATAGATGTAGTTAATCCAATCAACATTCTTATTAATAGTTGACCACCAGAAGAGTGCTGACTCGAACCCAGGAGCTATTTGGTATCTGGCCTTAAATTCATTAGGCACTCCCCTAGGGACTCTTAGAGTCAACATATATATTGGGATCAAAAGAATTTGTTGAGTCTCTCTGTTTCGGTGGTCATGTGTATTTTCGAGTATCTTATGGAATACCAGGGTGAAGGGAATGGCCAGTTGGACTAAAGCACAAGTCCTGGTCAATTGGGATGGTAACAAGTTATGGAGGTTCCTTTTCCCACAATACCACCAGTCATCAGCCTGGGGTATATGGAGGGCTGAGTAATTGCCATTGCCTCACCAGTGATGTTTAGGATGTGGGTACAAGTCGAGATTCTCCCACAGGCTCACTGAACTCTGCCCACTGCCTAGAGAAGGAAAAGGAATGGTTCATATTCCCTATAGAGAATGAGGGGATTGCTCTGGGATCTGACCTCTGCAATGCAGGAAGGAGCAATGACAGACTCCTACAAGTCTCATTTCCCCATGCGTCTTTGTGCTGGTATAGAGCCAACACGCAACACATTCCTTCAGGATCAGTATCCTAGATCAGTATCTAGGGGAAACATAACCACCTGTGCCTGAGGTCATCCCGCAGCACCACAGCACATGCATAGCGGCTACTCTTATTGAGGGTTTGTACCAAAAACTTGACCCATTCAACACAGACATTCATATCCC
>NW_012102299.1:2611037-2616042 GCF_000951045.1 Mandrillus leucophaeus | reverse complement strand
TTCTTCCCTTTTATGGGCTGACCCCTCTTCTACATTCTGCTCACTTATCATGACTTTCTAGGAGCGTGGGCTGTGAGGTTTGTTACATTCACAGTCTGGCTGCCAGTGCTTAAATTTATCGTGCCTTGAAAATGGATCATTTAAAATGTTTTCTCATAATTTACCTCCTCTTTTCTATTTACTTCCTTTGGTCTCATTTTCATTTAAATCCTTTTGGTCCTTGAATTGCTCTAGAAGTCATTTATTTTCTTCCTTCTAGGAGAATGAGCTTAATTTGGTTTCTAATAGTAGCAGGTATTTTACTGGTAAGTCATGGGCATTTCTTTATTACTAGCTGTTTCAATTAATCTCTGTGCTAGTTGCTTTACACAAGGCATAATACAACACTGCACTGCTGTTAGGACTCTGGCCATAATTATGAGAGATGTAAGAACTGAAGATACTATGCCTTTCCATTTTCCAAACCAACCTTCTATCCAACCCATAAATGGGTTATTAATTCCAGAATTTTCTGCCAGTTCGTTGGCTGCAGTTATCAGTCCTTGTAAAGTTTTTGTGATGGTCCCATCTGGGGCAGTATTGAAGTACTGAGTACTGAAGTATAGAAGTACAAAGTTTCCCACCCAGCATAACATATATGCCCCCTTTACTGCTAGTTAATTACATCGAGCACAAACCTGTTTTCCCAGGCCACTCAGTTGGTGGCATCTAATTGGCTAATTGACTAGCCATGCCTTTGAGGGCGTCCTGAGTATAACTGATAAATCTCTGTTGATTATGATAGATGTAGTTAATCCAATCAACATTCTTATTAATAGTTGACCACCAGAAGAGTGCTGACTCGAACCCAGGAGCTATTTGGTATCTGGCCTTAAATTCATTAGGCACTCCCCTAGGGACTCTTAGAGTCAACATATATATTGGGATCAAAAGAATTTGTTGAGTCTCTCTGTTTCGGTGGTCATGTGTATTTTCGAGTATCTTATGGAATACCAGGGTGAAGGGAATGGCCAGTTGGACTAAAGCACAAGTCCTGGTCAATTGGGATGGTAACAAGTTATGGAGGTTCCTTTTCCCACAATACCACCAGTCATCAGCCTGGGGTATATGGAGGGCTGAGTAATTGCCATTGCCTCACCAGTGATGTTTAGGATGTGGGTACAAGTCGAGATTCTCCCACAGGCTCACTGAACTCTGCCCACTGCCTAGAGAAGGAAAAGGAATGGTTCATATTCCCTATAGAGAATGAGGGGATTGCTCTGGGATCTGACCTCTGCAATGCAGGAAGGAGCAATGACAGACTCCTACAAGTCTCATTTCCCCATGCATCTTTGTGCTGGTATAGAGCCAACACGCAACACATTCCTTCAGGATCAGTATCCTAGATCAGTATCTAGGGGAAACATAACCACCTGTGCCTGAGGTCATCCCGCAGCACCACAGCACATGCATAGCGGCTACTCTTATTGAGGGTTTGTACCAAAAATTTGACCCATTCAACACAGACATTCATATCCCCATACCCTGTCTCAGTTTCTAAGGTTTGCTTTAAATGATTTGCCTCCATTATTTTTACCCTTTTAGGGTCATTATTTGGAAGACTGAAATGTTTATTAGGATGTGGGTTTGGAGTCATCCCAGGCAAATGGGAGTTGAGTTCTTGATTAGTTTGAGAGCAAATCGCCCTAGGGGGTCTTTCCCTGTGATGTCTGCCCCTAACCCATATACACGAGATGCTACTTTTGGTTCTTAGTCTAGAACAGCTGGATTGTCAATGGTGATGAGTACAGGATTGCATTCTAAATTCTGGCAGTTATTTGGAGGTGTTGGGGAGCCCTTGGACAGATGTAGTTTATCCTTCAAGGGTCTTCAGCTTGGAGTTACCCACCCCATGTTTATTATTCCAACACTGAAATTTGTTCATCCATCATACATTATCACAGCTGGGGCAGGGTGATGCCCTACTGTAACCTGTATCTGGTTCAGGGAAAAGATATTTGTCTGCCTGCAAGAGCTGTCTCTGATTTTTTAAATTCTCACAAGGTAAGACATGGCAGGCATCAAATCTTAAAGTTTGGGGTGCTGCCATCTTGGTCACATTAATCATCAACCTGATTGGGTAGGGAGGAGTCCCCTGACAGTTTCCATTTTGACCTTCTGCTCTTTGTATAGTAACCCATCCCAGACATATTAACTTCCAGAAATGGGGCCAGCCCATGTTTCTTATTAGATGTTTCTCAGAGTTAACTTTAAGAGTCCTCAGGTGACCCATGCACTCTTCACTGGTCTCTTCCCCTCCCTTATGGGGTCTCTTTTACCAGTCCCTTGACTCGAGTATAGTGAGTCCACCCCTGTTCAGCTGTTTGCATGGCCGTCTCAATGGTCAGGAGCACTTGATAGAGACCTTTCCAGCTTAGGTGGAGCTTCTCTTCTTTCCCAGTCTTAATCAGCACTAAGTCACCAGGCTGGAAGTGGTGAACTGCAAACTCAAGAGGCTGAGTTTAAGTCAGTAGTCCTTTTAACCTAAGAGATAACAGGATGTGGAATATGGCCAGGATATAATTTCTTAAGAATTGATCCTTGGTTTATAGTAGGGAGATCTGTAGCTCTGCCCAAATACAGGAGCCCATATAGTAATTAATATGTGGACAATCCCAGGTCTTTTCTTGGGGCTGTCTTAATCCTAAGGAGTGCTATTGGGAGGCATTTGGTCCAAGGCATTTTAGTTTTTAAGATTAGTTTGGAGATATGCTTTTTGAGACTTTGATTCACTCTTTCTACCTTTCCAGAGGCAGGGGGATGCCAAGGGGTGGGATATTCCCATCTAATTTGTAAACCTTCCATAATTCCCCTTAACATCCTTGAGGTAAAGTGGCTCCTATTGTATGAATCAATATTTTCTGGGCTGAGCATGGTGGCTCACGCCTGTAATCCCAGAGAGGCGGACAGATCACCTGAGGTTGGGAGTTTGAGATCAGCCTGACCAACATGGAGACATGGAGAAACCCTGTCTCTACTAAAAAAAGAAATATAAAATTAGCCAGGTGTGCTGGTGCGTGCCTATAATCTCAGCTACTCAAGAGGCTGAGGCAGGAGAATTGCTTGAACCTGGGAGGCAGAGGTTGCAGTGAGCTGAGATCGCACCACTGCACTCCAGCCTGGGCAAAAAGAGTAAAACTCCATCTCAAAAAAAGAAAAGAAAAGAAAAGTTCATCTGGCCAAATCCAGGTACAATCTGTTTTAATATTTTTTGACCACATTTCTTGTGGTGGCTATTGGAAAGAGAAAGCCTCCTCTACTTTGGGCATTTCTGTGACATCTACTTGAATGGTTTGAAATGGTCTTAGTCCAGGAGGTCTTCCTCCTGTGGCCTGTTTTCTAATCACCTTTTTGTTTATCCTTCAACAAGTTACACAACTTTCACATACCTTTTTAGTGAGAGTATAAATTCCTAAGTATTGCATTGCACAGAGCCTGGGGTCCCCAATGACTCCCTTTGTGTAACAGAGATATTAGATCTCCTATTAGGGGTTTACTCACCCTAGCTCTCTCACACTGTCCACCTTTATCTCAACTGTCTGTTCTGACTCTGTGGCTCCAGCCACCCCCATGCCTGCAGCTGCACTCCCTGGCCTGCAAGACCAGCTCTTAGTTACAAAGTTAACCTTCAAAAGGCCTTGCCCTACTGGGTCCTCCAGATCGAATCCAGAGTATTTTCTCATCTGATCTCTGAGCCTCTGCATGAATGCAGAGGGACTTTCCTCTTCTTGTTGAATCTAGAATGCCTCTGAGACATTTTGTGTCCTAGGAGTGGACTCTTTGATCCCTTTAATTATTAGTTCCCTGAGGTCCTGCATTTGGGCCTAGTCCCTGGGATCATTATTATCCCATTTGGGATAGACATTTGGAAATTTTTGTTCAACTGGCAAGACTCCTTTCCTTGGAGCGTGTTGTCTCTCCCAGATGGTCATGGCTGCTCTCCTAATCACTCCCTTTTCTTCTCCTATGAACAGGATATTTATGATAGACATTATCTTAGCCCAGGTGTAAAAACTGGGTCCTAGGAATTGGTCCAACTGGTTTATTAAACTGAGGGGATCTTCTAAGAGTGGCTTCATTTCCTCTTTGAAATTTCTAACTTTGGTACTTGTAAGAGGACCGTTTACAAAACCAATCTCTCCTTGTCCCATGGGAACTGCCCTAAGTGGGAGCATGCTAGATGCCTGCTGTGTGGAAGGGATAGAGAAGTTCTCAATATCCCTCTTACACTGTTCTAATTATTTTCTTAAATTTGGATGAGGATCTGAAGGAGCTGTTGTTCTCCTGATCTTTCTTCCTCTAACCCTCCTGTTGCCCCTTCATCTTCTTGTCTCCTATTTTGTGAGATGCAGGTAGGGGGTAAGCATGATAGGGGGTCCCAAGGCTTTTCACTGGGTGAGTGCTCTTTAGTAGGCTTTTTTTCCTTCTTCTTTGAGGGGGAACAGGGGGTCTAATTCCCTGATCCAGCAGAGAGCATAACCTATATGTTCTGGCGAGGATGGGATTTTATCATTCACATAGGGAATTAAAGCTTGGCATACCCAATCCTCATCTAAGCCAAACTTAGGCCTAAAGACTGAAGGCTTATGAATAGGTCTTTGGGCCAGATAAAACAGCAATACTTCATCACCTTTTGCTTTTCCTTGTCCCTGGTTCGAGGGTTGTCCCTCTAAACCTGCAACATTCTCCCCAAAGGACTATCCAAGGGAATGTTTGAAGGATTCCCTTTAGCTCCCTCTTCCCTTTGTCCCCTAGGCCTAGAATTTCTGTTTCCCATTGTCAGTCAGTCTTTGTGTCTGAGCTTTTCCCTGTGTACTCCCCCACCCACCACTGGAGGTTTCTTGCACACCCTGAGAATCACTTCGTACATCTCCAGCTGTTTCCCTCATGGGAGAACAGAACTGCAAATTTCGACTCCGCATTCACTTCGTATGTTGGATACGTCTCAGTCACACACATTCAATCT
>NW_012102299.1:2601775-2604472 GCF_000951045.1 Mandrillus leucophaeus | reverse complement strand
TCCCTGATCCAGCAGAGAGCATAACCTATATGTTCTGGCGAGGATGGGATTTTATCATTCACATAGGGAATTAAAGCTTGGCATACCCAATCCTCATCTAAGCCAAACTTAGGCCTAAAGACTGAAGGCTTATGAATGGGTCTTTGGGCCAGATAAAACAGCAATACTTCATCACCTTTTGCTTTTCCTTGTCCCTGGTTCGAGGGTTGTCCCTCTAACCCTGCAACATTCTCCCCAAAGGACTATCCAAGGGAATGTTTGAAGGATTCCCTTTAGCTCCCTCTTCCCTTTGTCCCCTAGGCCTAGAATTTCTGTTTCCCATTGTCAGTCAGTCTTTGTGTCTGAGCTTTTCCCTGTGTACTCCCCCACCCACCACTGGAGGTTTCTTGCACACCCTGAGAATCACTTCGTACATCTCCAGCTGTTTCCCTCATGGGAGAACAGAACTGCAAATTTCGACTCCGCATTCACTTCGTATGTTGGATACGTCTCAGTCACACACATTCAATCTCCAAAAATGCCCAACTATTAAGGAAGTACTTATAGTCCACTTTTCCTACCTTAGCTTATGCACGAGGTTGCCTGGTTCCCACAGTGCCTGCTTTTTTCCCTGTGTTGCCTCTGTTGCCTCCTGAATAACAGTCTCCAGTTTGTCTATGGCCTCTGTGGGGAGCTGGGATGCCCAGACAGAGCGGGCCACCTAAATCAGGTGGGATGTGTCTCCCCTCTCAGCCAGAGTCCCACTCCATGCAGGCACAGAGATCCTGGAGGGGATCCCAGATTTGTGAGAAACATGTTCACTCATCCAAACCCAAAGAATGGGCTCAGAGGCACAAAGAACAGCGAAAGTGAGACTTTCAATGGCGGTCTTGCAAGATCTGGTGTCTGGTAGACAGGCACACCTGGGACAGCTACAGCAGGTAATTTATCTCTTAACATGCAAGTCCATCCCCCCCTTCCTCATTGGTCGAGTATTATGGGGTTACAATCTTCCCCGACGTTGCCTAAATTTAATTATTCCCCTTATAAGGTCATACCCCAGTCCCTTTCCCCGCTTAAGTTTCGATTTCCCAGTAACTAAACTTTCTTCCCTTTTATGGGCTGACCCCTCCTCTAAATTAGGTTTATTTATCATGACTTTCTAGGAGAATGAGCCGTGTGGTTTGTTACATCTGCAGGCTGGCTGCCAGTGCTTAGATTTATCATGCCTTGAGAATGGACCATTGAAAATGGCTTCTCACAGGACTCACCTAAGAGTTACAGTCCCTATGACAGATTGCCTTTCAAGTTTACTTGGAGACACAGAGTGCTCGTAGCAATGGTGGTGAGGTCTGAAGGCACTCAAGTTTGGACCACTAGGATTGGTAATTCCCTTCTGGCTAGGGCTAGTTTAAATGCTCCCTTTGTGGGCATGGGTGGGTGACAGCTAAATTTCGGCCAGTTTTCCTCTCTGTTCTAACAGGACAGCACTGAGTTTGATGCCTCACAATTGCTGCATTCTCCCTCCCTCAGTGCCCAGAGGCACTCCCCACAGTTGCTAATGTCTTGGATGGAGGAGGGGTTGTATCCACGATTCAAGACTTTATTTCTCTCTCTTCAGCACTTCTTTCAGTGATAAGAAGTTAAAACCATGTACTATGAATCCTCACCTTATTTTTAATTCTTATGATGGTCTTTATTCTGTGTAGATGTTGATTTGGTGTCCTTGGGATCGGAGTGAGTGGGAGGATTGGGGTAGCTTTCTATTCTGTCATCTTGCCCCACCACCTATTAGTACTTCTCATAGTTCACTTACCTTATTCTATCTGCGATAAACTCATTTGTATACATGCCTTAATTTTCTTATTAAATTATAACATCTTTCTGATGATGGGTATTCATAGTTTTTAATCCCTTTAGTGTTTAATAGACCTACACTACTAAGCAATTTTTATTATTCACATTGAATAATTCAAAGTCACACCGTTAGTAAAGAAAGAATTCCTAGAACCAGTGCTAGAATAGGAATCTTAGCTCAACATTTTCTCTTCAGTAATCATTGTCTCTCAAACTTTCATGTGCCTTGTGCTTTATCTTGTCTGCATAAACAGAATGTTTTGTCTATATATACAAATGCTGAACACAGCACCTTGCAGTTTTCTTGGATAGATAAGGAGAGACAGAATATAATAGGAAACATGGGTATGTTAACATTTTTCTTTTTGCAAACTCCCAACCCTTATCCCTTACCCAGAAACTCTGCATTCTTTATAGACTAGGATTTTATACATTTTTAAGGAGACTTTTCTTTTCTTCTCTCTCTCTCTTTTTTTTTTTTTTTTTTTTTTTTTTTTTTTTTGGTGAATGAAGATTTAGGCCTATGTAATGGTCTTTTCAAATCTTTTTTATCTGTAATCTGGGTTAAGCAATCTAGCACTCTCTTCTGTTAAATGCTTCAGTAAGCAGTCACACTCAAGTCCCAGGAAATCCCAATATGTTTGTTAGATGCCATCTTAACTTACCAACCTGCCTTTAGCCTAAAGTCTATTTTTTCTTTATCTTTTTAGTTGCCCTGCTGCTGGGATTCTATTTTTACCTTCTAGAGAAGAATTTCTCATTTTGTTGGAGTGATTTTCCTTGCACATGTGGCTGACACAATAAAACTTTCAAATTCCTAACAAGTTGGTCTTCTGGGACTGAACAAAAATAGGTTGGAGC
>NW_012102299.1:2553300-2601725 GCF_000951045.1 Mandrillus leucophaeus | reverse complement strand
GTAATTTATCTCTTAACATGCAAGTCCATCCCCCCCTTCCTCATTGGTCGAGTATTATGGGGTTACAATCTTCCCCGACGTTGCCTAAATTTAATTATTCCCCTTATAAGGTCATACCCCAGTCCCTTTTCCCGCTTAAGTTTCGATTTCCCAGTAACTAAACTTTCTTCACTTTTATGGGCTGACCCCTCCTCTAAATTAGGTTTATTTATCATGACTTTCTAGGAGAATGAGCCATGTGGTTTGTCACATCTGCAGGCTGGCTGCCAGTGCTTAGATTTATCATGCCTTGAAAATGAACCATTTAAAATGCCTTCTCACAGGACTCACCTAAGAGTTACAGTCCCTATGACAGATTGGGCATGGGTGGGTGACAGCTAAATTTCAGCCAATTTTCCTCTCTGTTCTAACAGGACAGCACTGAGTTTGATGCCTCACATTGCTGCATTCTCCCTCCCTCAGTGCCCAGAGGCACTCCCCACAGTTGCTAATGTCTTGGATGGAGGAGGGGTTGTATCCATGATTCAGGACTTTTTTCTATCTCTTCAGCACTTCTTTCAGTGATATGAAGTTAAAACCAGGTACTATGAATCCTCACCTTATTTTTGATTCTTATGATGGTCTTTATTCTGTGTAGATGTTGATTTGGTGTCCTTGGGATCGGAGTGAGTGGGAGGATTGGGGTAGCTTTCTATTCTGTCATCTTGCCCCACCACCTATTAGTACTTCTCATAGTTCACTTACCTTATTCTATCTGCGATAAACTCATTTGTATACATGCCTTAATTTTCTTATTAAATTATAACATCTTTCTGATGATGGGTATTCATAGTTTTTAATCCCTTTAGTGTTTAATAGACCTACACTACTAAGCAATTTTTATTATTCACATTGAATAATTCAAAGTCACACCGTTAGTAAAGAAAGAATTCCTAGAACCAGTGCTAGAATAGGAATCTTAGCTCAACATTTTCTCTTCAGTAATCATTGTCTCTCAAACTTTCATGTGCCTTGTGCTTTATCTTGTCTGCATAAACAGAATGTTTTGTCTATATATACAAATGCTGAACACAGCACCTTGCAGTTTTCTTGGATAGATAAGGAGAGACAGAATATAATAGGAAACATGGGTATGTTAACATTTTTCTTTTTGCAAACTCCCAACCCTTATCCCTTACCCAGAAACTCTGCATTCTTTATAGACTAGGATTTTATACATTTTTAAGGAGACTTTTCTTTTCTTCTCTCTCTCTCTTTTTTTTTTTTTTTTTTTTTTTTTTTTTTTTGGTGAATGAAGATTTAGGCCTATGTAATGGTCTTTTCAAATCTTTTTTATCTGTAATCTGGGTTAAGCAATCTAGCGCTCTCTTCTGTTAAATGCTTCAGTAAGCAGTCACACTCAAGTCCCAGGAAATCCCAATATGTTTGTTAGATGCCATCTTAACTTACCAACCTGCCTTTAGCCTAAAGTCTATTTTTTCTTTATCTTTTTAGTTGCCCTGCTGCTGGGATTCTATTTTTACCTTCTAGAGAAGAATTTCTCATTTTGTTGGAGTGATTTTCCTTGCACATGTGGCTGACACAATAAAACTTTCAAATTCCTAACAAGTTGGTCTTCTGGGACTGAACAAAAATAGGTTGGAGCGGGCAGTGGTAGAAGTAAAGTCATCCTTTGCTCTCACCGAAGTAGAGACAGCAGTGGCGTGTTATCCTAAACCTGGAACTGGGATCAGAAGATATGAATTCAAGGCACTGGCTTTGCAACCATTGTGCTTGTTGACATTATGAAAATGATATAATCTCTCAGCCTCAGTTACCTTAGACACAAAGGGGAAAATGTATGACTTATTCTATGTTATTTCTGAAGATAAAATAAATACATTTTGTGATTTATAAAGAATAATACAAATTATGACCAAGAGTACTAACACAATTCATTTTTATGTGTATATAAATATAAAATCATCATCATTCTTTTCCAGAGAAGATTGAAGAACAGGTAGGCTCTGTCCCTGACTTGAGATTAAACAGTAGGTTAGCCAAACCCAAAGATTAGAATTCAATAGTCTATGATTCCCACTAGGTTCATTAATTCTTAACTGCTGCATGAGCCAGTTTCTCTATAGAATCACTGCCAACAGAGCATGATTCACTTCATAATTGTAATTTCCCTGCATTTTCTCATAACTAAGTGGAGAGTTTTACAGAGTTTTATTCACTTTTCTAAGAATATCTTAAATTTTAAACTTGTACTATTTTGACTCTCATTACACCTAGCATTCAAGTCTCCTGATTAATTTGTTGATGAATTTGGCCTCCAAGTTTGAGGATGATGTCTAGCATCCACCATATGCTTATTAACTTATTCACTGAGCAGGAGGCTATTTTGAATACTACTTTTTATTTTATTTTAAGTTCCAGGATACATGTGCAGGACGTGCAAGTTTGTTACATAGATAAATGTGTGCCATGGTGGTTTGCTGCACCTATCAACCCATCACCTAGGTATTAAGCCCCACATGCATTAGGGATTCATCCTGATTTTCTCCTTCCCCTCCCCCTTCAGGTCCAGTGAGTGTTGTTTCCCTCCGTGTGTCCATGTGTCCTCATTGTTCAGCATCCACTTAGGAGTGAGAACATACAGTGTTTGATTTTTTGTTCCTGCATTAGTTTGCTAAGAATAATGACTTCCAGCTCCATTCATGTAAAGAACATATTCCTTTTTATGGCTGCACAGTATTTAATGATTTTTTATGTACAACATTTTCTTTATCCAGTCTATCATTGATGGGCATTTGGGTTGATTCCGTATCTTTGCTATTGTGAACAGTGCGGCAATGAATATACGCATGCATGTATCTTTATAATAGAATAATATATATTCCTTTGGGCATATATCCAGTAATGGAATTGCTGGATCAAATGTTATTTCTGGTTCTAGGTCTAAGGAATCATCACACTGTCTTCTACAATGGTGTAACTAATTTACATTCCCACCAACAGTGAAAAAGCATTCCTACTTCTCCACAGCCTCACCGACAACTGTTGTTTCTTGACTTTTTTAATAATGGCCATCCTCTGGTATGAGATGGCATCTCATTGTAGATTTGATCTGCATTTCTCTAATGACCTGTGATGTTGAGCTTTTTTTTTCATGTTTGTTGGCTGTATATATGTCTTCTTTTCTGTTCATGTCCTTTGCCCACTTTTTTTGTCATTTTTTTCTTGTAAATTTGTTTACATTTTTGTAGATTCTGGATATTAAACTTTTGTAAGATGGATCGATTGCAAAGATTTCCTCCCATTCCGTAAGTTGTCTGTTCACTCTGATGATAGTTGCTTTTGCATACAGAAACTCTTCTGTTTAAAATGGTCCCAATTGTTAATTTTTGCCTTTGTTGCAATTGCTTTTGATGTTTTTGTCATTAAATCTTTGCCTGTTCTGAATGGTATTGCCTAGATTTTCTTATAGGATTTTTATAGTTTTGGGTTTTACATTTAAGTTTTTAATCCATCTTTAGGTAGTTTTTGTATAAGGTGTAAGGAAGGGGTCCAGTTTCAATTTTATGCATATGGCTAGCCAGCTTTCCCAGCACCATTTATTAAATAGGGAATCCTTTCCCCATTGCTTGTTTTTGTCAGGTTTGTTGAAGATCAAACTGTTGTAGATTTGTGGTCTATGGCCTTAATCCAGGACAGGTGTTAAACTATTGTGAGACAACTGTAAGGTTGTTCCTTTCTTCATTTCCACACCTAAGTAACACACATTTTAACAATCCATAGTGATCAGACTTATTTATGTGATGCCCTTTGTTAAAGGATAACAACATGTCCTTTACCAAAAAAAATCAAAAGCAAAAACATAGAAAACCACCGCCACCAACGAATCAAAAGTAAAAGACAACCTGAAGGGACTTCATTCAAAATAATCAAACTGGCAGAGTGAGAGGCCATTGTGAATGGAGCAGTTGGAAAATGGGCTAGTGATACAGCAAGATTGGCCGGGAGCTGATAATGTATGATCTGGTTTATGAATATATGGAATTGTCATATAATTCTGCCTAATTTTTACTAATAACAAATGCTAAAGAATCAATTTTATAATAAAAGTTATAAAACTTTTATTATAAAACCTACAAAAAGAACATTGATATTATTATGAATGATACATTTTTGATCTTAAGAATGCCTGTGCTTACTTGTCAAAATGGAAAGACTTTTAGCTGTTTTAAATTGCATTTCAGATGGGAGAACCACTTAATTGTTGATAGATTTGATAAATGATAAAGAAGATCTTATATACAATTAAAAACTTAAAAGTTGACAGGTATTCCTATACTTAGATCTTTTTGCTTGGGAATATTCTTGAATAGTGACTACCTTGGTCCTGGTATTTGGATGTAAATATACCATTTTACTTCTGAGGCCCATCTTCCTGAGGGATATTAAGTGTCGACTATTTGTAGCATTTACTGCTAAAAAGAGTATTATATAATTTAAGCTACTAATGAATCAGCATGCCTTAGGAATGGATTCTGGGCTTAGATTTTTAAGAATATCTTGTCTTTATTTTAAGACTATTTCTTTCTCCAAGAGTGGTAAAATGAGCTTTAAAAACATATTAGCTGCAATTTCTTTATTAAAGAAGATCTTGGGAATTTTGACAGGTGTTATTTTCATAATCCCTCTTTATCAGTCACATTGATCCAACTTTTTCTGTGTCCTTTTCTGTAACTTTCACATCAATTATTTTGCAAGATGTTTCATGACAATCAAATGTTCCATGTGTGCTATAATAAATTCTCAAGTAGAAGAATGAACAGAATTGGAAGTATCACTCTTCAGGATAAATATGAAATGTCAGTGCCTTACCTTGTTGACATGGTGCATAAAAATGTCTTGAGAGACAGTGTCCCCAGAAGGGAGGTTCAAATCTAATTATCATGTAATGTACTATACAAGGTTATAGCAGATACTTTACATAAATACATCAGTGAAATACTGTCAAAAAAGACACAGATTAAACATTATCAAATTGGCACCAATGTCAACAGTTTGCCTGGAGTTTTATAGAGAAAATACTTTTAAAAAAAAAAAGTCAAGAAGTTTATAATAAGAGAGTTTTATCTTCTATAAGAAATCTCACATATTTAGTCATTTCCCTTTCATCCAAAAAGGTATAATAATCATATTGCAGGAGATAAATGATGGTTAGTCATTAACTTTTGAAATTTATGAATAATTAAAAATATTCAAATGATTTGAGATGAATTGAGTCACCACATATTTCAAATAGCTTTATAAACTGTAAATTCAAGATTTACATAACAAAGATCAAACAACATTTAGTACCTCAAAAAATTAGTACTTATTTGAGTTAGGTGATCAAACAATAACCTAACCCAGTTATAAAAGTTAATTCTGGAACTGAAGGTGGGATGTGCCCAGTGTCCAAGAAATGTAAGTCTTAACATTCTGGGAATGTTCAGCTCTAAAGGCCTCCCAGCAAGTGACTTTCCATTAGGGGTGTCTAGAGTAACTAGGGATCTGTTCTTACTGGGAATTCAGAATAAGTTGGTGATCTTCAAATAAAAGCTTTGTATATGAGTTGCTAAACTACCATATTTGGGTAAAAAGAGAAACTATACTGGGACAAAAGTGAGAAGAACAATAATGAAAAAGACTGTAGCTATAAAGCTGATGTTCAGAACTTTCATGAGATTCATGTAATTGATCCATACATTTATTGATTCAGAATGTAGAGTAAAGCAGAGGCAAAATTTCTGATTCTTATTAGTTTGTTCAAATGTACAGGAAAAAAGAAAAGAAAGAAAAAGGAAGAAGGAAGAATGGAAAGAAGAAAGGAAACAAGTAGGATGAAAGAGAGAGACAGAGAAAGAACATTAAATTTGTAAAGTAATAAAGAAGATGTATTCAAAAATGAAAGAAAAATAACCTCTCTTACTTAGACAGTCATACCTAGATTTTGCTATTTAATTCCTCAGCATAAATATAGCAGAGTCACATCACTCATGCATTTTAATTTATAAACTGCCTTTAGAGTTTACAGAAGGTGCAACCCCAACATCTAGGCTGTAAATATGTTTTCAAGTTCAATTTCTGCAAAAATATTAAATAGGGTAGTCATAATTCATAATATAGTAACCATTTCAAATAAAATGTTATAATCTGCATTGATTACAACCTTCTAATTCCTAAGAAATCTGTTATGTTGTATACAAAAGTCTAAGCAGGATTTGGCTTAATATACAGAATAGTCTTCTCTAATGTTAGTTGTGTGACATGGCAATGAAGATAATGAACTACCTTGCAAGTTGTGAGGTTGCTGCTTTTAGAGTCATGAATATAGACGGAAAAATTACTTCCTAGAGTGTGGTTGGAGGGCTTTCTACAATAAGTACATGGAGCTTTCTTCCAAGGTCACTTCACATCAATACTTCCATGGTTATATAAAATTCAGAAAAATATCACAACTTAACCGCAATTACAATGTAAAAGTCAGCAATTTTTCCTCCTTGTGCCTCACCAGCTTATAACACAGCATTCTGCTCACTAATGCAAAAAGTAGTACTAAGATTTAATCTTAAACTACCCCCAGTACAGTCCAGTTTGTTCTGATTCCAAGGACTTAAAGTTCCCAAAGAGGACTAAAGATATTTAATTGTAATTAGAAAAACAGTCATCGTCTAAAAATTTCTAATGATTGAGTAAAAGTGTAAAAGTCCAACTCATCACAATTTTCAGGCTAAGAAGTCATTTGGTTGACAGAAGTTTGCTTGCAAATGGCACATATGGCAACACAATCTCAATATTTTATTGCAGAAAAGTTATGTTAATTGCAAAAGTTAAGTCTACTGAGAGAGTTAATTAAGAAAATATGTAGGATTATGTGCTGTGTCTTCAAACTAGGTCTGAGGGCTCAGAATTGTCACTGAGTACAAAACTAAGTGAAAGGGATCAATATTCAATTTCACAAAGGATAATGAAATACCTTGGAAGAAAAAAAAAAACATGTTTCTCAGACACTTTCCAAAATATAAAATTTTGGGATATGGAATCAAACCTTGAAAAGTAAAATCACTAAAAAGATTTTTAGAGACAGCTACTGGATTAAGGAGAACTTCACTGAAACAGTTGATCACCCCCAATGTTGCCAGGTCATTCTGGGTTCCCCAGCCTCTCCCATAATACGGTAGACACTAAATATAAAGCTGCAGACTACTGACCACCAGCCCACCAATAAATTTCCTCTCGAAATGAAACAGAGAAAGATTATTATAGGAAGTCAAATTCTTCCTTCTTTGATTCCAAATACAAAATTAAAGAAAGGACAATAATTTGGCTGACATTTAAAAGTCACTTTAAGTCATTTCAAATAGTATTAGAATTTTTTATGGTGAGGTTAAATAAATGGCATAAGACAGGGGATCATACGCATTTAAACATTTTTCAGATTTAAGAGGGAGCAGAAGAAGATAGCGGCAGCAAGTTTCTTAGGTTAACATTCACAGTGAGCAAGCACAGTTCAAAAAGTAGTCACAGAATCTAGAATTTCAGGACTATAAAAACTTGAGAGACTAGCAGCTAAAATTTTCCATCTAATGCCTGATCTTTCCCACAGAACCCTGAAAAACTGATGGCCAATTTCGACATGTAAAGCTCTAAATGCTCAGAAGTAGTAGTTTACCCTTTGTGAATCTTTTATTTTTTTTACTTTTTCAGATTTAATCAGATCTATTTTTCTGGAATTTTTATCCATTGTTTATAATTTCATATTTAAAATCCAATACATTAAATCGAATTCTTTTTCTACATCCTAGCCTTTCCTGTCTTTTTTTTTTCCCCCAATGATAAGACCCTTCAGTTTATTCAACTTTTCATCATGTATGTTATGCTTTTGTATGTTTGTCTCCACTCTGGTAGACTTTCTCAGGAGATAATCTGAGTTTATCTCTCTGGGTTTTCAGCACCCCCCTTAAAGAAGGCTAGCCATAACTTAACACAGCTCTCTGACCAGTATAGAGTAAATTGTGTCTTAGTCCCAATATTCTAGATCTCAGAGTTCCATGACAGTGGCCATGTCTCACTTAAAACAAAGATGATATACGGGTTCACCGAATCCCATTCCCTTTTTCTGTTCTTGGCACATAGTTAGACTACATTTCTGATTCCTCTGCAGTTAGGTGGGACCATGCAATGGGGTTCTGGCCACTGGAACATATGTGGAAGCCATATTTCCACTCCTAGGCCTGGCCTAAAGCTCCTGAAACTATTCTTATGAGATTCTTCATGTACTCTCTCTTATCCCTCATCTCCTGGCTTATCGGCATTCAGTGGGGAACTCAAAGACCCAAGGGAATGGAAAAAAATTAATAAATGAAATGAGTCTAAGTCCCTAAATAAAGATAGAGAAGAGAATTCTCAACTCTCTGCCTACTAGCATTAGACTATGATTGGAGTAAGAAATGCACTGTTACTGTGTTAAGCCGCTGAGAATTTGGATATGCTTGTGAAATTTGAAATCAGGTAATCTCGGCAAAGTGCCCACACCTTAATATATTTGTTAGGGATAAACAACTGGGAAATAATTATGACAGCACTACGTGTGATATACTAGTTGATAAACCTGTTTTTCTTCACTTCTTAAACTTTGTTGGATGTCTCCAGTGATAAAAGTAAATTATGCTTTAGTCCTTGATGTTAACTAGAATGGTGTCAACATTTTGAGTGTCATGACATACTTTCTAATATTAGAATTTTGGACAGGACACACTTGAAGACCCTAGTTAGCACCAAACAAGTACCTGCTGAGAACTAACTGAACTGTTGGATATCTTTTTCTCGATTATTTTTTCTAAAAATTGAAACTTAAAAAATTATATTTCCTATCTCTTTATTGAATTAATCACTTTACATCACTTTTATGGTAAGATGAAGTAGACCCTATCTAAATGTAACCAATAGTATAAATTTTGGCAATTTTATATATATATATAATACACACATATAAATATATATATATACATGTTTGTCTCTGTGCATACATATGCATGTGTGTGTGTGTGTGTGTGTGTGTATATAGGTTTCTCAAAGGTTGCTCAAAGGAGGCAAAGAGAACAACTAGAACGTTGTAATTATTTTGTAACAAGTGATTTTAACTAACTTCTATGACGTCGGATAAATCTATGGCCTACCATATTCTCTCCAAAAAATAGAAGGGTTAATTTCAGCTAGCAAACAAGCTCAGCCAGGTCCTGTATCTCATCCACCCCATTAGTAATATCTCACATCATTCCAGCAATCTCAAGAATTACTCTAACTGAGTCACATTCTGCAAATGTGTTTGGACTATTCAGTAAGTAGTCTGACTTTGATGGATTGATACTAAAATTAAAGTCCTCTGAGATATCCAATGTTATATCACACTACGCTTGGCCACATCTAGTTGTGCGTTTCTTCCCTCCATCTAAATAACCATGCCCAAACCAAAATCAAACTACTCACTCTTCTTTTGCGCTGTCTCCTGTCACCTCCCTGTCTTGGCTTCTGCTTTTATCTCCTTAGAATACCCCTCACCTTACCCAATCTACTTTATAAAATTCTGTTGATTTTCCAGTGCTACCACAAGTGCCTGTTCTTTTGTGAATTCTTATCTCTTACCCAGTTAGAAATAATTTTTATTTTTTTGGCATATTCAGGTTCTTTTGTGTATACATAGCAGTACTTAGAGTAGGTTTTCATGTGCCAGTTTATCATTACTGGATCATAACCTATGCTGGAGCAGGAATCACATTTCATTCTTCTTCTTTATATGGCCAAAGAGAGTTGTATATAAATGTGCTCAGTATATGTATAATGAAACTAGTGAATGCATGGATAGTTGTGGATGTGTCAGAGCATGTGTTTCGAGGTATCTCCCAATTGCATTTTAGAACTATTTCAAAACTTCAAGGAAAAACTAAAAATGAGTTGATCTGTAGAAATGATTTCGAATGACTGAAAAGAACTGAATATATATTTTGACAGCAAGTTCTTTTTCCTATATATATATAAAAGTAAATGCTTTATGTCAATGCTCAGTGTGATCTTAATCTGGAATTCTAAAATTACCAGAAAAAAGCTTAAACCGAAATAGAAGAAACTGAAAAACGATCTATTTAGTTTTTTCTTATTAGAAATTGCTTTGATTGAATAGTCAATTCTGACATTCCAAAATTTAAGACCCAAACCACTTCTTCATATTCCTCCACATTTTTCTCTCTTTCCATAATTACAAATTTTGTATAAATAGATTTAGGGAAAGGTTAACCATTATAATTAGAGGATAATTCAATAATAATAGTTATATTTGGATAAAATGATGTCACATACCTGATTCTGTGAGGATATTATACTGAATATCAAAAGAACATATAGAAAATACGGTTTGACTTTAATGAAATTGAACAAGAAGCCAAAAAATTATAATACATTTTCTACTTAAATATGTCCTTCAAGCTACAAATGATAACTAAAATAGCAAATTGCAAGAAATATGATTATAAGGAGAGTTTTGATGTTTTCATCCAAAAGAAAGAAACAGAAAATGATGAAGTACAAAAGAAAGTTGTTTCTACGAGCTCAAAGGTGAAAAGAAAGATAGATATCAACAAAACAAGTTACTAATTTAATTCAAAGTTAAATTCAAGTACATAATGTATACTTGAGTATGTGTGTGTGTGTGTGTGTGTGTGTGTGTGTGTGTAGCACAGTTTGGAAAAATATACTAGCTTATATACACATTGAAATTTACTTAATGAGTAAAATGGCCAGTCTTCAAAAATAAATGACATGTATGGAAAACACATTTAAGACCAAAAAGTAAACTCAAAAATATGTTTCCCACATTAGAAAACGTATTATTTTATAGAAACTTGTCTAAGTATTGATTCCCCAAAAAGCTGACTGTGGGCTGGGTGTGGTGGCTCACGCCTGCAAACCCAGCACTTTGGGAGCCGAGGTGGGTGGATCATGAGGTCAAGAGATGGAAACCATCCTGGCCAACATGGTGAAACCCTGTCTCTACTAAAAATAAAAAAATTAGCTGGGCTTGTTGGTGCACGCCTGTAGTCTCAGCTACTCGGGAGGCTGAGGCAGGAGAATCACTTGAACCTGGGAGTTAGAGGTTGAAGTGAGCCGAGATCATGCCACTACACTCCAGCCTGGCCACAGAGTGAGACACCGTCCAAAAAAAAAACAGACTTTGAGACAAGGATTTCGGTACAAATAGCTTATGTGCAAGGTGATCCCAGGAAGCACTAAAAGAAAGTGGTTAGTCAGGAAAGGCAGGATAGTCAAGGAAAGACAATAAAGAATGCAGTCATACATGAGTTACTATGGTGGTTGACCAAGGCTTATTTTCTCAGCGACCCACGAGAAATTGAATGTAAAAACATATCTCAGAACTCTTCCAAAGAAGGGCAAATGTTCTAGAGTATTTGCCCACTCTATTAGGCAATTCTTGCATTGCTATGAAGAAATACCTGACGCTGGATAATTTATAAAGAAAAGAGGTTTCATCGTCTCACAGTTCTTTGGGCTTTACAGGAAGCATGGTGCTGGCATCTGCTCAGCTTTGGTTGAAGGCTCAGGGAGTCTTCAGTCCTGGCAGAAGGCAAAGCAGGAGCAGAAACATCACATGGCCAGAGTGGGAGCAAGACAGAGGGGAAGGGAGGTGCCACACACTTTTAAACGACTAGATCTTGTAAGAACTCACTCACTATCATGAAGACAGCACCAAGTCATTAGGGATCCACCCCCATGACCAAAACACCTCCCACCGGGCCCCACATCCAGCACTGGGGATTACAATTCAACAGGAGATTTTGGCAGGGACAAATATTCAAAGTTTATCACCCACCAACTTCTAGCCCTCAATGACTGTGGGTTAGTCTGTGGGCATTAAATCTCTAGCAGACGTCTATCTGAGCATATTCTCGTGCTTTAGACAAAAGCCATCAGCTTGTGGAGTAATGTCTGTAGAAGGACTTTGTGAAGGAGGGTGTCTAAGGGTGTCTTAGACATTTGCTACAGAGCACGTGGAATTTTGTTTTCCTAAATTCAATCTAAATAGACATTCGAAGACATTAAAATCCTATCACTCATAGTATCTTAAGGAATTTTACCTATGTATCAATGTGTTTATGTATCTGCCTACTTACATTAAGTGGTGAATATATACTTAATACACTGGTTCCACAGTTTTAAACAATGAGCATCAAATATGAGCTAAAACACCTTCCCTTTAAACAATCGTGTATAGCTCATAAATGGAATTGATTCTTTTTCCATTGCTGATTGCTAAATACAAATTTTTCCTGGAATAAGGCTTTATTCACATGAGTGAAATAACCCAAGATGAGAACTTTACCAACAAAAAACTGAAGTGAATGAATGATTTTTCAGGACATTTGCCAATCAAAATAAGAAATAGAAAACTGCTTCTGTGAGAACATCTGATTCAACATATGACTATCTGTATTATAATGTTAGGGTTAGGAGCACATGCATATGAAATAATGATAAATCATGCATTCATTTATCTTAACCAAAAGAAGTAGTGCCTATATACATATATAATTTAAATATATACTCTTTTTCTGTAGTTATGTTTCCTACATTTATTTTTCCCTTACTATCATTTATTTCAAGTGCATATATTATCCATATACTATTGGAAGCATATTTTGTTTAATTAACTTTGCAATTATTTATTAGAGTTTACTATGTGTCAGACAATGCTTTGTAGGAGCTACGGATTTATGGCAAATAAGTCATTATACCTGTCTTAAAGAATTCACAGTTGGTAGAGTAGATTTACATGTAGAATTGCTATTAAATTAAAGAAGAACATATCATTAGAGGTGTAGACATAATGTACTGTAAGAACACAAACAATGGGGAGAGAAGTAGTTAGTCATGACTGGAGATTCACCAAGGATCACAGAGGAGGTAGTATTCCACTTGAACCATGAAAAATAGGTGAAACTTCAATGCACAGAGATGAAGGTAGAAGTGGGGATGTACCAAAGACACCAAATAGAATGAATGAAGGTTTGGAGATAATAATAGTTTATAGGCTGCCTCAGAGAATGAAGAGTCTTGGGAATGGTTTACATACAGGTGCCTCAGTTGGTATGGTGAAATACTGCACCAGAAAGGTAAGTTGAGTCTAGATTTTGGAAAACTTTGCATGGACTCACAAGGCAGTTGGGCTTCATTCTATCAGCTATGGTGAGAAAGTTTTGATAAATAAATCCCACAATCAAAACTATGTTTTATAGAGAGAAGTAACAGTGTAACTAATCTTCATGGAAATCACTCATCTATGTTGATGCAAAATAGATGAATGATGAGGGAGAGAAAAATTTGGAAACAGGTAGACCTACCTCTAAAAATGAGAGACTGCTGTAGATATCCATGTTAGAGGAAAAAAGATCCCCAACCACAGCAGTGGCAGTGGGAATTTTAAAAGGAAAGACATTTCAGAGGTAAAACTGACAGCATTTAATGAACAGTAAGACTTCGGAGCAGTGAGAATGAGAGCAGCTAAAGATAGATCTGTGGTTTACATGAGCGGACATTATTGGTACTCTGCGAGTCCCCCTCTGATGCTTTTACCAGGTTTGTCCATGCTTGCCCCAGCACCTGCATGCCTTTGTACTTTCTTTTCTCTTTGCAGGAAAGAGCTCTAAATGCCTGGAAACAAATGTCTCTATCAGACAGCCTACAGAATAACTGGTGTGAGAGTAGAGAAGTTTAGCTTCCTTGTGTTGAACTGGGAAAAGCATTAGAGGATAATTTACTTTCCTGATATCCTGGGTGGGAAGAAGTTGAGGTCGGTACTAAAATTGCATTCTTGCTGGATCCTACCCTTTCTTTGTATTGCATGCCCTACTCCCTTACTCATTTGTTTCTGGAATTGCTTCTTTAACAAATGACTTGCACATGGAATGCTCATCGGAGTGACTATTTCCAGGATATTCAACTTGAGAGGGGTATGGAAATGGAAGGTTTTGATGAAATTAACTAAAAAAGGAAACAATAGGTTATATCCCTGTGACTCACTTTATTTTAAACTCCAAGAAACATCTCCTACTGATATATGTTACTTCAGTAAAAACAAACGACCTCCATTTGGAATTTAAAGTAAAAGATATGCAAAAGCAAAGGTGAATATCTATATTATGTGAGTGTCGTGTGTGGCGGGGGGACATGACAATGAATTATTTTTTAAAGCATAAATGGTAACAATATCTTTAAGAGCAATATGCTAATTCTTCAAGTATTCAAGGCAATTGGAATATGAGTTTCAAACATTTTTGTAGGTATCTTAAGTTTATCTAAGTGACATTAAAAAGAATGGAGGAACAAAGAAGAAAAATATGCGAGCCAATACATTTGAATATAAAATTATTTAACATGGAAAATACCATTTTATATGCTCTGATTCCTTGAGAGTTGGCATAGTAGCTGATGACTGTAGCAGTATTAATTTCATGCCACTCTAAGGAATATAGATGAATTTTTCTCTCCTCCAAATGGGCCTAATTGTCCTACTTTTTGATTCCTTACATCTACCACTTAATTTTTCCAACATTTTGCCACTTTTTCAATCAAATTATCACGTTTAATGCATTCTGTTATTAGAAACTTCAGTCTAATATTATGTTTCTAATCCTTTATGAGCTGGAAAACCAAATATTCAAGACTTTTGGCATTACATATGAAGTAAAACAAAGTATTTCTACTCCAGATTCCAGGATGGTATCTTGGTAAACTCTTGAGGTGAACTATGTTAAAAAGTTTCTAGTTGGCTTTAATTTTTAAATATGTTTCATTTTCAGTTATTTGATTTATATCTATAAGTCCAGAGTATATCATAATGGCTTACAGTGAACAGACGACCTATAATTTTAAGTTGAATGAGTTCCAAATCAAGGTGGGGGGCATTACCATGAGTTCATAGATGGCAACAATATCTAACTAGTTTCTCTTCATACAGCGAAGTAGTAAAATCTTAAGTCTTTCACTCTGTCATATCTTAATGTGCTTTCTAGTCACTTAGCACTATAGTAGCCTGAAGGTCAAAAATTGCTATGTAATAAAGTCACTATCTCCACTCTCTCTCCTCTTGTTCTCTCTTGAACCCATTCATGTAAGTCTTTCATTTTTCTTACAGGAAAACTGCTCTTGTCATGGTCACTACTAATACCTCTGTTAGTAATGCACTGATCTTCATATAAGCTGCACTTATATACCCAGTATATCAAGCTGCACTTGATATACCCAAACATTTGAAACAATTGGTCACCTTTTCTTTAAACCATTTCTTTTATTGGCCAGGCATGGTTCTCATGATGACATTAGTGTTCTTATAATAAGAGATACTGAAGACCTTACCTTCTCTGCCATGTGAGGACACAGGATGAAGAGGTCACCTGTAAGTCAGGAAGAGAGGCCTCATGAGGACCTGACTATATGGCATCCTGATGTTGGGCCTCTGGCCTCCAAAATCATGATAAATAAATTTTTGCTGTCTACAAAACAGGCTCAGTTTACTGTTTGTAGAGAGCACCTTATTATATTCTCTCATTAACAATGAGGAAAACTTGTGATTTCTGAAACTGATTACCACAATGTAATCTTACATTTGATTCAGGATAAAAGCAGAATATTAAATTTCAGTTTATGAAAAATCAAAAAGCAAAAAAACCAACATGAAAAATAGAGCCCTCAAAATGGTCTATAAGGTTCTCGGGCATTTTTATCCCCATCATTAGTCCATATCATCTGTTACTTTTCCTTCTGCTCTAGCAACCGTGGGCTCTTTGCAATTCAGAGTGTGAGCACGTGTTCCCTCTTCCTGGAACGCTTTTCTTTGTATGAACATATGGGCTATTTTCTACACTTTTGGTTTCACTCAGATTTCATCTGATGATGAATGTGCAATGGTTACTTCTCCCCTCCACACTTTCTAGGTTTCATATCCCATTTCCCCTATATGCATTGCATTTATTGTCACCATGTGGCACACATATTTACTTAGAGATTTGCTCATTATCTGCTCTCTTAATTAGAATGGAAACACTTTAAGGGCAAGAACTATGTTGTTTTACTCATTGCTGTATCCACATTTCCTTGAACAGTGCCTGGCACACACTAGTTTTCAGTATACATTTGTTGACTGACTTGTTGGATTAATTTAATCCTAATTCTGTATTATTCCTTAGCTAATATTTACATTATTCCTTAAAACTGCAAATCAACCTGGATAATCACTGAAATCATAGAAAAGTTCCACCAGGTGATTTTAAACTGGAGTATATTACCTAACACAGCCGTCGATAAATGTTGTGACTTTAATGATATTTACTTAGCTTTTTCAGTGTTAGGTCCCCCATCTACAATGAAAATCAAAATCTCTACTTTTCAAGTTATTGGAATGAAATTAGATAACATACGTAAATTGCCTACTCTAGTGCATACTACATTACAGGAGCTTCATAAAATTAGTTCGTGCCATTTTCCCAACTAGGGGATTAGACAAGTACTTTGGGACAAATACAATATGGAACCTCAACAAAAATATTACTAAGCATCAACCATATATGTGGTAGCTTTTTTGGTGGGAATTGAGAAAGAGAAAAAGAGAGATAAGATAAAATTTTTTAAAATGTAGTATACTAACCTGAGGAACTTACAATGTAGTAGGAAGAGGGACACATGATTAAGGCAAATTAAGCCTGCCTAGAAAAAGAGCATACTACGGGTGAAGTATTGGTTTTGGTGTTAGAAGACATTGCTTTGAATCCCAGGTTCATTAATGGTGAATTTATCCACTGCCAAATGTAATTGTTATTAGTAATGCAACTGGCAACACTGTGAATATTCAATGAGGATGAGTTGTTGGAGAGTTTTTGGTACATTGCAAAATTGTCTATAAATCAGGTTCATTATATTTACGAGACATATTGAATATCCTTTTCATTGTAGTACCATTGGATTTCCTTTACTATGTATTAGTACTTATCTCACATGATCACATTAAACACATAGTTTGATGAACTATGAGTTTCTTCAGTGAGGCGATAGTTCTTTGAGGGCTGGAATTGTTCTATTCATTTTAGTCTTATGATGCCTATTTAATAAATGTTGAATGAAGGAAGCTAAGGAAAATGAATAAATGGTTCTAATCGAGGTATAAGCATATTAGAGGGAATAATAAATATTAACTTGCATAGAGAGATAGAAATATAAAAGACGACTTAGGGAGTGGCATGTTCAACTTAAATCTTGAAAGTTGAATTGGAATTTAACAGCAAAGGATAAAAAGAACATGACAGGTGCAGTAAAGGTTCTTCAGCTGAACTCAAAAGATAGGATTCCAGGGACTCATAAAGTGATTATATAATTTTATGTGTTTATCCATTTGTCCCAAGGTTAGGGATTATAGTTTTGATAATAGGTTGAAAGTCATCAGTGACATAATAAAAAGTTAAGTAAGAACACTGAGATTGAGAGAAGAAAATGAGCAAAAATAAAATGTGAGACAGCAAAAGCATTATTCGGAAGTAAAAAATGTGTTTGCTATAACTGGATTGTGTTCATTCCTTACTTTACAACCTGAAAAATCAGGAATTTAATTTTTCTTTTGAAAAATAAGTAACAAAATTTTCATATGTGTTTAAACTCAGTACTAACTTTTAGAAATGTAAATGCCTAATTTGTTACGAAATATCATCCAAATAGAGTCTTAAAAACGGAAGATCAAAACCCAGTTACCCTTTCAAAACGGTCTATTTTATTGATTCACAGCAACTCTTTTAAGTCTTCTTAATTCTTTGGTTCTCACTTATTCTTAAATGGCAGGATTTTAGCCTTAGATTGTTTCCAACTGAGTCCTGGCTTTGTTCCCTTTGGTAGAGAACAGCTGGTTGCCTACGGTAATCCCAGCAGTAAATGCCAAGCTAAAGATGGGATATAGAACACAGAGTTTGGAAAACAGGTTAGATCAGAGTCCAAATTGTTCCCTCAACTGAAGATGGCAATGATTACCATGCTGATTGCAGTTCAGAATGGCTTTGCTTTTCATTTTCTTGTTTTTTAACATGTATATGCATATGTATGTATAGTCAAAAGCCCCTTATATTTCTCCTTTATGCAGTCCATTAAATTACTCAGAAATTATGTAATCTACCACAAACCTTATAAAGAAGAATACGCTGTCCAGTGAAAGCAGCCTTGTTTCAGAAGGGTCTTTCCAGAGAGCATTCTGCTGAGTCATCTGCTGGACACATTGACTTCCTATAGAAAATTGAGAAGAGCATCAGACTCTGCATTTTTTGTAATGCTTTTACAGATTGGAATGTCCAATTCATTTGCTTAACAATTAGAAGAGAAGCTTCAGTTTTAACCTTGTACAGGCTTCACCCATGCAAATATGTCTTACCTAATTCCTTTCTGCTGGATGAATGAAGATACACAGTAGTACAGAGGCAGAATAAAGGGACGGAAATAATAAACAGAGTAATGGTAACCTTGCACGTTTGTATAGCAGTTTGCAGTTCACAAAGTACTGTCACACAATGACACAGTGGAAAAAAAATGGAATTTGGATTCAGAGAAATCCGAGTTTAATTAGTGGATATAGAGTGTATTAGTAAGGTAATAAAATCATTTGCTCTGTTACCCCCAGTGTTATTGCCTTATAAAGAAGATATCTGTCTGCATAGTCTACCCATAAGCAATTTTGGGAAGGCTAATTTGAATTAAATGAGATAGGGAAAGTAAAAGCATCAGTAAACTTTGAGTGCTCTATTGAGGTTAATCATCCTCATTATCACCAGCATCATCATTATCATAATCATTTATTTAAAGTTGCATAAGAGTATAATTTTTTATTTAATAATAATGGACATCAAAAAGCATTGCATTTGCATCTTATCATAAGTAAATATTAAATATGAAAATAAAATTTTGTGCATTTTATTTTAAAGAGGCAATATTATGGAAAATAAAACATTATTTTTAGTAAGATTCTTGAGAAGATAAATTGGCTAAATATGAGAAAAATAAAAACTTGAGCACAAAAATTATACAAGGGTTATGGTCCTGAGTTTCAGGAAAAGTAAGAGAGGGAACTAGAGTGAGAGTGAAAAAAATGTTTCATCTGCAAATAACTATTTTCTTAATTTTTAAAACTAAATTTAAAAAATTTGTGGGTACATGGTAGGTATGTACCGACAAATACTATGTGGGCACATAGTAGCTATGTACCCACATAGTACGTACGTATGAGATGTTTTGTTACAGTGTGCAATGTGAAAAAAGCACATCATGGAGAATGGGCTATCCATCCCCTAAAGAATTTTCCCTTTGAGTTACAAACAATCCAATTATATTCTTTAAGTTATCTTAAAACGTACAATTAAGTTATTACTGACTATAGTCATCCTATTGTCCTATCAAATAGTATGTTTTATTTATTCTTTCTAGCTATCATTTTGTACACATTAACCATTCCCACCTCCCCCACATCCCCCAACTACCCTTTCCAGCCTAGGTAACCATCTTCTACTATGTTCATGAGTTCAATTGAGTTCACTATTAGATTCCACAAATAAGTGAGAACATGTAATGCTTGTCTTTCTGTGCCTGGCTTATTTCACTTAACATAATGACCTCCAGTTCCATCCATTTTGTTGCAAGTGACTGGATCTCATATTTTTTTATGGTTGAATAGTACTCTATTGGTATATGTACTATGTTTTCTTTATGCATTCATCTGTTGATGGACACCTAGGTTGCTTCCAAATTTTAGCTATTGTAAACAGTGCTTCAACAAACACAGGGGTGCAGATATCTCTTTGATATACTGATTTTTTTTTCTTTTGGGCATATACCCAGAAGTGGGATTGCTGGATAATATGGTAGTTCAATTTTTAGTTTTTTGAGGAAACTTCAAACAGTTCTCCATAGGGGTTGTACTAGTTTACATTCCCACCAACAGTGAAAAAGGCTTCCCTTTTCTCCACATCCTAGCTACATTTGTTACTGTCTGTCTTTTGGATATAAACTATTTTAACTGGGATAAGATGATATCTGTTTGTAGTTTTGATTTGCATTTCTCTGATGATCAACGACATTGAGCACCTTTTCATATGCCTGTTTTCCATTTGTATGTTTTCTTTTGAGAAATGTCTGTTCAAATCCTTTGCCCAACTTTTGATAAGATTAAATTTTTTTGCCTATAGAATTGTTTGAGCTCTTTATATATTCTGATTATTAATCCTTTGTCAGATGGGTAGTTTGCAAATATTTTCTCCCATTCTTTACTTTGCGGATTGTTTCACTTTATCTGTGCACAATCTTTTTAACTTGTAATCCTATTTGTTCATTTTTGCTTTAGTTGCCTGTGCTTGAGGAGTATTGCTCAAGTAGTCTTTGCCAAAATCAATGTCCTGAAGAGTTTCCTTGATGTTTTCTTTCCACAGTTTCACAGTTTGAGGTCTTAAATTGCAGCATTTAATCAATTTTGGTTTGATTTTTGTATATGGTGAGAGACAAGAATCTAGTTTCATTCTTCTACATAAGGATATCCAGGTTTCCCAACACCCCTTATTGAAGAGACTGTCTCTTCCCCAGTGTATGTTCTTGGCAGCTTTGTAAAAATGAGTTCACTGAAGGTGTGTGGATTTGTTTCTGAGTTATCCTGCTGCTCCATTGGTCTATGTGTCTGTTTTTATGCCAGTACTATGCTGTTTTGGTTACTAACGTTCTGTAGTACAATTTGAAGTCAGGTAATGGGATTCCTCTAGTTTTATTATTTTGCTTAGGATAGCCTTGCTACAGTGGGTCTTTTGTGGTTCCACATAAATTTTAGGATTATTTCTTCTATTTCTGTGAAGAATGTCATTAGTATTTTGATAGGAATTGCATTGAATTTGTAGATTGCTTTGGATAGTAAGGACATTATAACAATACTGGTTCTTCCAATTCATGAACATGGAATATGTTTCTTTTTTTTTTTTTTTTTTTTTTGAAGTCTCGCTCAATTTATTTCATGAATGTTGTATAGTTTTCAATACAGAGATCTTTCATCTTTTAGGTTAAATTTAATTAATTCCTAGGTATTTAATTTTATGTGTGGGTATTGTAAGTGAGATTACCTTCTTAGTTTCTACTTCACATTGTTCACTGTTGGTTTATAGAAGTGCTACTGATTTTTGTATGTTGATTTTCTATCCTCCACCTTTGCTGAATTTATCAGTTCTAATAGTTTCCTTGTGGAGTCTTTAGGTTTTTCCAAATACAAGATTAAATCAGTAGCAAACATGGATAATTTGACTTCTTCCTTTCTAATTTGGATACCCTTTATGTATTTCTCTTGTCTGATTGCTCTAGCTAGGACTTCCAGTACCATGTTAAGTGACAGTGGTGACAGTGGGCATCCTAGTCATGTTCCAGAATTTAGAGGAAAGGCTTTCAGTTTTTCCCCCTTCAGTATAATACTAGCTGTTGATCTGTCACATAAAGCTTTTGTTAAGTTGAGGTATGTTTCTTCCATTCCCCAGTTTTTGAGGATTTTTATCATAAAGAGATGTCAATTTTTGCAAACGCTTTTACAGCATTTATTGAAGTAATCATATGGTTTTAATCCTTAATTCTGTTGATATGAGTATCATATCAACTGATTTGCGTATGTTGAACAGTCTTTGTATCACATGGATAAATTCCCCTTGATCATGATAAATGAACTTTCTAATTAATGTATTGTTGAATTTGGTTTGCTAGTATTTTGTTGAGGATTTTTGGCTAATGTTTTTCAACAATATAAAATTTTGCATCAATATTCAACAGAGATATTGGCCACTAGTTTTCTAATTTTGATGTGTCTTTGTCTGATTTTGGTATTAGGGTAATGCTGGTCTCATAGCATGAGTTTGGAAATATTCCCTCCTACCGTATTTTTTGCAGTAGTTTGAGTAGGATTGGTATTACTTCTTCTTTAAATGTTTGGTAGAATTCAGCAGTGAAGCCATCTCATGTCTTGGGCATTTCTTTATTGGGAGGCTTTTTATTATAGCTTCTATCTCATTACTTGTTATTGATCTGTTCAGGTTTTGGGTATCTTCCTGATTCAATCTTGGTGGGGTGTATATATCTAGCAATTTGTCCATTGCTAGAATACACAGTTCAGAAAAAGCCCTCTGTCTAGCTGCTAAGATTTGTGAGGTACAAACTAGTAGCCTTATTTAGTGTTTTGAGATTCATACTCTTTATGCTTGAATTAAACACTTAAAAATGTCAAAAAATGGGTAATGATAAAGAGAAGGAGAATGTGACTGATTTACAAGACTCTACAAAATTTTATATCGTTGAAAAATATTAGCCAAAATTTGGAAACAAGACCAAGGATTATTGCATGTCATTTTATTTTAATACTGGAGTATTGTCTAATAAGCCTTTGTAGGAATTATTCATCTATCTAGAGGCCTGTCTCTTTTATTAGAACCAAGATTTGGACAAATTACCTGCTAACTTGTATTTTGCAGGTTTTTTTTTAAAGGTAGAGATGCAGATTATTTCTGTTCTATAGAAAAGATATCTACAAAAAATATGGGTTTGCTTCCCTATAGGAGTCTAACTTAGCAAAATAATTTCAGTATATTTTTTCAACTGACTATATAAAATCTCTGGTCCTCACATACTCTTTAAACGACACTATTGTTTCTTCTATTTATGAATTAAACAATCTATCTTAAGTTACTCTATATTTGCATGTCATAATTTTGTTAATCTGACACTTTGACATTTTGTTTTACTTTATACTTAACATTATTTTTGTATTTTTTCCAAAATTTGAGAGAACAACAAGAAATTTGGCAGTTATATATGGGTTTCATATAATTTGACTTGCGTTTTACCTTTATAAAGCGTTGTCATTTTTGTCATTGGTAATCTCATTGACTCAGTTGTTGATAAGTAGTAGTGTTATTTACATATTTGAGTGAAATGACTCAGAAAAGCTTTTAAATTGTTGGCGATATCAAATTGTAAACATTACAGAGGATATATACATCAGGAGAGAAATTAAAGTCTATGACAAGATGGTGAACTAATAAAATCTAAAAGCTTGCTTCTCAAATTCCTGCTCAGGAAATACAAATATTTAAAAGAGGTTGCATGGAAATTGCTCTAATAAGCCAATTTATTTTTTTTTTAAGTAGAGAAACTCTTGAATTGAAGGGATGTTGGTTATTAGTGCTAGGAGTATGGTTGGCAGAAGGTCTAGGGTGGTCAGAAAGGAGTCAGGCAGAAGAGGTCAAAGACAGGTAATAACAGGCTAGGGTATTTGTTGCAGGGAATAGAGAAGATTAAATAGATAAAATAGATATTGATTACTCTATTAGTAGCAATTCTCTCAAGAAAAATAACTCTGTGGTGTGTGTTTCTGTGTGTTCATGTGTGTGTGTGTGTCGGGGGGTGTCTATGGGAAGAGGAAAGAGGAGAGAGAGGTTTTTTGTTTTTGTTTTTTTCTACTTTAAGTTCCGGGATACATGTTCATAATGTGCAGGTTTGTTACATAGGTATACATATGCCATGGTGGTTTGCTGCACCCATCAACCTGTCATCTAGGTTTTAAGCCCTGCATGTATTAAGTGTTTGTCCTAATGCTCTCCTTCCTCTTGCCTCCCAGCCCCTGACAGACAGCAGTGTGTGATGTTCCCCTCCCTGTGTCCATGTGTTCTCATTTTCAACTCTCACTTATGACTGAGAACATGAGGTGTTTGGTTTCTGTTTCTGTGTTAGTTTGCTGAGAATGATGGCTTCCAGCTTCATCCATGTCCCTGCAAAGGACATAGACTTATTCTTTGTTATGGCTGCATAGTATTCCATGGTTTATATGTGCCACATTTTCTTTATCCAGTTTATCGCTGATGGGCATTCAGGTTGGTTCCAAATCTTTGCTATTGTAAATAGTGCTGCAATAAACATATGTATGTGTGTGTCTTTATAATAGAATGATTATATTAAGAAATTAACTCATGCAATTATGAGGACTATCGAGTCTAAAACCTAAAGAGCAGGACAGTGGACTGGAGACCCAGGAAAGAGTTGCTGTTGCAGCTTCAGTCTGAAGGCAGTCTGGAGGCAGAATTCCTTCTTCCTTAGACACCTCTCTCTTAAAGGGAGATTTGTCTTGCACCTTAGGTGCCAGCAGGGCCACAGAAGGGCAGAGAACCAAGTGGGTTCTTGGGGTCCCTGATTCCAGGACTTGACTCCTGGACAGCATTTCTGGATCTACTCCTGGCCAGACAGAAGCCTACTGCCCTGAAGTGTGAATCCTAGTCCAGGCAACATTCACTACAAGCTGATTTAAGAGTCCTTAAATGGACTTGTGAAGTCTTTGGGTTTTTAATCCATTGTCTTAAGGGAACTTTGTTGTTGTTGCCCGGGGTTGTTGTTGGTTTTGGTTTGGGGTTCTTTTGCTTTTGGAAGGGGGGGGGAGGGTTGGGAGGGCTTGCACTTGTTGTTTTGGTTGCTGGTTTGGCCCCATTCCATTGGATTCCCGGTTGGATTTTTAAATTTTTTGCTTTTGTTTTTTTTTTCTCCAGTGGCACTTCTGCACCCACCTAGGGCCTGAGAGACACTGCTTCACTGAAGGGAAGGACACAAGCCTGGATGGCTTTGCCACCTGCTGATCATAGAGGTCCAAGCACATTGAGCAAAAGAAAGCAGTAGCCAGGGCATGGTTACTGCAGGCATTGGGGGGAGACCCAGTGCTGTACAATTTCAGGTCTGAATCAGCAAAGTCATAGTGGTGGTAGTTACAGAAGTGCCTGTGTCATTCTACTTTCAGCTTTAGATGGCTCAGGACAGAGGCAGAGACTCTGTACATTCGGAAAAAGTAAGGGAAGAGAACCAGAGTCTGTGCCTGGTAATCCAGAGAATTCTTCCAGATCTTGTCCAAGACAATCATGGTGGTATCTCTGTGCGTCTGCAAGAACCACAATGTTGCTGGACTTGGGGTGCCCCCTAAAGTAGTTACAGCTTAGATCACAATACCCAAGTCCTTTCAAATATCTGGCATGCCTTTCCAAGAAGGGAATCTTCTAGTAAGCCCAGAGAATAAAGACTACAGTGAATACCTAACCTTTCAATGCCCAGACCTTGAAGAACATCTACTAGCATGCACACCATTGAAAAGTACATGACCTCAGCAAATGAACTAAATAAGGCACCAGGGACCAATCTTGAAGAAATAGAGATATGTGACCTTTCAGATATGGAATTCAAAATAACTGTGTTGAGGAAACTCCATGAAATTAAAAATAACACAGAGACAGAATTCATAATTCTATCGGATAAATTTAAGAAAGAGATTGAAATAATTAAAAGGAATCAAGCAGAAATTCTGAAGCTGAAAAATGCAATTGGCATACTGAATAATGCATCAGAGATTTAAATAGAAGAACAGATCAAGCAGCAGAAAAATCTAGAGAGCCTGAAGACATACTACTTGAAAATACACAGAGGTCTCAAAAGAAAAAGAATAAAAAGCAATAAAGCATACCTATGGGAATTAGAAAATAGCCTCAAAAGAACAAATCTATGAGTTATTGGCCTTAAAAAGAAGGTAGAAAAAGAGAGAGGGGTAGAACATTTATTCAAAGGAATAACAGAGAATTTTCCAAGTCTAGAGAAAGATATCAATATACAAATTGTTCTACAACCTACAAGAAGGTTATAAAGCACCAAGCAGATTATATCCAAAGAAAATTACCTCAAGGCATTTAATAGTCAAACTTTCAAAGATAAAGAATAAAGAAAGAATCTTAAAAGCAGCAAGAGAAAAGAAACAAATAACATACGGCCGGAGCTCCAATATATTCTACTGATTTTTAAGTAGAAACCTTACAGGCCAGGAGAAAGTGGCATGACATATTTAAAAAGCTGGAGGAAAAAACTTTTACCCTAGAATGGTAAATCCAGTGAAAATTCCCTTCAAACAAGAAGGATAAATAAAGACTTTCCAAGACAAACAAAACTTGAGGAATTTCATCAAGACCAGAGCTGTTCTACAAGAAATCCCAAAGGGAGTAACTCAATCAGAAAGAAAGGGACAATTAATGAGAAAAAATAATCACCTGAAAGTATAAAACCTACTCATTATGGTAAGAACACAGAAAAACACAGAATATTATAACACTATAATTGTGTTGTGTAAACTACTTTTATCCTGAGAGACTAAAGAATGAACCAATCAAAAGTAAAAACTACAACAACTTTTTGAGACACAGTCAGTAAAATAAGATACAAATACAAACAACAAAATGTTAAGGATTGAGGGGGTTAAGTTAATGCAAATTTTTATAAAGTTTTAGTTTAGTTTTAGTTTTATTAAGTTAATGCAAGTTTTCTATTTGTTTGTTTATGTAAATAGTGTTAAGTTGTGATCAGTCCAAAATAATTGGCTATAGGATAGTATTTGCAAGCCTCCTGGTAACCTCAAACCAAAAAACATACAATGGATTTACAAAAAAAGGAAAAGTAAGAAAGTATATCATGTCACCAGAGAAAATGATCTTCACTAGAAGAAGACAGGAATGCAAAAAATAAGGAAGAGAAGACCACAAAACATCTAGAAAACAAATTTTAAAATGGCAGAAATAAATCCTTGCCTATCAATAATAACATTGAATATAAATGGACTAAACTCTCCAATTAAAAGATGTATACTGGCTGAAAGAATAAGAAAAAAAAAAAAAAAAAGACCCATAGATGTGTTGCCTACAAGAAACACACTTCACCTATAAAGACACACATAGACTGAGAATAAAGTGGTGAGAAAAGCTATTCCATGCCAATGGAAACCAAAAAAGAACAGGAGTAGCTATACTTATATTAGACAAAATAGATCTCAGACATAAAGAAGGTCACTTTATGATGATTAAAAGGTCAATTTAGCAAGAGCATATAGTAATTTTAAATATATATGCACCCAAAACTGAAGCATCCAGATGTATAAAGGAAACAGGGATAGGTCCCAATACAATAATAGCTGAAGATTTCACTGTCCACTTTCAGCATTGGGCAGATCTCCCAGATAGAAAATCAACAAAGAAACATCAGACATAATCTGCACTATAGACCAAATAGATCTAATAAATATTTACAGAACATTTCATCCAAGAGCTGTGTAATACACATTGTTTTTCTCAGCACATGGACCATTCTCAAGATAGACCATATGTTACGTCACAAAACAAGTCTTACAACATTCACAAAATTTGAAATAATATCAAGCATTTAATTTGACCACATTGGAACAATACTGGAAATTAGTAACAAGAGAAATTTTGGAAACTACACAAATACATGGAAATTAAACAATATGCTGCTGAATGAACAGTGGGTCAAAGAAGAAATTAAGAAGAAAGTTGAAAAATTTATTAAAACAAATGATAATTGAAACACACATATCAAAACATGTTATACAGTAAAAGCACCTGTAAGAACCTACATCAAAAAAGAGGAAAAACATCAAATGAACAATATAATGATGCCTCTTGAAGAACTAGAAAAGTAAGAGCAAACCAAACCCAAAATTAGCACAAGAAAATAAATAAGATCAGAGTAGAAATAAATGCAATTGAAAGGAAAAAGCAACACAAAAAATCAGTGCTCAATGCAATGGAAAGTTGGTTTTCTGAAAAGTTAAAAAATTGAGAAACCTTTAGCTAGACTAAGAAAAAAAGGAGAAGATAAAGATAGATAAAATCAGAAATGAAAATGAGGCATTACACTGATACTGCAGAAATTCAAAGAATCAATTAGTGACTACTAGGAGCAACTATATGTCAATAAATTGGAAAATCTAGATGAACAAATTCCTAGATACATACAATCTACCAAGACAGAATCAGGAAGATATCCAAAACCCAAACAGACCAATAACAAGTAATGAGATTGGAGCTGTAATAAAAAGTCTCCCAGTAAAGAAAAGCCCATGACATGATGGCTTCACTGCTGAATTCTACCAAACATTTAAAGATGAACTAATACCAATCCTATTCAAACTATTCTGAAAAATAGAGTAGGAGGGAATATTTCTAAACTAACTCTATAAGACCAGTATTACCCTGATACAAAACTAGATAAAGACAAATCAAAACAAGAAACCACAGGCCAATATCTCTGATGAATATTGGTGCAAAAATCCTCAACAAAATACTAGCAAACTGAATTCAATGACACATTAGAAAGTTCATTCATCATAATCAAGTGGGATTTTTTCATGTGATACAGGGATTGCTTAACATACACAAATCAATCAGTGTGATACAGCGTATTAACAGAATGAAGGATAAAAATCATCTGATCATTTCAATTGATGCAGAAAAAGCACTTGATAAAATTCAACGTCCTTTCATGATAAAAACCCTAAAAACACTGGGAATAAAAAAAACATACCTCAATATTTAAGATGGGAGATAAAACAGCTTTAAAATCTCAAAAGTACTAACCAAAGGGTAAAAAACACATTTGAATTAAGAACATTTTTTCATTATAGGACATCAGGAGCAAAGCTAAAAATCAAGGAGAAGAGACTTCAACATGTAAAGCAATATGAAATACAAATCTAAAATATTTATGAAACTTCTTTATTCAAAGAACAAAAAGGCAGGAATTTCTATAAGAATAAGTAAACTTTAAAAGGGGAGTATGTGATGTTCAGTCTACAGTAATCCAAGAAATGAAAATTGAAACATGAATAAATCATCATTTTAAACCATCAAATGAGATAGGGAGAGGGACAGAGAGAGCGAGCCGTAGATGATATTTGCAAAGATAGGTGTATAACTTATGATTCAATCAAAGAAACAACTGCTGTGAATGACATCAAACTATATACTTATTACATATAAGAAATTGACCTCAAACAATTGCAAGAATTGGTTAATCAGTCTGTAGAAAGTGGCAGTTTCTGCATCTGTGCTGGGGCTGAAGGGAAAGCAGTCAAGAAGGAAAGACAGATTTTTAAGGAGATATGTGCAAGGACAAGTTGAAACCCGGAGAAAGGAGCAAACTAGAACATGTGTCAGTCTCACATTGCCTCTAAACCTCCAGCTATGATGCTGCTGAATGTGCACCTGACCCAGGAGAGGGGGTGCTGCAGAAGGGCAATCAACTTCCAGGAGCTAGAGGAGCTGTGAACCTGCTGCTGACCCCACCCGACAGAGTGAGCCTGCCGACCCATGACACTGTGTGAGAGCTGCAGCAGTGTCCGCTTTTATCGTCTTGACCTTTGGAGCATAAAATAATATGGCTTCTATGGCTCCTTTGCTTTCCAAAACTCATGCAAACAGTCTCTTGTGACCCACATTGAGCCAGAACAATATAGAAGGATAAATTCTGGGAAATATAACTACAGCTTAGTTAAGATGACCTAATACAAATCCTCCACAGGCCACTCCTTGCCTATTTGGCATCCACATGCATATTTTTTCAAATATTGTTAAATTAATTTCCAAATAAAGGCAACAGAGAAATTATGCCTTTGCCAAACATAATGCAATTATTCTTCTTGAATACTGAAATAGACAACCTTCTCCTCAACAGAGGATGCAAAGTCCTTTTATCTATTTTTGAGTGATATTTATTCCTCTTCTGAGTCATATTCTCCCTTTGATATTTTATAATTTAAATACTGAGATATAAAGTTAAATTCTATTAACATATTTTATGTCAGATGATAGAGAAGTGGGAGAGGAGAAAATGAAAACTAGTTGATATATGCATAAATGTATTCATATTAATATAAATAGATGCATATAACTATTATAGTCTCTGTGCCTACAGCCCATCACATGGCCAGTTATAAGCTGATACATTTTTCCACTATCTGTGTTATATACCATTTGCCTCTAGCAAGCATATTGGCTAGTCTTAGTTCCTTGCCTTATGGAGTGACAAAACCTTCATTCCCAGACGTTCTAGAATATTCCATTAATTAATATTTCCTCCTATATTCCACTGACTTTAGTCACAAGGTCATATGCGTAATAAGAAGAAACATAGGGGATTGCCTGCATTCCAGATATTTTCCTCCTTACCCTCACTGTATAGCAGCAACCCAATCTCCCTTTGGAAGTCAGGATCAGTTGCCCCAGAAGATACAGCAATCCCCTTCCCCCTTCTGGATTCCCTAGGATGAGGAGCACCAACCGGCCAGATGGCTTTCTCTCCTTCCACTTTGTGGAAACCACGGCCATGTGCCTTGATTAAAGCATTACTATGTCCTTTGATGAGGCTTCTTTCCTTTAGAAACTATGATTTCTAGGCAAGTGGAGTCCCAAGTTGCACTGACAGAAGGGCCAAATCTTGCTAGTGCCTCACAAAGGTATTGGTGAGCACAGCTGCTCACATTTCTACCCTTTGATTACTAGACTCATCAATCCAGGATATGGGAGAACAACATCTATATTTGTTTCCAACTTAAGCCATATTCTACAACTTGGAGGACATTGCTCCAAGCCTTTAAACTAGTGTCCCGTACCTAGCACACATAATTATGTCTTCAAAAGGCCATTCTAATGTTCTATTAGGCCAGCCACTTCAGGATAAAGGAAAATATAATAGGACTAGGAAATTTAATGACCACGAGTTCATTGTCTCACTTTACTTGCTATTAGGTGAATTTTTTGGTTAGAATCAATGCCATATGGAAAAATATGATAGTAAATAAGGGATTCCCTGAATCTACAGATAACCGCTTTGGCAGAAACATTGCGGGCAGGGAAGACACATTCCAGAGTAAGCTGTATTCCAGTGAGGACAAAAGTTTGCACATTTCTTGATGGAAGTAGTCCTGCGTAATTAATCTGACACCAGATGAGTGGCTGATTTCCTGGGGACTGGTACCACATCAGGGGGTAAGAATTGGTTTCTGCTGTTGTCATATTGTACGCATGTGGCTGAAGATAGATCAGCCTTGATGAGTGGAAGTCTGTACTGCTAAGCCCATGCAAAACCTTCAACTTTGTCAAGACAACCATTTTATCATAAGTACTTGGGCTCACAATAAACAGGATAGCCAAGAAAATAAGTTGACAGATGTCATCAGAGTAGGTAATTCTATCCATCTTATTACCTTCTACTGCAGAAGTTGTTTTTTGATGAGAATTCACAGGGGCACAAATATCTTCAAATTCGGTGACTATTTGAAAGGCCCATTTACATACTTCTTTCTCAGATCTTTTCACGAGTTTTCCCATTGTACTTCTTCCAAGTTTCTCATCATCAGCCCCAAACTATTAGCCACCACCTATCTATTCAGTGTAAATCTGTATCCTAGCTTCTAGGCAAAGTGCAAAATCATATCTATTGCTCAATATCATGCCTACTATTCTGAATTTGTTCTATGAGTTCAAATAATGGCTTTTGAAATCTCAGCATATCATTTTGTGGATGTTGTGAAGCTGACTCTAAAGACAAAAGACCCAGATAGAATACACAATACTAAAGAAGGAGAACGAAGTCAGAGGATTGCTACTACCTGACTTAAAGACTCAAATACAAAGCTATATTAATCAAGACAATGTGGTGTTGGTGAAAGAACAAATAGATCAGTGAAAAAAAAAACAGAGTCCAGAAATAGACCACACAAATATAATCAACTGATCTTTGACAAAGTAACAAAGGCAATTCAATGAAGAAAGAACAGCCTTTCCAATAAGTAGTGCCAAAACAACTGGACATCCACATAAAAGAGAAAGCATCTTGACCCTGACCTTACACCTTTTACAAAAATTAATTCAAAGTGGATCTCAGAACCAAATGTAAGCTATAAAATAATAATACTTCTGGAAGACAACGCAAATGAAAATCTAGGTTACTTTGAATTTTGTGATGTATTTTTAGATATAACATCAAAAGCACAATCCATAAAACAAATTGATATGTTGGATTTCGACTTCACAAAATACCCTGTTAGAAGAAAATACAAGTCAAAACTCAAAAGAAAATCTTTGCAAAATATATATCTGATAAACGTCTGGTACCCAAAATATGCCAAAAATTCTTAAAACACTGATAAATAGTGAGCCAAAAGTCTGAAAAGACATCTCACTAAAGAGGTTATATATGGCAAATAAGTATATTAAAAAGGTGCTAAATATTATGTGGCATTAGATAATTGCAAATTAAGTCAATGACTGCTGCACACCTTTTTAAATGGCTAAAATTTAAAACATGACCACCACCTTTGCAAAGACGTGGAGCAACAGGAGCTCATTCATTGCTGGTGGGAATGCAGAATGGTACAGCCACTTTGAAAGACAGTTTGGAAGGTTTTTTAATTTTTATTTCTATGAGACAGGGCCTGCCTTAGTTAGACATGACCTCCAGCTCAGGTCGGAGCACAGTGGCATGATCATAGATCACTGTAACTTCAAACTCCTGGGCTCAAGCAATCCTCTCACCTTGGTCTCTAGAATAGCTAGGGCTACAGGTGCCCACCACCACATCCAGCTAATTTTTTATTTTTATTTTTTGTAGAGATGGGGTCTCAACATGTTGCCCATGTTGTTCTTAAACTCATGATCTCATGTGACCCTCCTGCCTTGGCCTCCCAAAGTACTGGGATTACAGATGCGAGCCACTGAACCCAGTCAGCTTGGCAGTTTCATAGGCCAAATGTAGTCTTAACATGACCCAGCAATTGTCTTCGTAGGTGTTTATCCAAATGAGTGAAAAATTTTTGTGTATGCAAAAACCTGCACATGAATATTTAAAACAACTTCATTCATAATTTCTAAACACTGAAAGTAACCAAGATGTTCTTTAAAAGGTGAATGAATAATAATTTTAAAAACCTGGTATATCCATTCAGTGGAATATTACTTAATGATAAAAGAGAAATAAAGTATAAAGCCAAGAAAAGATATAGAGGAACTTTAAATGAACATTGAGGGGTTCAGCTCCAGGCCAAAGTGCTGTGTTATCTTTCCAGTCCTAACACCTGTAAATAATTACAAAGAATTTATCTGGCAGGCATCATTTGGGAAAGTACCTCTCCACACCAGACTTGATGCCCAGTCTGAAAGAAGAAGTTATAATCAAGAACTCAGCAACCGCTCTTCCCCATGCAGTTGGCCACACACTTATGCAAGCCCTCAGCTGAGGCCTTTCTCAGATGTCTATGCCATGACCACCTCACTGGAGGGTCTTGAAGACGCTTCTCTACTCTGACTTATGATTCAGTACTTTTCCACTCTTAGCCCTTTTGCTTCTCTCTACCCTCCCCACCAGGATCATAAAACAGCAGGAGCTTTTTGTTCAGGGATTCCTTGGCAGTGATATTCTCACATCAGCACTGATATATTTGACCTTCATCAGGCACAATTCCATAGGGACAAAATGGGACATTGAAGAAACTAGCGTTTTTTTCCTGTTTAACTCTTTGTTTTTATAATACATTGTAGTAAGTGACTATTACTTTAATTTTGGATTATAGTTTTAATGGAACACCTCAACATCTGGTAGCTAGCTTTTACCAGCTGAGTTCTTAACACATATTGCTTAGAAAATAAGCCAGTCTGAAAAGGCTATATGCATACTGTATGATTCCAACTATGTGATATCTGGAAAAGGCAAAACTATGGAGACAGTAAAATATCAATTGTTGCCAGGGGTTCAAGATGAATCTTGGGGATTTTTAAGACACTGAAACTCTTCTGTAAAATACTGTGATGATGGATACATAATATCATACATTTTTCAAAAGCATAGAAATAGATAACACAAATGGTGAACCCTCGTGTAAACTATAGACTTTAGTTAGTAATAATGTATCAATATTGGTTTATCAACTGTAACAAATGTACTACACTAATCCAAGGTGTTATTAATAGGGTAAACTGTAGTGAGAAATGAGAAGTTGGGAGACAGAAGTCTATGGGAACTCTCTGAACTATTGTCTCAATTTTCTGTAAGCCTAACACTGCTACAATAATGAAAATTGATTAATTAAAAAAATTGTGCCTACTGGAAAAATTTTCCGCTACAACTGTCCTTCAGAGACACCCTGGTAGGAATGTGGTGCTGGATAAGCTGCCAAAACCCACATTTCTTTTTCTTTAGTCATTGGTCAGAAGAAATTCTCCTTGAGGATACAGATGTCAGTTAAGAGGCAAGAGGGAAAGTGGCAACGAGTATGAACAATGGCAATATCTGCCATTTATCCATGAGACTTATTTAATCCCATCTTATATATCATTTCTATTTGGTGATGGAATGCTACTATGCATACTCAACTTTATGACTTGGTAGGTCAGATAATACCCATATGATGGGCATCCAGATTATATGGTAATAAATTGACCCATAGTAAGTATCTGTCTCTGGTAAGCCCGCTAGTAAGACAAAAACTATTGAAAGCTGTATTTGAAAGGAGAACAGTTATCCATAGAAGGTGGTGTAGCTTGTGGTCAAAAACCTGAATCTGTACTATGGCTGACTCAGGCTTGATTAGCCTGGGTCTGCTGCAGGTCTTTCTCCTGTTCTGAGCCTTACCCAAAATAGGCAGCTTTTTGGATTAGTCATTTTATCACAGTATAAAGAGCAAGCCCAAACAAGATACACTGTGATTCCAAAATCCCAAGGTCATTAGTTCTTGCATCTTTTTCTTAGGGGCCAGATGTAGGAATTTGTCCTTTACCTTGGAAGGAATATTGTGACATGCTTCAGATCACTAGGTCCCTAAAAATTTCACCAACGTGGAAAACCCCTGAATTTTTGTGGGCTTTATTTCCAAATAGCCAATTGAACTCCTAGAGGAATTTTGTTGTATCAGGGGTTCAACGTTGGTCTCTGTTGCAGACATCCTGAATTCGGACAGGCAGATGTAGCTAGTAGGCCTTATGAGTCCATGCTCTTAGACTAATGTGTAGCCTCTGTCTCTGCCACTGTGTCTCCCATATCCATGTGACCACCATACCAGTTCTAGGGTGGCTCATGACCAATTTCGATTAATGTCAACTGGTCAAGTCATTTTGTCTGCTTGATTGTTTGGTGATTCTTTCATGGTGTGTGGTAACAGGTGGTCTAAACATTTTACTCACTTTATTTACTCCCTTAAGTCTACTTACGTGTTTTTACCTCTGAATTCCTTGTCAATGATCCAGTCCTTTTCCTTCTGGGTTTTTAACTGGATGACCAGACCATTGACCACTATGCCCATGAGCATATATACATATATGTATGTATTCTCACTCTAAGGTAATTTTTATTTTATACAAAGTAAATAACCAGGTACACTGCTTGCAGCTTTGCCCTTTGGAAGTTGCTATTCATTTTTTGCTAGCACCCATGTACTGAGTTAAGCCAGCTAGAAACCAAGTTTGGGCATTTTCCTCCTTTCAACTGCTCCCACTACACAGCTACTGCTTTTTGCAAGAGCTGCTTCTGTTTATGGGTTGGCCATAGTTATTTTTACTCTTACTCTGTTTTTTTGTGAGATATTCTGAATTCTAGACTATTAAAGGTGATATTTATAAAATAATTTTTTACTTTTAGTAGACTGATATGGTTTGGCTGTATCCCCACTCAAATCTCATCTTGAATTGTAGTTCCTATAATCCCCACATAATCCTCCCATAATCCTCCCATAATGTCATGGGAGGGACCTGGTGGGAGGTAATTGATTCATGCGGGCAGTTACCCCCATGCTATTCTCATGATAGTGAGTGGGTTCTCATGAAATTTGATGGTTTTATAAGGGGCTTTTCCTTCTTTGCTTAGCACTTCTCTCTCCTGCCGTCTTGTGAAGAAGGACCTGTTTGCTTCCTCTTCTGCCATGATTATAAACTTTCTGAGGCCTTCCCAGACATATGGAACTGTGAGTCAATTAAACCTCTTTCCTTTATAAATTACCCAGCCTTGGGTATTTCTTCATACCAGTGTGAGAAGGAAGTAATACAGTACACTGGTACTGAGATAGTAGGGTGCTGCTATAAGGATGCCTGAAAATGTGGAAGCGACTTTGGAACTGGATAACAGGCAGAAATGGGAACAGTTTTGAAGGATAGAAAGAAGACAGGAAAATGTAGGAAAGTTTGAAACTTCCTAGAGATTTGGAGGTCTCAGAAGACAGGAAGGTGTGGGAAAGTTTGAAACATCTTAGAGACTTGTTGAATGGCTCTAACAAAAAATGCTGATAGTGATATGAACAATAAAGTCCAAGATGAGGTGGTCTCAGATGGGGATGAGGAACTTTTTGGGAACTAGAATACAGATAATCCATGCTATGCTTTGGCAAAGAGACTGGCAGCATTTTGCCCCTGCCCTAGAGATCTGTGAAACTTCAAACTTGAGAGAGATGATTTAGGGTATCTGGTGGAAGAAATTTATAAGTGGCAAAGCATTCAAAAGGAAGCAGAGCATATATTTTGGAAAATTTGCAATGCGGTAGCAAAAAAAAACCATTTTCTGGGGAAAAATTCAAGCCCAAGCCTTCTGCAGAAATTTGCATAAATAATGAGGAGCTGAATGTTAATCACTAACACAATGGGAAAATGTCTCTAGGGCATGTCAGAGACTTTTGCAGCAGCCCCTCCCATCATGGGCCCAGAAGCCTAGGAGGAAAAAATCGTTTTGTGGGCTGAGCTCAGAGCCCCTCTGCTGTGTGGAGCGTAGGGACTTGGTGCCTTGCATCCCAACTGCTCTCACTATGGCTAAAAGGGGTCAAGGTACAGCTTGGGCCATGACTTCAGAGGTTGCAAGCCCCAAGGCTTGGCAGTTTCTACATGGTGTTTAGCCTGCAGGTGCACAGAACTTAAGAATTGAGGTGTGGGGTGGCGAGTTTGGGGAGGGATAGCATTAGGAGAAATACTTAATGTAAATGACAAGTTAATGGGTGTAGCAAACCAACACGGCACATGTATACATATGTAACAAATCTGCATGTTGTGCACATGTACCCTAGAACATAAAGTATTAAAAAAAAAAAGAATTGAGGTTTGGGAACCTCCACCTATACATCAGAGAATGTATGTAAACACCTGGATGCCCAGGCAGAAGTCTGCTGCAGGGGGAGAAGCACTAATGGATAATCTCTGCTAGGACAGTGCAGAAGGGAAGTGTGGGGTCAGGGCACCCACACTGGGGCACTACCTGGTGGATCTGTGAGAAGAGGGCCATTGTCCTCCAGACTCCAGAATGGTAGGTCCACTGACAGCTTGCACCCAATGCCACAGGCCCTCAATGCCAGCCCATGAAAGCAGCTGGGAGGGTGTCTATACCCTGCAAAGTCACAGGGGTGGAGCTGCCCAAGGTCATGGGAACCCACCTCTTGCATGAGTGTGGCCTGGATGTGAGACATGGAATCAAAGGAGATTATTTCAGAGCTTTAGGATTTGATCACTGCCTTGTTGACTTTGAGACTTGCATGGGCCCAGTAGCCCCTTTGATTTGGCCAATTTCTCCGATTTGGAATGGGTGTATTTGCCCAATGCTGGTACACCCATTGCATCTAGGAAATAACTAGCTTACTTTTGATTTTACTGGCTCATAGGTGGAAGGGACTTGCCTTGTTTCAGATGAAACTTTGAACTTGGACTTTTGAGTTAATGCTTAGACTGTTAGTTAAGACTTCAGGGGACAGTTGGAAGAGGATGATTGTGTTTTGAAATGTGAGGACATGAGATTTTGGAGTGGCCAGGGGCAGAATGATATGGTTTGTCTGTGTGTCCCAATCCAAATCTCATCTTGAATTGTAGTTCCCATAATCCCATGGGAGGGACCTGGTGGGAGTTAATTGAATCATGAGGGCAGTAACCCTCATGCTATTCTCGTAATAGTGAGTGAGTTCTCATGAGATATGATGGTTTTATAAGGGGCTTTTCCCCCTTTGCTTAGCACTTCTGTCTCTTCAGCTGCCTTGTGAAGAAGGACTTGTCTGCTTCCCTTTCCACCACGGTTGTAAGTTTCCTGAGGCCTTTCCAGTCATGCAGAACTGTGAGTCAATTAAACCTTTTTCCTTTATAAATTACCCAATTTCAGGTATTTCTTCATAGATGCCTGAGCAGGAACTATTAGGTTGATGCAAAGGTAACTGCACACTTTGACACTTTTTAAAAGTAATGGCAAAACCCTCTATTACTTCTGCACTAACCAAATAATACATATACTATCCAGATTTCTCGGTTTTCAAAAGTTTCTCTGTTGTAAACACTCCAGCGATAGTATAATCTCATTGCTATTTTACTTTTAGGAGATTATTTGCCAAAATCCATACACAAAAGAAGAAGATAGAAATGATTAGTGCTCAACTGGTTTACAGTTATATCAGAGGCAATCATAGTATAAGTGAAGATCTCACAAGGATAGAATCATATCAATAATGTTTATATCTTCTGCGAATTATTATGGAGTTTTAGTGTCTCTATTTCTCTATTGAAAATGCATAACATGTACAGTACCTAGTGTTTCTTCCTAACCACTTAAGTTAAGCTTCTCCAACCTGCGGCCTGCAGGCCACATGCAGCCCGGGAAGTTTTGAATATGACCCAACACAAATTTATAAATTTTCCTAAAACATTATGAGATTTTTTTTAGCTCATCAGCTATTGTCAGTGTTAGTGCATTTCATGTGTGACCAAAGACAATTCTTTTTCCCATGTGGCCCAGGGAAGCCAAAAGATTGGATGCTCCTAACTTAAGTGATCGAATATAAAAGACTATTAAATAAGGTTCTTCATTGAGTGCTCAAAGTGCTAAATGCACACAAAGGACAAGAAATATCCTTTGTGTTCTGTGTTCTTATGAGATGAATGTCACAGAATGACCAGGAGTCATTTGTTTTTGAATCACATCCACATAGACAAAGTTTTATAAAAAGCTATCTGTTTGTTCATATATTCATTCACATACTTATTTAATAAAATGTGTACAAGGAGAAAAGGTACTGGGATGGCAGAGGCAAGGAAATCATAGTTTCTGCCTTTAAGGAGTTCAATCTAAGTGTGAAGTTACAAAAACAAACAACTGAAAGAAATGTGTTAACTACTCTGCTGCAAGTACTCTATTGATATACCAACTAATTCTAATTTCTCCTACCCCTCTTCTACACATTCATTAGTACTAACACACTATGCTCCATCCTGGTCCTAAAATAAATTCAGCATGCTCTCACCTCGGGAACTGTATCATAAAACTTACATCCAAATTACAAAAAGAAGGCCCTACAGGGCTTGAGGATTTTTAAGAAAATTGAGATATATCACTACTGAGAAAATAATCAGGTTAAAGTGAAAATTCTGTTCTATGGAGTTCAAAAAGCTTGGGACTTAGAATCTGAAAACCTTGATCTCAGTTTGGGGCAGACCAAATCTCAAGCTTTAGTTTTCTAGTACATAAATTAAGCTGGGCTTTCTTTCCTCATCCTTAAATTTTTAAAGGGATACACCAAAGAATTTCTAAAACCTTTTATGAAATATGGTAAGTTTCATACAAGTTCATTTCAGGAGATCAACTGAGCTAAAGAGAGAGCTGAGCTGCTGTGTATTGGAGTAGTTAATTAAAGAAATGAGCCAAAATTAAAGTAATAAGTAAGCTTTAATCAGTTACTGCGATTTTATCAGTAAGAGTTTAAAACCCAGAGAAAGCACCAACTCACTCTGGTTTCATTATCCTCCAGGGACAGGCACAATTGGTTGAAGGTCAGGTAAATCAGCACAGATGTGGAAGCAGTCTCACTGTTGAAGGAAACCCAAACAAAAGATCTGGCAGATTTATGGGCACTCGTGTCTAGGAGGGACAAGGGGGAAGGGCTAGTGTGAAAAATACTGAGTACTTAGTCAGAGTAGGGAAAGGTGTCCTCAAGGTTTCTCTTTCCTCCTTTTCTCCTCTCCTAAGGAACCCTCAGGAGAGGCACTGAAAAAAAGACCTCTGCTAAAGTCTTCAGGTAAAGAGACCCGGGAACGAAGGTGCCAGGGCTAGAAATGCAAACATGTGATGAAAATGACTAACTGAGGTGCCTGAGTCCTTGACTGCAACTCCCTTCAGAGACTGCCACAGATTGGCTGTACACCAAGTTTGGTGTGCAGAGGACAGGTTTTGTCCCCTGAGACCGCTGAAGTAAAGCATTTGTAACTGCATACAGTCGGGCCTGAAAAATATCACAAGATTTGTAACTGGAGCCAGACTTCACAGTTAATGTGACATTATGTAGACATTCCACCTGAGGATTGAGAAAAATGTACATTTGATCTTCATTATCTACAGATTCTGTATTTGTGAATCCATCTACTTGCTAAAATTTCTTTGTAACACCCAAATCAATACTTATGATATTTTCATGGTCTTTCATGGACATCTACAGAGTAGCCAAAATTTTGAGTTATTTAATGTGCATGTACCCAGCTTTGATCTAACAATCCAATATTCTGCATTCTTGTTTTGACACTCCTATTATAGACAAGTGTCCTTCTCATGTTCCACTTAGTGACATGGTTTTTGCATTTTTGTGCTTTTTTGGTTATTTTTCTGTTTAAAATGACCCTCAAGTGCACTTATTGACGAGTGTTTCTAAACACGAGAGGGATGTGTTGTACCTTATGGAGAAAATACATGTTAAATAACCTTCATTCAGGCATGAGTTACAGCACTGTTGCACATGAGAAAAATGTTCCTAAATCAACAACATATATTAAATGAGATGTCTTTAAACAGTGACACACAGAAAAGAAAGTTATTTATTGATCAATTAACACAAATATTGTGCACAAGAACCTAACCCTGTATTTCTCCTAGGAGCAGTGGTTCAATAAATGCTAATTCAGTGACCAGGGTAACTTTATAGACTGTAACTACTATGAATAATGAGAATTGACTGTATATGTACAGTCAAGGTATTTCCTTATAATAGCAGGTACTGTGAAACATTAAGAAGTACTAGAACTGAAAAGACATATAATATATATTTTTATTATTTTTGTTTTTCCCTATTGCACTTCTTCCTTTAAAAACAGCAGTCTAACTTATTGGTGATGTATTTCTCCTTAGAAGTGTGGATGTTGAATAGAGGAATGCAAGGTAACAGAAAGTGGTTATACACAAAAACAGGAAATTGAATACTGCACGTTCTCACTTATAAGTGGGATCTAAACATTGGGTACACATAGACATAAAGATGGGAACCATAGATGCTGGGGACAACTTGAGTGGGGAGGAAGGGAGAGGGACAAGGGCTGAAAAGTACCTGTTGAGTACTACGCTCACTACCTTGGTAACAGGATTAACTGTACCCCAAACCTCAGCATCTCTCAATATACCTGTGTAACAAGACTTCACACATAGACCTGAATCTAAAATAAAATTTGAAATTTAAAGAAAAGTGATTACCTCAATAAACTTTTATATGTCAAAAAGAAAAAGTTGTTAGAGATGTTTACTCTGGTTATGGGATCATATAAGACTGCTTTTGCTATTTAGACTCTTGGATAAGCTGTGGTTCTGTCTCTTTCTGAAGCTTAATTTTGTTATTAAGCATCATTGACTGTGGTGTTTAAGTTAGTCAGAATTTATGTTGCTGAGAAGAAAAGATATAATAAAGAAAACGGCAATAAAGGGTTAGTTGCAAGTAGTATACTCTGGGAAATGTAAAGTGTTTGGAGGTGGTATTCTAGATCAAATACGATCTAGAATGATCATATTTCTAGATCATGTATGAGGCTTTGTGGTCTATAATCTATCTTACTGGCTTTGTTTTCTATCCCTACAATTCGCTAATTCTTTTCTCTCTTTATTCCTCCTTTAGTGTGAATTAAATAATTTTACTAATCCACCTTTTTTCTAATACTTACAAATTTTGCACTGTATTCCAATTTCTTTACAAAATTATGTCATGTGTTTTCATCTGTATACTTAAATTGTAAAATTAACTATTGTCTTTACCGTTTCCTCCCAAAATACAGAGATATTAGAGGAGTTTAACTTGAATTGTAGCTTTACTGACTTAAGTGTTATTATTATCATCTGTATTGGTTTTATGTTTTCTAAAACCCCAAGAGGTTACTGTTGTTGTTGTTGTTGTATCATTAGTACTAGTGTTATTACTTTATACATTCATTGCTTGTTTTTATGTTCCCACATGCTTACCATTTTCCTTGCATTTTATTTCTTTTGCAGATGAAACTTTTTATCCGTGAACTCTCTTCTATGCAAAATTGAAGCTCTGACCCCATATTTTTCTTATGCATTGCCCTAGCAGAGGTTCTCCACAAGGGCCCCACTGCTGCAGCAAACTTCTGCCTAGGGCATTCAGGCATTTCCATACATCCTCTGAAATCTAGTTGGAGGTTCCCAAAACTCAATTCTTGATTTCTGTGCACCCACAGGCTCAACACCATGTGGAAGCTGCCAAGGTTTGCCCCCTCTGAAACAGCAGCTCAAGCTGTGCCTTGGCCCCTTTTAGCCATGGCTGGAGTGGCTGGGATGCAGGGCACCAAGTCCACAGACTGAAGAGAGTAGAGAGGCCCAGGACCTGGCCCATGAAACCATATTTTCCTTCTAGGCCTCCAGGCCTGTGATGGAAAGGGCTGCTCTGAAATTCTCTGACATGCTCTGGAGACATTTTCCCCATTCTCTTGGTGATAAACATTTGGCTACTTGTTAATTATGCAAATATCTGCAGCTGGCTTGAATTTCTCCTTAGAAAATGGGTTTGTCTTTCTTACTGCATAATCAGGCTGCAAATTTTTCAACTTTTATGCTCTGTTTCCCTTTTAAAACTGAATGCTTTTAACATCACCCAAGTCACATCTTGAATGCTTTGCTGCTTAGAAATTATTTCCACTACATACCCTAAATCATCTCCCTCAAGTTCAAAGTTTCAGAAATGTCTTGGGCAGGGGTAAAATGCTGCCAGTCCCTTTGCTAAAACATAACAAGAACCACCTTTATTCCAGTTCCCAACAAGTTTCTCGTCTCCATCTGAGACCACCTTAGCCTGGATTTCATTGTCCACATTTTGGTCAAAGCCATTCAACAAGTCTCTAGGAAGTCCCAAACTTTCCCACATCTTCCTGTCTTCTTCTGAGCCTTTCAAACTGTTCCAACCTCTGCCTGTTACCCAGTTCCAAAGTCACTTCCACATTTTCAGGTATCTTTACTGCAGCACTGCTCTCTACCGGTACCAATTTACTGTATTAGTCTGTTCTCATGTTGCTAACAAAGACATACCCATGACTGGGTAATTTATAAGAGAAAGAGGTTCAATGGACTCACAGTTCCATTATGGCTGGGGAGGCCTTATAATCCTTGCAGAAGGCATGGAGGAGCAAGTCATGTCTTACATGGATGGCAGCAGGCAAAGAGAAGGAGCTTGTTCAGGGGAACTCCTCTTTATAAAACCACCAGATCTCATGTGACTTACTATCATGAGAACAGCATGAGAGAGACCCACCCATGATTGAATTACCTCCCACTTGGTCCCTCCCACAACATGTGAGAATTGTGGGAGCTATAATTCAAGATGAAATTTGGGTAAGGACACACCAAACCATATCAGACACAGAAAGGGACTATGTATTTATTTTAGCTGGAATGATTGACTCCAATGATTATAAAAAGAAAGGTTTGCAGCTATGAAATGAGGGCAAGTAAGAGTATGGATGGAACCTATCTAATCTTTAAGACTACTCTTTTTTATACCATTCTTGAGGGTAAAGTTTAATAGAAACTGCTACATATTTACTTGTGTGATCATCAAACAGCCAGATTCCTCAGAAAAGAAGATTTGGTGCATATGAGTGGAGACAAATTACCCTGACTAGGGGAAGGGATCATGGAAGACATTGTGGAAAAGAGGCTGTGGAAAAAATAAATACCGGTTTTATCCTTAGGATTAGTTATTGAAAGAACCTTGCCAATTTCCTTCTTTACCTATTCAAATGTATTTGCCTATTTTTAATGATTTCTCAATTTTTTTTATCCCTAATACATATACATGAACAAATAAGCAATAGGCTCCCTATAGTTTTAGAGTAAGAGTTAGCATTCTGATGAAACTAGGTGAAGAGTAAACTTCTATAGTAGATCCAGAACATTAAGCAAAAATAAGTCATGAAACTGCTTGTCTTCTCTTGGAGAAAGGTTGAAGGAGTTTACAGGTAGACATGGCAGATGTATTTTGTTAGACAGGGATTATTTGGAGTATCCTATACTCATTGGACAAAAGATCTATGTGGATTTGGTGTAACAAGAATGATTACACTGATTATTTGTTAAATTTTGTCTGCCCACTATCCATTTCTCTTTTTTGAATAACAGCAGCAAATTTTTAGGGGGGTAGGGGAAAGGCCATTATCTCCTACTGGGTGCAAACTTGGAAGGCAGTTAATTAAATTGACCTGCTCTTTCCTAGCCAAGAGTTGACCACATTATCCAATTAACCAATTAAGTAAATTAACACATCTCTAGGAGTTTGTTATTGTCAGCAAAGTGACATAAGAAAATAAAAATTGCTAAACCTCATTTATTCTACATGTAATATCCTGATGAGATGGTTTATATGTTCCTGCTACTTCTATCTTTAAGAACTGCAATAATTTCTAAATTAGATTGTCTAGACTTCCGTTTGATTCTGTGAACATTTATGCTTACAATAATTTTTTTACTGCTTAACTTAGCCAGCCAGTTTTTATGGTTTGCCAAAAAACAAACAAAACAAAACAAAAAAAATACATCTAATTTGTTAAGAAACAGATTTTTTTGAACAGTCATGTCTTTTTAGTATACTACTTATGAAGACATTATTGACAACTTCATGCATACTCCATTTTACTTTTCTAGATTTAAATATTTTCTTTCCTGATATTACATTGGCAAAGACATCCTGGAAATCAGAATTCAGCTTTAAATTATATTCAAGATTATTTACTTAAACAATTGGTTCTTGAAATGTTTTTCTTAAATGAATAAAGAGGAGAAATAAACAAATAAATCATCACCATCTCCTTGTCCACCAAAAAATACGAAATTGTGAAAACGTTTTACCCACTACACACAGTTACCTAATAACTAAAAACAAGTGTAAAGATTGACAACTGTACCATGAAAAAGCCTTCTGTCTAGGCTTGGTTTGCCATTAAACATAGGTTAGTGTAGGCAACAAACCCACCAATGAAACTCAGACTTCCACTTTGGATTTCCAATTACTCATCTCTACAATAAGGGAGTTAACATTAGTCATTCAAATATTTTAAAAATTCTAAAATAAATATTTGGTATGTTTCCAATGACAAATAGGAAATATTTTTAAAGCCAACATTAAACTCAGCTTTTTGTCATAGCTATTTAATAAAGACATAACTCTTAAAGATATTAACTTGTATAGCAGACAAATATTTGAGCAACAAACAAAAATTTTTAAGTAAATAATAAGATAGGATTTAACAAAATTAATGAGAGTGCAAATGAGAATCCTCACTAAAATAATTGGAAAATAGTCTTCACAAGCATAGAAAAGACATCTGGCAATTAGAAATAATGAGGAGCAACATGTTTATCAGATTGGTTTTTGCAAAAGATTAATAAGCTTTGTAGTTTAATTATTTTATTCACCTCTGAATTAGTAACCACATGAAAGCTTTTATAAATCTGTATTGGAAATTATTTTCTATTAGTTTCAACTCTAATTTTAATCAATTTGCCATATATTTTCATTTTATTTAATTTTTAAATTTAAAAGTGTTAGTGTGCTTTTATAAAACCAGGATGCACTTCTTTGGTGTCTATCGATGCTTAATCGTATTTGTTTAGAGGTTGTTGTTTTTTTGTTTTTTTTTTCCTCCTGTATAGACCTCCTATAATATCTGTGAGTTTTTTTAAAAAGATAATTGAATACATTTTCTGTTAACCAGCTTTTAATTGGGGTGTCTTAGACCTTGCATTGGCCTCTTTTGGTTTCAAGTAGGAAAACTACCTGTAGAATCACAAATACAGAGCATATAATGTGACAATATGATGGCAATGTGAATAAAAACCCTCAAGAATGCAGAAATATCCATATAACTATGCCTTTCGAAAACTGAAATGAGGCCGGGCGCGGTGGCTCAAGCCTGTAATCCCAGCACTTTGGGAGGCCGAGATGGGCGGATCACGAGGTCAGGAGATCGAGACCATCCTGGCTAACACGGTGAAACCCCGTCTCTACAAAAAGTACAAAAAAACTAGCCGGGCGAGGTGGCAGGCGCCTGTAGTCCCAGCTACTCGGGAGGCTGAGGCAGGAGAATGGCATAAACCCGGGAAGCGGAGCTTGCAGTGAGTGAGATCCGGCCACTGCACTCCAACCTGGGCGACAGAGCAAGACTCCTCTCAAAAAAAAAAAAAAGAAAAGAAAACTGAAATGATATTTGGAAACTGGAAGTATATAATGAGCTTTTATTGAGCATTGTTTGTGTATGTGTGTAACAACCTCAGTATCTCAGGGCCTTACAACCCCAGAAATTTACTTTACTTGCTCACGGTTCTGTGGGACTGCTCATGTGCAGCTGATTATGGCTGAGCTTCTTGCATAGTGAGTTCCCTTTGGCTTTATGAGTTTTCTAAAACATACCCTTCTCATGGTAGGTCTTACTATCACAAGAGGACAAATGAAGCCCCACACATCATGTGTATTCCCATTTCATTAGCTAAAGAAAGGCAGTGGCCAATTTCACAGAGTAATTAGGGAAAGGAAGTATATTCCAATGGATTGGGTGACAGGGTGGAATATACCCTGAACAATAATTCAGTCTATCACATGGCTCTGGAAACTTACTGCCTATTTAATAGCAAGAGTTCTTTTATTCTTGTTTCTCTTAATGTCTCTTAGCAGCATTCTTTGACTCTGTCCCTGCCTCTCTATAATATCTTTCTTATAGCTTCTCTTCCTTGTTCCCACTTACTTGTTCATTTATTTCCAAGTTCACAGTTTCCCTAGTGGAGACTTTAGGAAGAACTCTCAAATCATTATGTTTGGTCTTTCTTTAGCTTTGGCCACAAGGATATCTCACAACCCACAGGCCAGACTAAACACTGGTGTACATTGAGTGAGATGCCTGGCTTTACCCAGTGAGTTATGATTAGTAGAGGCAGTGAGTCATCTGATGCAGAATATGGCCAGTCTTTCTCTAGGCACTAAGACCAGTGCTCACAGAAGGGACGTATGGGCAGGACAGTTTATCTTAGGACTTTGGATATATTAGACATTGTAAATGAATTGACCACAGTATGCCCAACCAATGTTCAGTAGATTCTGTTCCCTCTGGAGCTTTGTATGATTATTTTAAGGAAGATATTAATTTAACATTTTGTTCTTTTTTCCCCCTAATCCATAATCAGTGTAAAAGCTGTGAAGACCAAATAGTTACAAGGCACAGGTATAATTACATCTCCCAAATAGACTGTATATTTTGATTAAATAGAACATTTTAATATTACTTAATTTACAATGCTTCTTCCTTAGGCTATTTAAAAGAAGTTAAGTAAAATAAGAAACCATTTCAAAATTATCTTTCTCAATGTGTACAACAGATATTCTTAACTCTTATCCATCCTTGAAACTCTCACAGTTTTCATCTCCCCCATCTCTTTCCCAATTCTTGTTATTTGCTGCACTCACAGTCCTTACGTTTGGATTGGATTAAGCTCAAGAATGAGGTGGGGTTCTAAGAATAGTAGAAATAACTATTGTATAGTATAACAAATGCTGTAAGTTTAATAATTTGGGGGAGAACATGTAAGTACATTTTCTATATCAAAGTGCCATACATCCCAATGGAGTCACTGAATAACATTATCTTAATAGAAAAAGAAAATAAAGCTACAATATTTTAAAATTAATTTTCTCTTTCTTGTGCTTTAATGAATAATTTCAACAGAAAATGAGTTATAATGTTCTAACAGGTAGAAAATGTATTTAGTTACTGTATTAATCCATTCTCATGCTGCTAATAAAGACATACCCAAAACCAGGTAGTTTATAAAGGAAAGAGGTTTAATGGACTCGCAGTTGCACATGGCTGGGGAGGCCTCACAATCATGGCAGAAGGTGAAGGAGGAGCAAAGGCACATTTTACATGGCAGCAGGTGAGACAGCATGTGCAGGGGAACTGTCCTTTATAATACCATCACATCTTGTGAGACTTATTCACTATCATAACAAAAGAATGGGCTGGGTGTGGTGGCTCATCCAAGCACTTTGGGAGTCCAAGGCAGGCAGATTACGAGATCAGGAGATTGAGACCATCCTAGCTAACACGGTGAAACCCTGTCTCTACTAAAAATACAAAAAATTAGCCAGGTGTGGTGGCAGG
>NW_012102299.1:2529402-2553250 GCF_000951045.1 Mandrillus leucophaeus | reverse complement strand
AAAATTAGCCAGGTGTGGTGGCAGGTGCCTGTAGTCCCAGCTACTTGGGAGGCTGAAGCAGAAGAATGGTGTGAACCCAGGAGGCAGAGCTGGCAGTGAACTGAGATTGCACCACTGCACTCTAGCCTGGGTGACAGAGTGAGACTCTGTCTCAAAAACAAAAAAAGAACAGAATGGGAAAATCTCACCTCATGATCCAGCTACCTCCAACTGGGTCCCTCCCACAATATGTGGGGATTGTGGGAACTACATTCAATATGAGATTTGGATTGGGACACATAACCATATCATTCTGCCCCTGCCCCCCCACCAAAATCTCATGTATCATATTTCAAAACCATACTACCCCAACAGTCCCCCAAAAGACTTAACTTATTTTAGCATTAACTCAAAAGTCCACAGTCTAAAGTTTCATCTGAGACAAGGCAAGTCCCTTCTACTATGGGACTGAAAACCAAAAGCAAGTTAGTTACTTCCTAGATACAATGTGGGTAGAGAGATTGGATAAATACACCCATTCCAAATGGAATAAATTTGCCAAAACAAAGGGGTTAATGGCCCCATGCAAATCCAAAATCCAGAAGGGCAGTCAAACCTTAAAGCTTTAAAATGATCTCCTTTGAATCCATGTCTCACATCCAGGTCATGCTGATTGAAGAGGGAGGTTCCCATGGTTTTGGGAAGCTCTGCTACTGCAGCTTTGCAGGATACAGCCTCCCTCCTGGCTGCTTTCACGGGTTGGCATTGAGTGTCTGTGGCTTTTCCAGAAGCATGGTGCAAGCTGTTGGTAGATACACCATTCTGGGGTCTGGAAGACAGTGGCCCTCTTCTCACAGATCCACTAAGCACTGCCCTGTTGGGTACTCTGTGGAGGCTTCAACCTCACTTTTCCCTTCTGCACTGCCCTGGCAGAGGTTCTCTATGAGGGCTTTGCCCCTGCAGCAGACTTCTGCCTGGACATCCAGGCATTTCCATGCATCCTCTGAAATCTAGGTGGAGGTTCCTAAACATCAATGTTTGACTTCTGTGCACCCACAGGCCCAACACCACGTGTAAGTTGCCAAGACTTGGGGCTTGCACCCTCTGAAGCAACAGCCTGAGCTGGACATTGGCCCCCTTTTAGCCATGGCTGGATCTGAAGCCGGTGGGATTCAGGGCACTATGTCCTGATGCTGCATAGAACAGGGGAGTCTGGGCCTGGACCCAGAAACCATTTTTCCCTCCTAAGCCTCAAGGCCTGTGTTGGGGAAGGGTGGCTGTCATGAAGGTCTCTGACATGCCCTGGAGATATTTTCCTCATTGTCTTGATGACTAACATTTGGTTCTTTGTTATTTATTCATATTTCTGCAGCAGGCTTGAATTTCTCCCCAGAAAATGGGTTTTTCTTTTCTGTTGCGTCATCAGGCTGCAAACTTTCCAAACTTTTATTCTCTGTTTCTTCCTGAACACTTTGCTGCTTAGAAATTTCTTCTGCCAGATACCCTAAATCATCTCTTTTAAGTTCAAAGTTCCACAGATCTCTAGGGTAGGGGAAAAATGCTGCCAGTCTCTTTGCGTGGCAAGAGTGACCTTTATGCTAGTTCCCAACAAGTCAGTATTAAACAGAAAAACAATAATGATCACATATTTTGCATCTGAAGATTCCATTTCCTAAAGGAACCGCTTTTCCCTAAATTAATCTAGAAATGCAATCAAATTTCAATACAAATTATGACAAGATTTTTGTAAAACTTAATAAGCTGATTGTGGAAAATTTTTAAAAATAGCTAAGACTATTTTGAAGAAGAAAAGGTAGGGAGTACTTTCTCTACCCAATATCTAAAGTGATTGACAGGCTATAACACTTGAGACCATGTTGTAATATTACAGAGATAAACAGTGCAATGGCATAGAACAGAAAAACTGAAGTAAAGGCACACACACACACACACACACAAACACACACACATATGTATATATGAATATTTACATAAAGGTGATTCCATTAAATATTAGTGGGATAAGGCCAGGCACAGTGGCTCATGCCTGTAATCCCAGCACTGTGGGAGGCCAAGGTGGGCAGATCATGAAGTCGGGAATTCAAGATCAGCCTGGCCAACATGGTGAAACCCCATCTCTACAAAAAAATTTTTTTTAAAAATTAGCCCGGAGTGGTGGGTGGGCACCTGTAATCTCAGCTACTCAGGAGGCTGAGGCAGAGAATTGCTTGAATCCAGGAGACAGAAGTTGCAGTCAGTCAAGATCGCACCACTGCACTCCAGCCTGGGCAACAGAGCAAGACTCTGCCTCAAAAAACAAAACAAAACAAAACAAAAAAACCCTAAAAACCAAATAAATAAATATTAGTGGGATAAAATAAACTATTTGATAAAGAATTAAGTCATCATATTCAAATATAGTGAATTTCTAAATTTTATTTTATGTGTACTTCAGTTGCATAATTCCTTTTTGGTTTCTTTTCAGGATTTCTATTCTTTTATTTAAATTTCCATTTCGTTTACACTTTTGCTAAAAATGTCTCCATATTTTCCTTTAGTATTTGAGCATCTGTAAGAAAGTTGTTTTAAATCTTTGACTAGTAGATCTACCACCAGGTTTTTTGTGGGATGCTTTCTGGATTTTTTTTCCCATTGAATTGGCCATTGTTTACTATTTTGTGGTATGCCTTGTGACATTTTTGTTGCAAACTAGTCATCTGAAATTATTAGTGTGGTAATTCTGGAAGTCAGATTCTCCTCCTATTCCAGAGTTTTATTATTTTTTCAATTGTTGTAGGCTCCCTCTGTGCAAATGATTAGACTAAAATGTAAACTTAATATAGTACACAAAAATTTTCCTCATCTCACTAGAGAGGTTGACATGCAAATCCAATAAATACAGGGAAACCCAGACAGATACTATACAAGATGACCATCCCCAAGGCACATAGTCATTAGGTTCACCAAGGTCAATGCAAAAGAAAAAGTGAAGGAGAAATAAAGTTTTACTCAGAGAAGCAAATGCGGAGAGCATACATTTCAGATAGGCACTATCATGCAACTACACAATCAAGTCTACATAACAACCAGCTAACAACATTACGACAGGACCAAAATTCCACATATCAATACTAACCTTGAAAGTAAAGAACTAAATGCCTCACTTAAAAGACACAGAGTGGCAAACTGGATAAAAAGACAAGACCCATCAACCACTGTCTTCAAAAGACCTAACCCACATGTAATGACACCCACGGACCAAAACAAAAGAATGGAAAAGGTTCATTATGCAAACAGAAAACAAAACAAAACAAAAAAGAGCAGGGGTCACTATTCTTATATGAGATAAAACAGATTTGAAACGAATAAAAATTAAGAAAGGCCAGGCATGGTGGCTCACACATGTAATTGCAACGCTTTGGAAGGCTGATGTTGGAAGATAACTTGAGCTCAGGGGTTCAAGACCAGCCTGGACAACACAGTGAGACCTCGTCTTAAAAAAAAAAAAAAAATTCCAGACATGGTCCATGTACCTGTGGTACCAGCTACTTAGGCTGAGTTGAAAAGATTGCTTGAGCCCAAGAGGTTGAGGCTGGAGTTAGGCCGCTGTGCTCCCACCTAGGCAACAGAGTGAGACCCTATTTGAAAAAATAAATAAATAAGAAGGACAGTGAAAGTCATTACATAATGATAACAAGTATAATCCACCAAAAAGCCTTAACTATCCTAAATATATACAAACTCAACATTGAAGCATGTGGACTCATAAAACAAGTTCTTCCTGGCCTACAAAAGACTTAGACAACTACAGAATAATAATGGGAGTCTTCAGTACTGCATGTGTGGCATTACAAAGAATATAGAGGCAGAACACACACTAACAAAGAAACTCTGAACTTAAATGCTACACTTGACCACTTGGATCTAATGGACATCTACAAAACATTCCACTCAACAAACACAGAATACACATTCCTCTCATATGCACACAGAATTTATTTTAAGATGAACTCACATGCTCAGTCATAGAGCAAGTCTCAATAAATTAAAAAACAATTGAAATCATACCAGCACACTCTTGGCCCAAAGTGCAATAAAAATAGAAATCAATATAAAGAAATCTCTCAAAACTACACAATACATGAAAATTAAACAAAACGCTCTGGAGTAACTTCTGGACAAGTATCAAAATTGAGGCAGAAATCAAAACATTCTTTTAAGTTAATAAAAATAGGAACACAACTTACCAAAATCTCTCGGATGCGGTGAAGCAGTGTTAAGAGAAAAGTTTATAGCCCTAAATGGCCTTATCAAAAAGTTAGAAAGATCTCAATTGACCATCTTACTCTATAACCAAAGGAATTGGACAAAAGAAATACAAACCCACCTCAAAGCTACTGGAAGAAAAGAAATAACTAAATTTAGAGAAGAGCTTAATGAAATTGATATGCCAAAATCCATACAAAAGATCAATGAAATCAAAAGTTGGTTTCTCAAAAAGCAGATTGATAGACCACTGGCTACATTAACAAAGAAAAAGAAAGAGAAGATTCAAATAAGTATAATCAGAAACAACAATGATATTGCAACTGATCCCACAAAACTACAAAGGTTTCTCAGAGACTACTATGAACCATTTATGCACAAAAATTAGATATCCAAGAGGAGATGAGTAAATTCCTGGAAGTATACCATCTCACAAGATTGAACCTGGAAGAGACTGAAACCCTGAATAGACCAATGTAAACTTCTGAAATTGAATCAGTAATAAAAAATCTACCAACCAAAAAAAGTCATGGACCAGATAGATGCACAGCTGAATTCCACCAGCCATATAACCTATAAAGAGGAACTGATATAAGTTCTACTGAAACTTGAAACTATTCCAAAAAATCAAGAATGAAGAGTTCCAGCCTAACTCATTCTATGAAGCAAGCATCAGCCTGATATCAAAACCTGGCAGAGACATAATGATCAAAGAAAACCAGGTCAATATCCATGGTGAACATAGACACAAAAATCCTCAACAAAATATTAGCAAACCAAATCCAGTAACACATCAAAAAGCTAATACATCATGTTCAACTAGGCTTTATTCCTGGGACGGTAGGCTGGTTCATTTGCATTTCTTGATATGCAAATCAAGAAATATGATGCACTACATAATCAGAATTAGAAGCAAAAAACATGTAATCATCTCAATAGATACAGAAAAAGTTTTTGATAAAATCTAAAATCCCTTCATGATAAAAACATCAACAGACTAGGCATCATAGGGATATATCTCAAAATAACAATAGCTGTCTATCATAAACCCACAGCCAACATCATACTGAATTGACACAAGATTGAATAATTCCCCCTGAGAACTGGAATAAGACAAAGATGCCCACTCTCACCACTCCTATTCAGCATAATACTAGAAGTCCTAGCCAGAGCAATCAGGCAAGAGAAAGACATAAAAGACCTCCAAATAGGAAAAGAAGATGTCAAAGTATCTCCGTTCACTGACAATAGGATTTCGTACTTAGAAAACCATAAAGACTTTGGCAAAAGGCTCCTACAATTGATAAATGACTTTTATAAAGTTGCAGGATCAATGTGCAGAAATCAGTAGCATTTCCATACATCAACAATATCCAAGCTAAGAGTGAAATCAGCAGCACGATCCCACTTACAATAGCCACAAAGAAAACAAAACACCTCAGAATACAGCTAACAAAAGAGGTGAAAGATCTCTACAAGAAGGCCCACAAAACATTTCGGAAAGAAATCAGAGATAAAAACAAATAACGGAAAAACAGTCCATGCTCATGGATTGAAACAAACATTATTATTAAAATGGCGATGCTGCCTAAAATAATTTATGGACTCAACGATATTTCTATCAAACTACTGATGTCATTTTTCACAGAATTAGAGAAAAACTATTCTAAAATTCATATGGAAGGAAAACAGAGCTCGAACAGTCAAAGCAATTCTAAGCAAAAAGAGCAAAGCCAGTGGTATCACCTTAACCAACTTTAAGCTATACTATAAGGCTATAGCAACCAAAACAGTGTGATACTAGTGCAAAACCAAACACATCAAACAATGGAACTGAAGGGAAAACTGAGAAATGAAGCCTTGTACTTAGAGCCATCTAAACTTCAACAATGCTGACAAAAACAAGCAATGGGAAAAGGACTCCAAATTCAACAAATGGTGCTAGGATAACTGGCTAACCATATGCTGAAGACTGAAGCTGGACCTCTACCTTTCACATATACAAAAATTAACTGAAGATGGATTAAAGATTTAAATGTAAGACCTCGAACTATAAAAATCCTAGAAGATGACCTAAGAAATACTCTTTTTGACATTGGACTTAGCAAATAATTTTTGGCCAGGTCTCCAAAAGCAATTGCAACAAAAACAAAAATTGACAAGTGGAACCTAATTAAATTAAAAAGCTTCTGCACATCCAGAGAAAGCTATTGATAGAGGAAACAGACAATGTACACAATGGGAGAATCTATTCATAAGCTATATATCCAATACAGTCCTAATATCCAGAATCTCTATGAAACTTAAACAATTCGAGAAAAATTAAATAACCCCATTGAAAAATGGGCGAAGGACACAAATAGACAGTTCTCAACAGAAGTCATACAAGTTACCAATGAATATATTAAAAATGCTCAGCATCACAAATCATCAGAGAAATGCCAATCAAAACCACAATGAGATACCATCTCATCTTAGTCAGACTGGCTATTCTTCAAAAGTCAGAAATCATAAGATGCTAGCAAGGCTGTTTGAGGAAAAGGGAGCACTTATACACTGTTGGTGGGAATGTAAAGTAGTTCAGTCACTGTGGAAAGCAGTCAGGAGATTTCCCAAAGAATGTGACAGAGCTACATTTCAATCCAGCAATCCTATTACTGGGTATACACCCAAATGAAAATAAATCATTCTACCCAAAAGTGCAAGCACTTATATGTTCATCATTGTGCTATTCACAATAGCAATTACATGAAATCAACAAACGTGCCCATTACTGGTAGACTGGCTAATGAAAATGTGGTATATAGACACCACGAAATGCTATGCATCCATAAAAAGAACGAAATCATGTCCTTGGCAGCAACATGCATGTAGTTGGACAACATGATCCTAAGTGAATTAATGCATAAACAGAAAACAGAATACCATGTGTTCTCACCTATAAGTGGAAGCTAAACATTGAGTACACATGGACATAAATATGGGGAAAAATAGACACTAAGATCTACTAGCAGGGGGAAGGGAAAAGGGGAGTGTGGATTTTAAAATTACCTATTGGGTACTATGCTCATGATCTGGGCGACAGGAATTGTACCCCAAACCTTAGCATCACTTAATATTCCCATGTAGCAAACCTACACACATACTCCGCTATCTAAAAATTTGAAACTAAGAAAAAAAGAAATACAACACTTTACAGTAAAATTCTGAGTTTCACATGTCAAAAAAAGAAAATTAATGGAAATAAAGGGATACAGGCAGTTTTAAAGGAGCACTGGTTTGCTGTGTTAGTAAAGTTCATGTGTTATAAATTTAAACTATAGTGTTATTTTAGAATATTAAAAGGAATTACTTTGGTAATCACAAAGAAAATTACTGCAAAATAAAAACCAAAAGAAAAAGGAAGAAAATGTGAATATTTCACTGGTTTTAAAAAAATAAACTAATCATAAAAGAAGACAGTAATGCAAGAAATAAGGAACAAAATTATTGTAAAACATAGAAAGCAAATATCAAAATAACAGAAGTCTTTTTTAATCAGTAATCACTTTATAAATGGATAAAGTTCTCTGATAAAGAAACAGAGGTTGGCAGAATAAATGAAAAAATGTTAATTCAACTATATGCTGCGTACAAGAAACTTGCTTTAGATCCAAGGAAACAGATAGGTTGAAAGTAAAAGCGTGGAGAAGTGTATTCCTTGCAAATAGTAACCGAAAGAGATAAGACTCTATTGACATCACAAAAAAAAATTATATCAAAAAAGGTTATAAAAACAAAGAAAGATACTTTATATTCACAAAAGTTTCAATACAATGAGATGTAAGAATCTACATTTACACACCTAATATCAGATCATTTAAATATAGGAAACAAAATTAGAAAGAATTCAGCTACTCAAGAGGCTCTGGCATGAGAATTGCTTGAACCCAGGCAGAAGCTGCAGTGAGCCAAGATCGCACCACTGCACTCCAGCCTGGGTGACAGAGCGAGACTCAGTCTCAAAAAAAAAAAAAAAAAAAAAGGACAGAAAAACAATTCATTAAAATCGGGGGTAAAAAATGACCAAAACAGAAAATTTAAGAGATGAAAAATAATTGTAAGAACATACTATCAACAGAGTAAAAAGGCAGCACACAGCATGGAATGAAGTATTAGCAAGTCATATGTCTGATAATTAATATCCAGAATATATAGAGAACTAAAACTAAGAACAACCACAACAACAAAAACTCGATTCAAAAGTGGGAAAAAAGACTTGAGTAAACATTTTTCCAAAAAAAGTATACTAAGCACATGCAAAGAGTACTAATCCTCAGGGAAATGCAAATTAAAACTTCAATGGGACACCACCTCGCATCCGTTAATATGGCTACTATCACGCACACACACACTCACAGAGAGAGAGTAGGAGGGGAAAGCAGAGCAAGATGGCCAAATAGAAGCCTCCAGCAGTCATCCTCCATGCAGAAACACCTAGTTGAATAACTGTCCCAACAGAAAAGGGCACCTTTATAAGAACTAAAAATCTGTCAAGCAATCACACTACCTGGGTTTAACATCATATTAAGAAGGGGGCACTGAAGAGGATAGGAAAGACTGTGTCCAATCCCACAGCATCAGCCACATGGCACTGAGAAAGAATCTGATAACTTGAGAAGGGATACTGCATAATTGTGGAACTTTGTATTGGAAATTGGTGCTGCCTGTCCCAGTAAATAGCAACATGGGGCAGAACACAGCTCACCCATGGAGGAAGCATTTAGACCAGCCCGACCCAAAGGCAAATTATTCATCCCAGTAGTCAGAACTTCAGTTCCAGCAGAGCTCACCATTGTGGGTTAAAGTAATCTGGGTTCTAAGTAAACTAGTAAGGTAGTCTAGGCCACAAAGACTGTAATTCCTGGACAAATCCTGGTGCTGTGTTGGGCTTGGAGTCTTCTGCAGCACATTACCTAGTGAGACACCAGCTGGAGTGACCAAGGGAGTGCTTGCCTCACAGCTACCCTAACCCAAGACAATGCAGCTGGTGACCTCAGGAGAGACTTCTTTCTTATGTTGAGGAGAGGAGAGGGGAGAGTGTAGAGAACTTTAACTTGTAACTAGGATACCAGCCCAGTCAAAATAGAACAGGGAACAAAGCAGAGCTCTGTGACTTCCATTCCAGGTTGTAGTTCCCAGATGACAATTCTAGACACACCCTGGGCCAGAAGGGAACTCACTGCCTTGAAGAGGAGGAACCAGTCTTAGCAGGAGTCATCACCTGCTTACTAAAGAGTCATTGGGCCCTGAACAATCAGCAGCAGTATCCAGGCAATACCTGCCATGGGCCTTGGGAGAGATGCAAAGCTATGCTGGCTTCAGATATGACCCAGTATATTCCCATCTGTGGTGTCTGTGGAGAGTCTCCTTTTGCTTGAGGACAGGAGGGGGAAGAGTAAGTGGGACTGTGTCTTGCAGCTTGGGTACCAGCTTGGCCATAGTGGGGGAGAACAGCATGCAGGCTCCTATGTCCCCAGTTCTAGGCCTCGGCTCTTGAATGGCATTTCAAGACCTGGCCTGGGCCAGAGGGGAGCCCCTGTCATGAAAGGAGAGATTCAGGCCTGGCAGCATTTACCACAAGCTGAATAAAGAGCTCTTGGGCCTTGAGTGAATATTGTGGTATATATACCACACTTTATTGTGTATATATATACACACACACACATATATATATATATACACACACACACACACAGTGAAATATTTTTCAGCTTTAGAAAGAAAATTATGACATACGCTGCAGCGTGGATAGGTCTTGAGGACTTCATGCTAATTGAAATGAGTCAGTCAGAAAAAGACAAATACTGCATGATTCCACTTATATGTGGTATCTAGAGCAATCAAACTCATAGAAACAAACCTCCAATACTTAAAATGTGTGATCTGGGTTGGAACTAGGGCCATTGTAGGTAGAGTTAAGAAGAGGTCCTAGTGAAGTTAAGGTGGGTCCCATATAAAAGGAGAAGAGACACAGAGACACAGACACAGGCAAACTGCCATGTGACAATGGAGAAGAGGTTGAAGTGCTTCAGCTGCAAGCCAAGGAATGCCCAGGACCATGGGTAAGTCATCAGAAGCTAGACAGAGGAAAAGCAGATTCCTCCCCTACAGGTTTCAGGGAAATAATAACTCTGATTGCATCTTGATTTTAGATGTCCAGCTTCTAGAACTGTGAGACAATACGTTTCTCTTGGGTGTTTTGGTTTTTTTGTTTGTTTGTGTGTTTTAAAAAATAATAAAATTACACAGACAGAAAATAGAATGGTGGTTGCCAGGGATTGAGGGGAGGGAAGAATTGGAAGTCATTGTTTAATGAATATAGAGTTTCAGTTTTCCACAACGAAAAATGTCCTGAAGGTGGATGGCGGTGATGTTTGCACAACAGTATTAATGTGATTAATACCAGTGAACTGCACACTTAAAAATGGTTAAGATGGTAATTTTATGTTATGTGCATCTTGCCACAATAAAATAACTGAAAAAATAAATGAAAAAGCATACTACATAAATTTTTACACCTCTAAAAATGGTCATTTTTGTTATACTTACTCAGGTGTTACAATAAATAGGTTATAGCTACATGAATCAGTATAGACATCAATAACATGAATGTTGAAGAAGAAAAGCAAACTGAAAATTGATATATTCATGTCTATTTATACATCTTTTAACACTGTGAATGAAACTATACATTCTTCAGATATACCACATACATACTGTGTAACAATATAAAAATATCCCTGGAATTCCTGGGCTTTCTGAGGTAAATTCAGATTGTGGTTTCCTCTTGGATAGAACATAAGGCACTGAGATTAGAGAGAAACACATGGTGTGGTTAAGGCTGCAGCTGTAACAGTAATGTTATCCATATCTGTCTGTCTATCTATCATCTATCTAAAATCTGAAGCAAATATGACAAAATGGGTGGTGGGTAAGAGGTGTTTATTGATTTGTCACTGTAAGTTTTTATAATTTGACATATTTATTTGAAATGTTTTAGAAGATTCATTAACGCAAGTAGTTTATTCAAATTTAAATCAATTCTACCTGTAAGCTGTAATTCATGTTTGTCCCAAACATATGCCTATATTTGTTAACTGTGATATTTATTAACATGCTTTTTTGCCCATTCAACACCTCAAATATAAATTTTGAGGGATGATTTCACATCTTCAGTATTCACTCATGGTGATATTTTTAGTCACAAAATTTGGGAATATCTTTGTTATTTTTACACCAAACCCATATATTTTTTCTTTTCATTTCCAACAGTGAGAGCAGTAAACAAAATTCTTCCATTTGATAATCTTTCTAATATTTACAGAGAATTAATATTGTCTTATTTCTAACTACCTCCATTTTCTTCACCTGTCCCTATACGAGATATGTTTGAAGGATTCTCTCAAGGCCAGTCATTTCCTGGGGGAGAGATTAACTGAGAAGAAGGAAACCCAGCAAGCCAGGACCATTGTCAGTAACGCATGCCCTGGAGTTACCATATTTAGACAATCCAGGAGAAGAAATTGTATTTGTTGAAGAAAATACAATAGGTGCCACAAACAATTCAGGGTGTGTTATTAACAGCAAAGAATCATAAAGGCATTATTGAAAAGTATTTTTGATCCTCGACAGGATACAGTGAGAGTAAAACAGGATCCACTGCCTAAAGAAGGGGCTTTAATGATAATTGGTCTAATTATGACACAGAAAAATATTCCATCTTATTTTTATAAAATTATGCTGTGGATAAGATACACAGAAGACTAACTCTACATTTAAAAGCAATCATAAGGAAATAAGAAGGCAGAAGGAACTGCAATAGCACACTGAATATTAAAATACCTATTAGTTGTTTTAACAAGCTTTAATATTCTGATAACTTACTTTCAGGGCAGGGGAATCAAGCATTACTGATATCCAATATTTACAATATTAAAGGCCTAGTTCACTGTCTTTGTGGAGGCATTTGTTTTTGAGACTTCCCAATTGCTTTGTCTATGTTTTATCTTAAATATTTTCACAATGAAGATTCTTATCAATACTTCATCTCAAATAAATAAATACCCATCATAAAAAGACAAATATGTTCTTATGTGTTTGAAGGCTTTCCTAGCAGGTTTTGAAAGATTGCCTATACTGATGTTTGTGAAATAAAGGAAATGAGCCATAAGAAATAAATCAACATGTCATATACAAGCCTTGCATGGAGGGATGAGAAATGCTGATGTAAACATTAAACCACTGGAAATCACTGTTGCTTTGGAAAACACTAACGACAAGTAACAAAGGCACCAAATATATGGAACTTCCAAAGCTGCTAATATTTTAGCACACACAGAGTTATGTCATAGGCTATAACACAAATTAAATGAAAACTTTTATAATGCAATCTTGTGGTGATCAACTAGCCACAACAGTCACTGTGCTAAGAATCCTCCCATTAAAAAATATTTAAGATTTTACTTGAGCACAGTAAAAACATTTGTTAAGATTTGCAATGCACAGTACCCAAGCCAACTACCCAGCCAGAACCAAGATTTACCAAAGTCTCTAATAATATAATCAACCTTGTCTCCTAATATATTACAGTCAGGAAAGCTGCTCGCCTTTCTTATACCTATTCATATTTTTCTCATATTTCTATCCTGAGGTACTATGCTTGCTATCAAATAATCTGTACTCCAAGAAGATATGTATTCTATGATTTCCATGTCCATATTCACACCCTTCAGAAAATAGTTCTTTTCTGACAGTGTTCCACAAAAGGCACATGAAACGTCTTTATTTTCTGACCCAGGGCTGTCTCTGGGAACTTACTTTGGGAGTGCAAGTATAGTTCAGAAATGGGGGACTTAAAATCCCCAGGTGCAACCCTTGACCCATTGTGAAAAGGAGCCAATGAGTAAACATTCCCACTTCCTATCATTCAGATAGATAATTCTGGGAAATGTTTGTACGTTTCTCAAAAGTTCTAGATAGAAACAAACAGGCATTGCCTACAATAGTGACCCCAACATTAAATCTTCATGCTCTTTTTTCCTTATTCCCTGCCTCATTATCCCAGGAATTCCACTTTACCTGGGACCATCTTGAAAATAAACAACCCATCATAAGTCTTTGTCTTAGGCTCTGCTTCGAAGGAACACCAAGATACCGGAGGATTTTTGGAAAATAGAAATTGGGTTATGGTTTTTCTTAAAGCCTTCAATGGATCATCATTTCCTGTGAGATATAATCCAGGCTCCTTGGTGTGAGGCATATAAAGATTTTGATGGAATAATTTTTGTCTAATGTTCTTATCTTCTCTGTCACAGTGAATCCTCAAACACTATTACCTTGTAAGATTGGATTGCTTGCAAATGCCTCATGTCATGATGTTTTAAGTATCTGCCCTTTGTACTTGTTTTTATTAATATACCTAATTTTTTCCCCAATATGCAAAAGGCCTACACAACCTCTTTTGTTCAACTATCCCCTACCCTTCAGGCACAATATCTCATGTATTCCTTTGTGTATCCAGATAATTATTTTGCACTTACCATGGTCTATTTGTTTAACCCATTTGTGTCTGTGTTTATTTCCTCTACTTTAAGAGGCAAAGGCTGATATGTTATTCACTTTTTAATTCTCATGTCTATAAAGGGTGATTCGTAAAAGGTAGTTATAAACATTCATTGAAAGATTGATGAAGTATATGAGCAGAAAACTGTTAATCAATACAATTATGATTCACTCATTCTCCTCTTTAGTGAACCCATGTACCACTTCATGTCATTGTGACTAACCCTTTTTTCAGATTCTCCAAGTGAACCCCTGGCAGGTATTCCCTTCAGTAACTCCTTAGATTGCGGTCATCCTGAATGGTGGCACATTATGACCACATAATTCCTGAATAAGTGTAATTTCACTGCTGTTTATATAATTAAATGGTGAATTGCATTTGCCCATTTATAAATGTTTTATGAGGCTGCTACACTGCTTATTGAATACAGATGAATGGAATGCTCTTCTAAGAGAATTAGCTTCCACACTGAAATAAGCATAATTAAGATTTAATATATTACAAAGATTGAGTCAATCTTTATTTGTTATTGGAATTTAATAGAATTATATAAATCCTCTCTATACATTGAAAATATAAGCATATTAATTTAAAATTCACAGTATTAGTAGTTTTTCTTTTAATAGGAGATAAAATGACAGAAAATGTAGGAGAAAAAGTATTTCTTAGAGGCTCTGAGGGTTATTCTATTCTGAGCTGGTTTTGTTTCTTTTTGTTATTACTAGAAGAATAACTTAAGGACAAAGTGGCATTCACTTCACTGGTTTAAGTAATATGTGGTCTACCTGGATGCCAATTAGTGGTAAATGGAAACTCAGACAATTGGAGTCACATCTAAGAATTCACTAAACTTTGTAAATTACTTTTATCTTCAGACATGAGTCAAACAGGAGCAGAAGAAAAATCAATACAAAATCCCATTTTAATTTGAGTTCCAATCACAGAATTGCTTCCAATAAGCTGTTAGAACCTTCAAAAATTAGATGTTTTGAAGTTTCTATTTCAAATGGACTTATTTCATCTAGTTGTAAATAATCTACATAATTTAAAAAATTGTTAGAGCAGGAAACTCCTTGCTATAAACTATAAAACTCTTGTTATAAACTAAAACTGCTAAACTTTTTGTTGATTAAAGGTATAGGCGGGCTGAAAGAAAAAAATGTTAAAGGCAGCTAGAGAGAAAGGATTGGTCACCTACAAAGGCAAGCACATCAGACTAACAGTGAACCTCTCAGCAGAAACCCCACAAGCCAGAAGAGATGTGGGGGCATGTATTCGATATTTTTAAAGAAAAGAAATTTCAACCAAAAATTTCGTATCTGGCCAAACTAAGCTTTATAAATGAAGGAGAAATTAGGTCCATTTTACACAAGCAAATGCTGAAGGAATTCATTTCCACCAGACCTCTCTCATAAGAGCTCCTGAAAGAAGCACTAAACTTGGAAAGAAGACTGTTACCAGCCATTACAAAAACATACTTAAGTATACAGACCAGTGAGGCTATAAAGAAACCACGCAAGCAAGTCTGCATAGTAACTAACTAACAACAAGATAACAGGATCAAATCCACACACATCAACACTAACCAAATGTAGATGAGCTAAATGCTCCAATTAAAAGGCACAAGTGGCAAACCTGATAAAGAAGAAAGTCCCATGCATGCTGGATAAAGAAGAAAGACTCAATGGTATGCCACCTTTAAGAGACCCATCTCACATGCAATGATGCCCATAGGCTCAAAATAAAGGGATGGAGAAAAACCTGCCAAGCAAATGGTAGAAAACAGGAATTACAATTCTAATTTCAGACAAAACTGACTTCAAACCAACAAAGATCCAAAAAGACAAAGAAGGGCATTACATATGGTAACGGGTTCAATTAAGCGAGAAGACTTAACTATCCTAAGCATACGTGCACCCAACGTAGGAGCATCCAAATTCATAAAACAAGTTCTTAGAGACCTTCAACAGGACTTAAACGTCACACAATAGTATGGGAGAATTCAACAACACACTGACAGTGTTAGACAGATCATCAAGGCAGAAAATCAACAAAGATATTCAGGACCTGAACTCAGCACTGGATCAAACTGATCTGATAGACAGAAATAAAAATACTCACCACCCCAAAACAACAGAATACACATTCTTCTCATAGCCACATGTCATATATTCTCAAATAGACCACATAATTGGACATAAAATAATGTTCCGCAAATGCAAAATCATACAAACCACACTCTTGGACCACAATGCAATAAAAGCAGAAGTCAAGACTAAAAAAAATCGCTCAAATCCATGCAATTACAGCAAAATTAAACAACCTACTCCTGACTGACTTTGGGGTAAATAAAGAAATCAAGGCATATATCAAGAAGTTCTTTGAAACTGATGAGAACAAAGATACAACATACCAGAATCTCAGGACACAGTTAAGTCAGTGTTAGCGGAAAATTTATAGCACTAAACACCCACATCAAACAGTTTGAATGATCTCAAATTAACAACCTAACATTACCACTAAAATAACTATAGAACCAAGAAAAAAATGACCTCAAAGATAGCAGAAGACAAAAAATAACAAGAGTTGAACTGGGGGAAATTGACACATTAAAAACCATTCAAAAGATCAATGAATTTAGAAGTTGGTTTATTGAGAAAAAAAAAATAAGATATATAGGCCACTAGCTGGACTAATAAAGAAGAGAGGAGATCCAAATAAACACAATGAGAAATGACAAAAGAGATGTTACCACTGACCCCACAGAAAGACAAATAACCATCAGAAACTACCATGAACACCTCTATATGCAAAAATTAGAAAACCTAGAAGATATGGATATGTTATTACTAGAGGAATAACTTAAGGACAAAGTGGCATTCACTTTACTGGTTTAAGTAATATGTGGCCTACAGATGCCAATTAGTGGTAAATGGAAAGTGAGACAATTGGAGTCACATCTTGGACACATATGCCATCCCAAGTCTGAAGCAGGAAAAAATTTAATTTCTGAACAGACCAATAATGGGCTCTGAAATTGAATCAGTAATAAATAGCCTACCAACGAAAAAAAGACGAAGATCATATGAATTTACAGGTAAATTCTACAAAATGTACAAAGAAAAGCTAGTTCCATTCTTAATGAAACTGCTCTAAAAAATTGAGATGGAGGTACTCATCCCTAACTCATTCTATGAAGCCAACATCATTCTGATAACAAAAGCTGGCAGAGACACAATAAAAAAGAGAAAACTTCAGGCCAATATCCTTGATGAACATCAGTGCAAAATTCCTTAACAAGATGATGGCAAACTAAATCCAGTGGCATGTCAAAAAGCTAATCCACCATGATCAAGTAGCATTTATACCTAGGATGCAAGGTTGTTTCAACATATGCAAATCAATAAATAAGATTAATCACAAAAACAGAACTAAAGACCAAAACCACAGGATGATCTCATTAGATACATAAAAGGCTTTCTATAAAATTCAACATCTCTTCATGTTAAAAACTCTCAATACAATAGGTATTGAAGGAACATACCTCAAAACAATGAGTCATCTATGACAAACACACAGCCAACATCATAATAAATGGGCAAAAACTGGAAGCATTCCCCTTGAAAACTGGCACAAGACAAGGATGCCCTCTATGACCACTCCTATTCAACATAGTATTGGGAGTCCTGGCCAAAACAATCAAGCAAGAGAAAGAAATAAAGGGCATCCAAATAGGAAGAGAGGAGGTCAAACTATACCTGTTTGCAGATGACATGATTCCATATCTAGACAACACTATAGTCTCAGCCCCAAAGCTCCTTCAGCTAATAAATGACTTCAGTAAAGTTTCAGCATACAAAATGAATGTACAAAAATCACCAATGTTCCTATACACCAACAACAGCCAACCTGAGAGCCAAATCAGGAATGCAATCTCATTCATAATTGCCAAAAAAGAATAAAATACTTAGGAATACGTTTAACTGGGGAGGTGAAAGATGTCTGCAATAAGAATTATAAAACACTGCTCAAAGAAATCATAGATGAGACAAAGAAATGGGAAAACATTTCCTGTTTATGGATAGGAAGAATCAATGTCATTAAATGGCCATACTGTCCAAGGATATTTATATATTCAATGCTATACCAATTCTTTATAAAACTAGAAAAAACTACATCAAAAGTCATAGGGAACCAAAAACGACCTTGAATAGCCAAGGAAATTGTAAGGGGAAAAAAAAAAATGAAGCTGGAGGCATCACATTACCTGATTTCCAACTACACTATAGGGCAACAGTCACTAAAACAGCAAGGTACAAAAACATACACATAGACCAATGGAACAGAATAGAGAACCCAGTAACAAGGTCGCACACCTGCAACAATCTGACTTTTGACAAAGTTGAGAAAAACAAGCGATGGGGAAAGGACTTCCTACTCAATAAATGGTGCTGGGATAACTGGTTAGCCATATGCAGAAGATTGAAACTGGACCCCTTCCTTACACCATATACAAAAATCAACTCAATATGGATTAAAAACTTAAATGTAAAACCTAAAACTGTAAAATCTCTGGAAGACAACTTGGGCAATACAATTCTGAACATAGAAACTTGCACAGATTTTATGACAAATATTCCAAAAGCCATTGCAACAAAAACAATTGACAAATTGGATCTAATTAAACTAAAGAGCTTCTGTACAGCAAAAGAAACTATCAACAGAGTAAACAGATACCTTACAGAATGGAAGAAAATCTTTGCAAACTGTGCATCTGACAAAGGTCTCATATCCAGCATCTATAAAGAACTTAAACAAATTTACAAGAAAAAAAAAATCCCATTAAAAAGTGGACAAAGGACATGAACACTTTTCAAAAAAAGACATACATGGAGCCAACAAATGTAAGAAAAAAACTAATATTTCTGATCATTAGATAAATGCAAATTAAAACCACAGTAAGATACCATCACACAGCAGTCAGAATGGCTATTATTAAAAAGTCCAAAAATAAGAGATGCTGGTGAAGTTGCAGCAGAAAAGGAACACTTATATATTGTTGGTGGGAGTGTAAATTAGTTTCACCATTGTGGAAACCAGTGTAGGGATTCCTCACAGAGCTAAAAACAGACCTACCATTTGCCCCAGCAATCCCATTACCTCACAAATAAAACGGGACGCATTTTTTTCCAGTGTGCATGGAACAATACCCAGCATCCTTTCTTGAGGGTGGAGGGTGGAGGGTGGGAGGAGGGAGAAGATCAGAAAAAATAACTAATGGGTACTAGGTTTAGTATCTGGTTGACAAAATAATCTGTATAACAAATCCCCGTGACATGAGTTTACCTATATTACAAACTTGCACACATGTCTCGAACCTAAAATAAAAGTTCAAAAAATAATCAAGTAAAGCAAACCTAACCAGACACTCTCTGCAAAAACATGCTTTAAATATAAGCGGTTTAGGTTGTTTAAAAGGAAAATGATGGAGAAACATCATCAGGGAAAGATACAGACATTACATAATGATAAAGGGGTCAATTGTTTAAGATAATATAACAATAAAAAGGAATATTTACCTAAAAACAAAGCTTCAGTGTGCATGCAAGAGTAAGTGATTGGTCTGAAAAGAGAAATAGGCAAACCACAATTATGGTTGAGTATTTCGACACACTTGTCTGAATAACTGATAAAACAAGTAGGCAGAAATTCAGGTATGGTTCTAGATGATCTGAAGAACATAATCAACCAACAAAATCTGTTTGACGTATACTGAACACTCCACCATCTACAGCAGAAAATGTATTCTTTCAACTGTGCATAGGACATTCACAACGATAGACTGCATAAATAAATCTTAACAAATTTGGAAGGTTAGAAATCACGTAAAGTGGATTGTTAGACCATAATAGAATTAAAGTAGAAATTGATACAGAAAAATATCTGAGAAATCTCTAAATATTTGGAAATTAAGAAATACATTTTTAAACACCCCATTCATCAAAGAAAACATTCTAAAGAAATTAAACATATTTGTACTAAGTAAAAATTGCAGTGTAAAAAATCAAAATTTGTTGAATGCAGCCAAAATGGGGCAGCTAAAGTGAAAAGGATATTTATGACATCCAGTGTTTCTATTAGAAAATAAGAAATACAAAAAAACTAGTAATCCAAGATTCAATCTTAAGTAACTAGAAAAAGAAAAGTAAATTAAACTTGACATAAGCAGATGGAAAAAAATTTTAAATATTACAGTAAAAATCAATAAAATTAAAAAAGAGAAAACAATTGGTAATATCAATAAAACCAAAAAACTAGTTCTTTGAAAAGATTAAGAAAACTGATAAAACTTTAATTAGTTTGACTGAGAAAAAAAAAAAAACAGACACAAATACATCAGGAATGAATAAGAACATATCACTACTGTTTCCACAGATACTAAAAGAAAAATATGGAATTAATATAAACAATCTATTTTCATAAATTATAAAACTTATATGAAAATCAACCAATTCCTTGGAATTCACAAATTATCAATATCCACACAAGAATAAATATGAATCATTCCATTCTTATTAGAGGAACTGAACATGTAGTTTTAAATATTCCATACAAGAAAACACTAAGTTAAGATAGTTTCACTGGAAAATATTTAATGAGAAATAATACTAATTCTACATAATATTTCAAGACTATAGAAGAAGAAGGAGGAGGAAGAGGAAGACTTTAAAATAATTATGACTGATTTGCTATGAAAGATGGATGAAAGATCAATAAAATAGATGAAGTGGCAGAAAATACTGAGTTGGAATTTATAAACAGCAACCAATGCATGTTCTGGAATAGGAAAATACAGAATCCGAAGTTGATAACTCAGTAATTTTATAGCAATTTAGCCATAAGAGGGAGGTTACTGAGGCCAAAGATAAATTAAATAAAATATCCGGATGACTTTCACAAGAGAATAAATGGTATCACGCTTAATCTGCAGCAATGATGATTTGCAGGCATTGGATAGAAACAAATGTATGACTGAAATTATTAAGAGAAGGGAGGAAGCAAAGGGATCCCTAATTTTACCCTAGCTTTCTCCCTGATGGCAGTTAAAAAATGTAATACAGAAATACAGAGTCTAAGTGTACTGGTCTAAATGAGTTGAGAAAGTGTAAATCACAGTGCGGGGCTACCCAGGTAAGTGTGATTTAGGAGGCAAGATAGTTTAGAGGAGGATTACATAGAGAAAACTCTACAATAGTTGCTGAGATTTCTCCCTGGATCTTTGGCTGACTACTAAACTGCACGTGAGCTATGTGAAATTCTGAGAAGCCTTTGACATAACATCTGTGGAGAGACCAAAAAACTAATCAAATATCTGAAAGGCCATACTTAACCAGAGTGGAGAGATCCAGGATCTCAATTAAGATACCACATACGCTATGTTCTAAGGATGTTGCCCTAAAAATAAAGGATAAGACATAAAAGTAAAGGAAGGACTAAAAGAAATCTAGTCTAACAAACCTAAAATCAAGCTCTGACAAGATTAATGTTACCTCTGATGATCCGACAGTTTTCTAGAACAAAGTTTCACATATTTTAGAGACAGACCACATAACTTAGATGTTCATATCATACACTATGTCCAGAATTAACTGTAAAAACTGCCAGATATGTGAAATATAGACTGAAGGAAAGAATTCACAGCTGCCTGGAAACAGCAGATGATAGAACTAGAAACTTGAAGACAGGTAAATCACAGCTCCAAGGAAAAGGGAATAAAAGAGTGCAAGACATGCATGACACTTCAAAATATTCACATCTGTGTAACTGGGATCTCAGAAGGAAGAGAGAGAGCAGCAGAGATACAGAACATAAGACAAAGGAATCTTTGAAAAAATCATAGTACAGTATTTTCCAAATCTGATGAAATGTGTTAACCTACACATACAAGAACATGAGAAACCCCAAGCAGAATGAATGCAATAAAACCACATCTAAGTGGGGAAGGGTTGGAATACTACCTACTGAGTACTCTGTTTACTATCTGGGTAGTGGGTTCACTAGAAGCCCAAGCCTCAGCATTATGCAATATACCTGTGTAACAAACCTGCCCACATACCACCTGAATCTAAAATAAAATAATAAATGTAAAATAATAAAAACAAAGCCACACCTCAGTACATCAGAATATTATAAGCAAAATACAATATTAACACATCAAGAAAAAAATGACTATTAAAAGTACCGAATGAAAAAAAGGCAACCTAGGATTCTATATCTAACAAAATACTATTCAAAATTCAAAGTAAAATAAAAATGTATTGTACACAAATAGACACCCACACACACAGGCAATTTATCACCAAATGATCTTCGCTAAAAGAAATATTAGTCTTAAATCTGAGACCTGTAACTATAAAACTATTATAAGAAAACACTAGGGAAACTCTCCAGGACATTGGTCTGTGCAAAGGTTTCTTGAGTAATACTCCACAAGCACAGGAGACTAAAGCAAAAATGGACAGATGAGGTCACATCAAGTTAAAAAGCATCTGCACAGCAAATAAAACAGTCAACAAAGTGATGAGACAACCCACAGAATGGAAGAAAGTATTTGCAAGCTACTCGTCTGACAAGGTATTTATAACTAGAATGTATAAGGAGCTCAAACAACTCTAATGGAAAAACATCTAACGATTTGATTTAAAATGACCAAATGATCTAAATTCGCATTTCTCAAAAGAAGACGTACAAATGGCAAACAGACATATGCCAAGGTGCTCAACATCACTGATCATCAGATACACGAAAATCAAAATTATGAGATATCATCTCACTCCAGTTAAAATGACTTCTATCCAAAAGATGGGCAGTAAAAAATGCAGATGTAGAGAAAGAGGAACTCTTGTACATCATTGTGGGAAAGGAAATTAGCACAGCCACTGTGGAGAATAGTATGAAAGTTCCTCAAAACACTACACATAGAACTTCCCTATGATCTAGCAATTCCACTGCTAGATACAATCACAAAAGAAAATAAATCAGTATATCAAAGAGATATCTTCACTCCCATGTTTCCTACAGTACTACTCACAACAGGCAAGATTCAGAGCCAACCTAAATATCCATCAACAGATGAATGAATAAAGCAAATCTGGTACATATACACAATGGAGTACTATCCAGCCATAAAAACAAATGAGATCCTGTCATTTGCAACAACATGGATGGAACTAGAGGACATTATGTTAAGTGAAATAAGTCAGGCACAGACAGACAAACTGCACATATTCTCACTTATTTGTGGGAGCCAAAAATTAAAACAATTGAACTCATGGAGAAAGAGAGTAGAATGATGGTTACCAGAAGCTGGGAAGGATAATGGAGAGGGTGGGAAGCAGGAGTGGTTAATAGGTACAATAACATGGTTAGGTAGAATGGAAAAGATTTAGTATTTGACAGCACAACAGGGTGCGTTCAGTCAACAATAATTTATTATACATTTAAAAATAATGAAAAGAGTATAATTGGAATGTTCATACCAAAAAGAAATGATAAATGCTTGAGGTGATGGCTACCCCATTTACCCTGATGTGATAATTACACATTATATACCTGTATCAAAATATCTCCTGTACTCCATAATTCTGTATACATACTATATACACATAAACATTAAAAATTAAAAATCATACAGGGAAAACATTTTTTCAAGTGCTCTAAATTTAAACTGACAAATATAAACTATGAGAGGAATACAAAAATACAATTAAAAAATATTAAAAGAAGCTAGGTGCCAGGTGTGCTGGCTCTTGCCTGTAATTCCAGCACTTTGTGAGACCGAGGCAGGCGGATCACAAGGTCAGGAGATCGAGACCATCCTGGCTAACACGGTGAAACCCCGTCTCTACTAAATATACAAAAAATTAGGCATGATGGCGGGCGCCTGTAGTCCCAGCTACTCGGGAGGCTGAGGCAGGAGAATGGCGGGAACCCGGGAGG
>NW_012102299.1:2527454-2529087 GCF_000951045.1 Mandrillus leucophaeus | reverse complement strand
AAAAAAAAAAAAAAAAAAAAAAGAAGAAGCTCAAAGAGAAATACTCTAGATTGAACCATGGAACTGAGTAAAAGATTGAATGGTTATAGAAATGTTAAACATATGGACATATGAAAATAAATTTACCTGTTTAAAACAATAGAATAATGGTATTAAACATTATGATATGTAAGATTTTGATCATATATATGAGTAAAATATTTGAAAACAGAAACACAAAATGCATACAGTCAATAAAAAGGTAAAAATGTAGTAACCTTATTATGATTAGGAAGTGACAACGTATGAATTTAAAGCAGACAGTATTAATAGAAATGCGTATTCTAATTTCTAAGGTTACCACTAAAATAACAGTAAAAGACAGTGTAATTTAAAAGGTAATGCAGGACAGAAATGGAATAATAAAGATGAGCTATACATAGAAAAGATGAAAAAGGAAGAATGAAAGAACAAAGGACAAATAGATGATAAATTTTAACCCAATTATAACAGTTATTACATTAATTGAAAATGATTTGTTCACTTCAATAAAAATAATGTCAAACTCTATAGGTCAAACTCTATATACCTACAGTATATGCGTTTCTAAGAAACACATTTCAGATATAAGAACAGAGAAAAGTTGTAAGAAATAGGAAAAAATATAACAATTTAAAAAGTTGGTGTTATTTTAAAATCAGAAAAAAAATGTAAGGAAATAGGATTAGAAGAAATAAAAAGAGATGTTTTATAAAATTAAAGGGTCAATTGGTCAATTCAAAAGGAAGATTTCTTAATCCTAATTTGTATGTGTTAAGTAACAGCTTTAAAATATATAAAGCAAATTTTGACAGAACTAAAATGAAGGATGGACAAATTAACAATCTTAGGAATTTTCACATATTTCCGGGATTAGTTGAAGAGTTCAACACAACTTTGTATCATTTTCAGATCATGCAGACAATATTTGGTGAGAATATCTGACCAATATAATTAACTGATTTGACCTACTGGACATACACAGAAAAATTCATCCAATGACTGAGGAATACAATTGTTAGCAAGTGTGCATAGGTTATCTGTCAAAAGAAACTATATCCTGGGCTATAAAGTAAGTGTAAAAAGAAAACAATGCAGTGGCTCACCCCTGTAATCCCAGCACTTTGGGAAGTCAAGGCAGGTGGATCACGAGGTCAGGAGATCGAGGCTATCCTGGCCAACATGGTGAAACCCCGTCTCTACTAAAATACAAAACAATTAGCTGGGCGTGGTGGCATGTGCCTGTAGTCCCAGCTACTTGGGAGGCTGAGGCAGGGGAATTGCTTGAACCTGGGCGGCAGAGGTTCCAGTGAGCCAAGATGGTGCCACTGCACTCCAGCCTGGTGACACAGCAAGACTCCGTCAAGGAAGAAAGGAAGGAAGAAAGGAAGGAAGGGGCCGGGGGCGGTGGCTCACGCCTGTAATCTCAGCACTTTGGGAGGTCGAGACGGGTGGATCACGAGGTCAGGTGATCGAGACCATCCTGGCTAACACGGTGAAACCCCGTCTCTACTAAAAAATACAAAAAATTAGCTGGGCGAGGTGGCGGGCGCCTGTAGTCCCAGCTACTCATGAGGCTGAAGCAGGAGAATGGCGTAAACCCGGGAGGTGGAGG
>NW_012102299.1:2524495-2527289 GCF_000951045.1 Mandrillus leucophaeus | reverse complement strand
AGAGAGAGAGAAAGATAGAGAGAGAGAGAAGGAAGGAAGAGAGAGAGAAAGAAAGACGGAAGGAAGGAGGGAAGGAAGAGAGAGAGAGAAGGAAGGGAAGAAAGAAAGAAAAGAAAAAAGAGTATCTTTATAGTTTGGGGATGGCCAAAATTTTTCTCAATAAGACACATAAAGAACTAAACATATAGGAAAAGATTGATAAATTAAATTTCATTAAATTTACACTAATAAAGGCCAACACAGAGACTCGGAGAATAGAATTTTAACACGCATATCTGACAAAGAACTCCTACGTCAAATGTACAAAGAATTCTGACCAATCAGTAAAGAACAGATAAAAGGATAAACAGCCCATAAAAATAGGCAAAATCAAAACAGCTGAAAAAAGAAACAAAATAGGGCAAGACTTTTGAACAGATACTTCACAAAGAAAAGGGTATTTACACAGATCAACCTTTATAGTCACCAGAAAAACGAAAATTAAAACTACAGTAAGAAGCCATGAAAAGGCTCTGATGAAAAAGACAGAAAATATATGAAGTGTAAGCACAAATAGAATTGTGTTATATCGTTGGTTTAAGTGTAAAAGTGTAAAACTACTCAAGAAGGCTGTTTATATAGAGTATTTAATAAAATTAAAAATATTTATATTCTGTAGGACACATCAATTTCATTCCTGGGTATATGCTGAAGGGAAACCGGTGCTTATGTCCATTTAAGATGTATATACATAGTCATGGCAACATTACTCACAATAGCCCAAATTAAACTTTACATAATAGTTAGATAGGAGGTGCCTAATTAGCACACCACTGAATTAGGTGACTGTGGTGGCACCTAAAAGCAGGTCCCATCCTCAAATAGGTTATCACTGCAGCTGGACCCGAGGACATTTTTATAAGTTGGTTTCAGGCTATCATAAGACTCCTTTCCTAGCACTTTTTTTTTTACCACAACTGCCACACTGTTTATGTAGATTGCATATACTCTGTTTTTGTACAATATACATTTAATATTTTGATTTTTTTTCGTTAATACCTATTCCAATTCAGGGACCACTTACTTGTCAGCTGCTTGTATGCACTAATAACTCTACAGTTTTTTAATGTATTTGATTTATTTCAGTTCTGATTAAATTTATTTCCAGTTATGGGTTAGTTGCCTTCTAGTTGTAAATCTGTTTATATAGCTCTCTTTGTCTCAGAGTCAAATTTGGAAGTAAAAAGCTGCTGGAATCAAATTATTGAACTCTTAAGTTTATATTCACTACTGTTTTATAGCATGCTATACTGTTTAAATAAGAGTTGCTATTGGATGTTGAGTGCTTTCATTGAAATTTTTCTATAAAAATTCTATTTGAGATTCTTTTAAATAAATGGTCAGTGCGGATAGGCTGACAAGATGGCCGAATAGGAACAGTTCCAGTCTGTAGCTCCCAGAGAGATTGATGTGGAAGGCGGGTGATTTCTACATTTCCAACTGAGGTACCTGGTTCATCTCCCTGGGACTGGTTGGACAGTGGATGCAGCCCAAGGAGGGCGAGCCTAAGCAGGGTGGGACATTGTCTTACCTGGGAAGTGCAAGGGGTCAAGGAACTCCCTCTCCCAGCCAAGGGAAGCCATTAGGGACTGTACTGTGCACTCCAGCCCAGATACTGTGTTTTCCCCATGGCCTTTGTAACCTGCAGACCAAGAGATTCCTTCTGGTGCCTACACCACCAGGGTCCTGGGTTTTTCAGCACAAGACTGGGCGGCCATTTGGGTAGACACTGAGCTAGCTGCAGGAATTTTTTTTTTTTTCACATCCCAGTGACGCCTGGAATGCCAGCGAGACAGCACCATTCGGTCCCCTGCAAATGGGGCTGAAGCCAGGGAGCTAAGTAGTCTGGCTAGGCGGGTCCCACCCCCACAGAAACCAGCAAGCTATGATCCACTGGCTTGAAATTCTCCCTGCCAGAACAGCAGCAGTCTCAGCTCAACCTGGGATGCTCGAGCTTGGTAGGGGGAAGGGCATCTACCACTGCTGAGGCTGGAGTAGGTGGTTTCACCCTCACAGTGTAATCAAAGCCACCTGGAAGTTTGAACTGCGTGGAGTCCACCCCAGCTCAGCAAGGCCTCTGTGGCCAGACTGTCTCCTCTCTGAGCAAGCATCTCTGAAAAAAAGGCAGCAGCCCCAGTCAGGGACGTATAGTTAAAACACCCACCTCCCTGGGACAGAGCACCTGGGGGAAGGGGTGGTTGTGGGCGCAGCTTCAGCAGACTTAAATGTCCCTACCTGGCAGCTCTGAAGAGAGCAGTGGACCTACCAGCACAGCATTCAAGCTCTGATAAGGGACAGAGTGCTTCCTCAAGTGGGTCCCTGACCCTCACATATCCTGACTAGGGGACACCTCCCAGTAGGGGCCGACAGACACCTCATACAGGAGAGCTCTGGTTGGCATCTGGCAGGTGCCCCTCTGGGACAAAGCTACTAGAGGAAGGAACAGGCAGCAATCTTTACTGGTCTGCCGTCTCTGCCAGTGACACCCAGGAAAACAGGGTCTGCAGCGGACTTCTAGCAAACTCCAGCAGACCTACAGCAGAGGGGCCTCACTGTTAGAAGGAAAACTAACAAACCAAAAGGAATAGAATCAATATCAACACAAAGGATGTCCACTCAGAGACCACATCCAAAGGTCACCGACTTCAAAGACCAAAGGTAGATAAATCCACGAAGATAGGGAGAAATCAGCACAAAAGGGTTGAAAATTCCAAAAACCAGAATGCCTCTTCTCCTCCAAAGGATCACAACTCCT
>NW_012102299.1:2521051-2523295 GCF_000951045.1 Mandrillus leucophaeus | reverse complement strand
TGGCAAATTGGATAAAGAGTCAAGACCTACCAGTGTGCTGTATTCAGCAGACTCATCTCACATGCAAAGACAAACATAGGCTCAAAATAACGGGATGGAGATACATTTACCAAGCAAATAGAAAGCAAAAAAAAAAGCAGAGGTTGCAATCCTAGTCTCTGATAAAACAGACTTTAAACCAACAAAGGACAAAAGAGAAAAAGAAGGCCACTACATAATGGTAAAGGCATCAAAGCAACAAGAAGAGCTAACTATCATAAATATATATGCACCCAATACAGGAGCACCCAGATTCATAAAGTAAGTTCTTACAAAGAGACTTAGATTCCCACACAATAATTGTGGGAGACTTAAACACCCCACTGTCAATATTAGACAGCTCAATGAGACAGAAAACTAACAGATATCCAGGACTTGAACTCAGCTCTGGAACAAGCAGACCTAATAGACATCTACAGAACTCTACACCCCAAATCAACAGAATGTACACTGTTCTCAGCACCACATCACACTTCTCTTAAAATTGACCACATAATTGGAAGTAAAATACTCCTCAGCAAATGCAAAAGAAGGGAAATCATCACAGTCTCTCAGACCACAGTGCAATCAAATTAGAACTCGAGATTAAGAAACTCCCTCAAAAGTGCACAACTACATGGAAACTGAACAACCTGCTCCTGAATGACTATTGGGTAAACAACAAAATGAAGGCAGAAATAAAGATGTTGTTTGAAATCAATGAGAACAAAGACACAACATACCAGAGTCTCTGGGACACATTTAAAGCAGTGTGTAGAGGGATATTTATAGCACTAAATGCCCACAAGAGAAAACAGGAAAGATCTAAAATCAACACCATAACATTGCAATTAAAAGAACTAGAGAGGGACCAGCTGAAGCTATGGCAGAAGAACATAAATTCTGAAGATTTCATGGACATTTATTAGTTCCCCAAATTAATACTTCTATCATTTCTTACATCTGTCTTTACTGCAGTCTCTGAACATAAATTGTGAAGATTTCATGGACACTTATCACTTCCCCAATCAATACCCTTGTGATTTCCTATGCCTGTCTTTACTTTAATCTCTTAATCCCATCATCTTTGTAAGCTGAGGAGGATGTATGTCACTTCAGGACCCTGTGGTGATTGCTTTAACTGCACAAATTGTAGAGCATGTGTGCTTGAGCAGTATGAAATCTGGGCACCTTGAAAAAAGAACAAGATAACAGCAATGTTCAGGGAACGAGGGAGATAACCTTAAATTCTGACTCTGGTGAGCTGGGCGGAACAGAGTCATATTTCTCTTCTTTCAAAAGCAAACAGGAGAAATATCACTGAATTCTTTTTCTCAGCAAGGAACATCCCTGAGAAAGAGAATGCACCCCTGAGGGTAGGCCTCTAAAATGGCCACTTTGGGAGAGGCTGTCTTTTACGGTCGAAGACAAAGGGATGAAATAAGCCCCAGTCTCCTGTAGCGCCCCCAGGCTTATTGGGATGAAGAAATTCCCGCCTAATAAATTTTGGTCAGACCGGTTGTCTGCTCTCAAACCCTGTTTCCTGATAAGATGATATCAGTGACAATGTGTGCCCAAAACTTCATTAGCAATTTTAATTTTGCCCATCCCATGGTCCTGTGATCTCGCTCTGTCTCCATTTGCTTTGTGGCATTTTATTACCTTGTAAAGCATGTGATCTCTGTGACCCACACCCTATTCGTACACTCTCTCCCCCTTTTGAAAATCACTAATAAAATCTCACTGGTTTTACAGCTCAGGGAGCATCATGGAACCTGCTGACATGTGATGTCTCCCCCGGACACCCAGCTTTAAAATCTCTCTCTTTTGTACTCTTTCCCTTTATTTCTCAGAGCAGCCAACGCTTAGGGAAATAGAAAAGAATCCATGTTGAATATCGGGGGTGGGGTTTTCCCTGATACAGGAAATAACCAAGATCAGAGCAGAACTGAAGGAGACAGAGACAAGAAAAACCCTGCAAAAAAATCAATGAATCCAGGAGCTGGTTTTTTAAAAAGATCAACAAAATAGACCACTATCCAGACTAATAAAGAAGAAAAGAAAGAAGAATCAAATAGATGCAATAAACAATGATAAAGGGGATATCACCACTGATCCTACAGAAATACAAACTACCATCAGATAATACTATAAACACCTCTATGCAAATAAACTAGAAAATCTAGAAGAAATGGATAAATTCCTGGACACATACACCCTCCCAAG
>NW_012102299.1:2517132-2518441 GCF_000951045.1 Mandrillus leucophaeus | reverse complement strand
TGATAGAAGTAGGCTTCAGAAGGTGGGTAATAACAAACTCCTCCAAGCTAAAAGAGCATGTTCTAACCCAATGCAATAAAGCAAAGAACCTTGAAAAAAAGGTTAGATGAATTGCTAACTAGAATAACCAGTTTAGAGAAGAACACAAATGATCTGATGAAGCTGAAAAACACAGCATGAGAATTTCGTGAAGTATACACAAGTATCAACAGCCAAACTGATCAAGCAGAAGAAAGGATATCAGAGATTGAAGATCAACTCAATGAAATAAAGTGAGAAAACAAGATTAGAGAATAAAGAGTGAAAAGAAATGAACAAAGCCTCCAAGAAGTATGGGATTTTGTGAAAAGACCACATCTGTATTTGATTGGTGTACCTGAAAGTGATGGGGAGAATGGAATCAGGCTGGAAAACACTCTTCAGGATATTATCCAGGAGAATTTCCCCAACCTAGCAAGACAGGGCAGCATTCAAATTCAGGAAATACAGAGAACACAACAAAGACTCCTTAAGAAGAGCAACCCCAAGACACATAATCGTCAGATTCACCAAGGTTGAAGTGAAGAAAAAAATATTAAGGGCAGCCAGAGAGAAAGATTGGGTTACCCACAAAGGGAAGTCCATCAGACTAACAGCAGATCTCTCAGCAGAAACCCTACAAGTCAGAAGAGAGTGGGGACCAATATTCAACATTCTTAAAGAAAATAATTTTCAACCTAGGATCTCATATCCAGCCAAACTAAGCTTCATAAGCACAGGAGAAATAAAATCCTTTACAGAAAAGGAAATGCTGAGAGACTTTGTCACCAACAGGCCTGCCCTACAAGAGCTCTTGAAGGAAGCACTAAACATGGAAAGGAACAACTGGTACCAACACTGCAAAAACATACCAAATTGTAAAGACCATTGATGCTATGAAGAAACTGCATCAACTAATGGGCAAAATAACCAGCTAGCATCATAATGGCAGGGTCAAATTCACACATAACCATATTAACCTTAAATGTACACAGGCAAAGGGCCCCAATTAAAAGACACAGAGTGGCAAATTGGATAAAGAGTCAAGACCTACCAGTGTGCTGTATTCAGCAGACTCATCTCACATGCAAAGACAAACATAGGCTCAAAATAACGGGATGGAGATACATTTACCAAGCAAATAGAAAGCAAAAAAAAAAGCAGAGGTTGCAATCCTAGTCTCTAATAAAACAGACTTTAAACCAACAAAGGACAAAAGAGAAAAAGAAGGCCACTACATAATGGTAAAGGCATCAAAGCAACAAGAAGAGCTAACTATCATAAATATATA
>NW_012102299.1:2511981-2512922 GCF_000951045.1 Mandrillus leucophaeus | reverse complement strand
CATACTGAATGGGCAAAAACTGGAAGCATTCCCTTTGAAAACTGGCACAAGACAAGGATGCCCTCTCTCACCACTCCTATTCAACATAGTATTGGCAGTTCTGGCCAGGTCAGTCAGGCAAGATAAAAAAATAAAGAGTATTCAAGTACTAAATGAGGAAGTCGAACTGTCTCTACTTGCAGATGACATGATTGTATATTTAAAAAACCCCATCATCTCAGCCCAAAATCTCCTTAAGCCGATAAGCAACTTCAGCAAAGTCTCAGGGTACAAAATCAATGAGCAAAAATCACAAGAATTCCTACACACCAGTTGCAGACAAACAGCCAAATCATGAGTGAACTCCCATCCACAATTGCTACAAAAAGAATAAAATACCTAGGAATACAACTTACAAGGGATGTGATGAACCTCTTCAAGGAGAACTACAAACTACTGCTCAAGGAAATAAGAGAGGACACAAATGAAAAAAACATTCCATGCTCATGGATAGGAAGAATTAATATCATCAAAATGGCCATACTGCCCAAAGTAATTTATAGATTCAATGCTATCCCAATCAAGCTACCATTGACTTTCTTCACAGAACTGGAAAAAACAACTTTAAATTTTATATGGAACCAAAAAGGAGCCCACATAGCCAAAACAATCCTAAGCAAAAAGAGCAAAGCTAGAGGGATCATGCTGCCTGACTTCAAACTATACTACAAGACTACAGTAACCAAAACAGCATAGTACTGGTAACAAAACAGAGATATAGACCAATGGAACAGAACAGAGGCCTCAGAAATAATGCCACACATCTACAACCATCTGATCTTTAACAAACCTGATAAAAACAAGCAGTGGGGAAAGGATTCCCTATTTAATAAATGGTGTTGGGAAAACTGGCTAGCCATATGCAGAAAGCTGAAACTGGATCCCTTCCTTACACCTTATAC
>NW_012102299.1:2499645-2511381 GCF_000951045.1 Mandrillus leucophaeus | reverse complement strand
CATCAATGATAGACTGGATAAAGAAAATGTGGCACATATACACCATGGAATACTATGCAGCCATTAAAAAGGATGAGTTCATGTCCTTTGCAGGGACATAGATGAAGGCAGAAACCATCATTCCGAGCAAACTAACATAAGAACAGAAAACCAAACACTACATGCTCTCACTCATAAGTGGGAGTTGAACAATGAGAACAGATGGACACAGAGAGGAGAATATCACATACTGGGACCTGTCAGGGGGTGAGGGGCTAGGAGAGGGATAGCATTAGGAGAAATACCTAATGTTGATGATGGGTTGATGGGTGCAGCAAACCAACATGGCACATGTATACCTATGTAACAAACCTACACGTTATGCACATGTACTGTAGAACTTAAAGTATAATAAAAATACAATAATAAAATAAAATAAAATAAGTGGTGCGTGCTTGGCAATGCCTTTGGAAGGTCAGAAAACAATATTCCATTTGAATACACTTGTAACCTGCCTCCTTAAAAAGGGATATAATTTTGTCTTTGCCTACACAAGGTTTTAGTAGGTAGAATCAGAATTTATTCACATACTATAGTTGATCTTCAGATAAAAGTCGGATAACATGCATGCCAATTAATCTTCAGGTTATTTGAAGCACAAACAGTCACAAACTGAAGTTCACATAGGGGTCAGAGAGGGAAATGAAATTAATTACAGGCAAGATAAAATAGCAGAGAGGCAGAAATGATCGGTGGGGACTATAGAAAGCTGTTGCATCTATGATCTGTTACTGGGATCAGCAGCTTACTATCTTCAGCAAATTGTGTCTGTCTAGAAATGCAGATTTGGTAGTACAAGATCTTTATATTTTTATAGAAAAGCTTTACTTCTGTGTGATATCTCCTTACTATTTTTAAGAAATTGGCTCAATTTTTAAAAAATAACACATAAACACATCTGCTTGTTTGATACAACCCATGAGGCACCAGCTGTATACTTCTGGTTTAAAACAGTTAACTTCACTGACTTTCCCTTTATATAATCAGACAAGCCAATCTGGTACAATTGAAAATTCTTCCTGCTGTATTTGCATTTATAATTAATCAGAATTTTGCTTTCTGTAGTCAATATCTTGCAGTAATTCTGAATATGTTTTTTCTGTTGATCACAAATTTTGTCATATTAAGGAACAAATATAACTTCTCTAGACCCTTGTATTTTCAACCTAATCCTATTCACTTATTCAGGGGATATTTACTGAATGAAAACCACGTGAAAGAACTGGTCTACATGAACAGGATACTTTATGAACAAAAGAGACAGGTCCTACTTTTTTTTTTTTTTTTTTTTTTTTGATATGGAGTCTCCCTCTGTTGCCCAGGCTGGAGTGCAGAGGTGTGATCTTGGCTCACTACAACTTCTGCCTCCTGGGTTCAAGTGATTCTCCTGCCTCAGCCTTCTGAGTATCTGGGATGACAGGCGTGTACCACACCTGGCTATTTTTTTGTATTTTTAGTTGAGAGGGGGTTTCACCATATTGGTCAGGCTGGTCTCGAACTCCTGACCTCGTGATCCGTCCGCCTCAGCCTCCCAAAACCCTTGGATTACAGGCATGAGCCATCGCACCTGGCCAGGTCCTACCTTTAATAGTACTTACATGTGAATTGTATCATTAAGGTACATTTTTAAAAGTAATTTTAAATGCAACACAATTAAAGTAGTTTCTTTCCCTCAAGGTATTTTTACAACATAAAAGGATTTAAAAATTCATTGATGTCACCCATACAGGCCTACCTTGAAGATATTGTGTGTTTGGTTCCAGACCACTGCAACAAAGCAAATACTTGAATAAAGCAAATCATATTTTTTATTTGTTTTCTCGTGCCTATAAAAGATGTGTTTAAACTATTCTGTAGTCTGTTAAGTGTGCAGTAGGTTCATGCCTGTAATCACAGCACTTTGGGAGGCCAAGGCAGGTGGATCAGGAGGTCAGGAGATTGAGACCATCCTGGCTAACACGGTGAAACCCCGTCTCTACTAAAAATACAAAAAATTAGCTGAGCATGGTGGCGGGCACCTGTAGTCCCAGCTACTCGGGAGGCTGAGGTGGGAGAATGGGGTCAATGTGGGAGGCAGTGCTTGCAGTGAGCCAAGACTGCACCACTGCACTCCAGCCTGGGCAACAGAGCAAGACTCCGTCACAAAAAAAAAAAAAAAAAAAAAAAATTATATATATATATGCGCACATACACACACACACACACACATACACACACACCTTAATTAAAAATAATTTAGGCTGGGTGCGGTGGCTCACGCCTGTAATTCCAGCACTTTGGGAGGCCGAGACGGGCGGATCACGAGGTCAGGAGATCGAGACCATCCTGGTTAACACGGTGAAACCCCGTCTCTACTAAAAATACAAAAAAAAAAAATTAGCCAGGTGTGGTGGTGGGTGCCTGTAGTCCCAGCTACTCGGGAGGCTGAGGCAGGAGAATGGCGGGAACCTGGGAGGCGGAGCTTGCAGTGAGCCGAGATTGCGGCACCGCACTCCAGCCTGGGCGGCAGAGCAAGACTCCATCTCAAAAAAAAAAAAAAAAAAAAAAACTTATTGCTAAAAAGTGCTAGAGATGATCTGTGCTTCAGAAAATTACAATTATTTCCTGGTGAATGGTCTGGCCTTGATGTTGATGGTTGCTGACTATCCAAACTAGTGATTGCTGAAGGTTGAGGTGGCTGTGGCAATTCTTAAAATATAATAACAAAAAAGTTTGTTGCGTCAATTAACTCTCTTTCACAAAAGATTTCTCTGCAGTATGTGATGTTGTTTCACAGCATTTTACTCACAGTAAGAATTCTTTCAAAATGGAGTTAATCCTCTCAAACCTTATGCTGTTTTACCAAGTTTGTGTCATGTTCCAAATATTTTGTTGTCATTTCAACAATGTTCACAGCGTCTTCACCAGAACTAGGTTCAATTTGAAAAACCACTTTCTCTGCTTATTCATTAAAAGTCACTACTCATTTATACACGTTTGATCATGAGATTGCAGCAATTCAGTCACATATTCGGGTTCTACTTCAAATTCTAGTTCTCTTGCCGTTTCCAAAACATCTGCAGTGACTTCCCCTCCACTGAAGTTTTGAATCCTTCAAAGTCCTCCATAAGGGTTGGAACTGACTTCTTCCAAACTCCTGTTAATGTCAATATTTTGATCTCTTACCATGAAGCACGTTCTTAATGGCCTGTAGAATGGTGAATTCTTTGAAGAATGCTTTCAATTTGCTTTGTGCAGATCAATCAGAAAATTACTGTCAATGGCAGCTTTAGACTTATAAACCACATTTCTAAAATATTAAAACTTGAAAGTTGAAATTACTCTTTGGTCCATAGGCTGCAGAATGTACATTGTGCTAGCAGACATGATAACAACATTAGTCTCCTTATATGTCTTTATTACAGAGCTCTTGGGTGACCGAGGGCATTGTGAGTGAGCAGTAATATTTTGAAAGGCATCTATTTTTCAAAGCAATAAGTCTCAGGAGTGGGCTTTAGATATTCAATAAACCATATTGTAAATAGATATGTGATCATCCAGTCTTTGTTGTTCCATTTGCAGAGCACGAGCACAGTAGATTTAGCATAATTCTTAGGGGCCCTAGGATTTTTGGACTAGTAAATGAGCATTGCCTTCACCTTAAAGTCACCAGCTGCATTAATCCCTCACAAGAGAGGCAGCCTATCCTTTGAAGCTTTGAAGCCAGGCACTGACTTCTACTCTCCAGCTATGAAAGTCCTACATGGCATTTTCTTCCAACAGAAGGCTGTTTTGTCTAGACTGAAAATCTGTTATTTAGTGTAGATATCTCCATCAATTATCTTAGCTAGATCTTCCATATAACTTTCTGCATCAGCAACTCCCTTAATGGTTCACCTTGCACTTTTATGCTATGGAGACCCCTTCTGCTTTTAAGTCTCCTGAAACAATCTCTACTAGTTTCTAATTTTCCTCTGCAGCTTCCTCACCTCTCTGAGCTTCCAGAGAATTGAAGAGAGTTAGGATGTTGCCCTAGATTTGACTTTGGCTTAGGGGCATGTTTTTGGCTGGTTTGATATTCTAAATCACTCAGAACTTTCTCCATATCAGCAACAAGGTTGTTTCATTTCCATATCATTTGTGTGTTCACTAGATTAGCACATTTAATTTCTCTCAAGAACTTTTCCTTTGCACTCATAAGCTGTTTGGCACAAGTGCCATAGAGTTTGGCCTATCTTGCCTTGTGATGTGCCTTTCTCACTAAGCTTTGTCATCTTAGCTTTTGATTTAAAGTGAGAGAAGGGCCACTCTTCCTTTCACTTGAACATTTGGGACCATTGGAGGGGTGTTCACTGGCCTAACTTCAATATTGTTTAATCTCAGGGAAAAGGAGAGAAATGGAGGAATGGTCAGTCAGTGGAGCCATCAGAATACAAAAAACCATTTATCTTTTGAGTTTACCATCTCTGTGGGTAAGTTGGTGGTGTGCGTCCCTCTTCCTTAAATTGCAATAGTGCCATCAAATATCCCTGATCACAGATCACCATATCAGAAATTATAATAATAATTTAAAATTTGAAATATTGTGAGAAATATCAAAACGTGACAACTAGACACGAAGTGAGCACATACTGATTGAAACATGGCACCAGTAGACTCACTGAACACAGGGTGGCCACAGACCTTCAATTTCTTAAAAAAAGATAAATCTGTAAAGTGCAATAAAGTGAAGAGTAAAAAATGAGGTATGCCTGTATCAAAAAAAAAGAGAAGAGTTTTTGATAAGGCCTTAAGTGGAAAACTGGAAAGCACTTTGTGCCTTTAATTTTGCCCTATTTTAGTTCATTTGTACCTACATTCTAAAAGCCAAAACGCTCATTGCCTGTACCTTATATGTCCCAGTATTGTTGAAAAGTGCACAGATCTTCTCAAAATATTTTCATACATATTGCCTGAAGAGAATTTCTTTAACTGTAGTAAAATGATGCATCTCTGGAAGATTTAGGCATGTCATTTTTTGAAATGAGTATTTGAAAAGTTAAAGGCAAACTATCTTTTCCTTCATATCTTCCCAATATACAAGTTTTCAGTTAATCCCTGGTAGAGTTAGAGGGGCACAATATCAGTGTGTGGGCAATTAATGGTCTTTATAATTTTCATTTATACAAATAAGACATTTAGCTATTGTTCTACATGTTCATATGCACTCTGTTTATTCCTAATGGCCTTGTTACTTCAAACTGAAGCTGTCAGCCTCAGGAAGTCCATCTGTTTTAATAATACACAACCATCTTCCCTATGAATGAGTGTGTCTTAGGATTCATTTTCCTGCTAGCTATTCATTCTCAGTCAAAAACACTTGGCCTAAGATCTGATATTATTTTCAATAAACAGAAAAATAAACGTCGAGTCTCACTGTTTCTTCTGTATTGGATATAGTGTTGATAGGCTTGTAGTTAAAGTGCCTTTACAAGCTACAAAACTTGGAAAAGGCAGTTCAGAAGATACGGATCCACTATCTGATCTTAGGCAGCACCAAGTTATGAAAACGTCATTGGATTGCAAGTAAGTTATCTCGATGTTCTTTTCTTTGAATCTGCCAATTAGGCTTTTGTGTATCCTTGCATAATTCTCATCTCTTAAACTCAGTATTACCTACATAATTTACAGTCCCAGTGCAAAATCAAAAAGTGAGATTCCATGTTCAAAAACTTTCTGTTGGCAATAGCACAGAGGATTGATCAAGCACAGACTTTTCTAGGGCTCTGTACGACTGCACACATCACATGCTCATGAAGCTGACCCTGCCACATACTGACATGTTGCTCTTTTATTTCCCTTTAATAGATACAGGGTCGCCCTCTATAGACTAGGCTGGAATGCAGTGGTGTTATCATAGCTCACTGCACCCTTGAACTCCTGGGTTCAAGCAATCCTCCCGCCTCAGCCTGCTGACTAGCTAGAACTATAAGCACATGCTACAACACCTGGCTAATTTAATTTTTTTTCTAGGGACTTGGGCTTTGTTATGTTGCCTAGGCCAGTCTTGAACTTCTGGCCTCAAGCAATCCTCCTTCCTAAGGCTCCCAAAGTGCTGGGATTACAGGTTTGAGCCACCACTCCTGGACTATGTATGGTTTTTATAAAATCAGCATGATCTATGTACCTAGCCTAAACTATAGAATTCTTTTTTTATTCAAATACTTTCCATGAATGTAAACTATAGAATTCTTTAGAGGCTCAAATTGTATGTTGATATATGTTTAAATTATGAGAAACAATAACTACCATAAAGAGTTGCCAGGGTTTACTGTTCAGTTTACTTGCGTGATCTCATAGGAACATTTTTGTCTCATTTTTGTGTGTCAGATTACTTCCCGTATTTTCTTCTCTATCTCAGTTTCAAGAAAGTTCGTTTAAAAATATCACCATACATTCTGTGAGCCAACTGCATTAGGAAGTGTCTAAGGATGGGGTGTGTGTGTGTGTGTGTGTGTGTGTGCATGTGTGTGTGTCTGTCTGTCTGTGGTTAGAACCAAAGGTCAAAAGAGAAGTGTAAGTTACAGATACAGATTTGAAAAAGTGAATGAAAAGCTCATGTTATGGGAACTATAAAGTAAGAGCATTCAGGGATGAATGAAGGAGATTGTGACTGACAACCTGGTTGATGACAGCTTGTTCCAAAATAATTCAAGGTGGCACACAGTAAATAGAAGACGGAGAAATAGAGATTGTGTTGTCATTACTTTTGATTTTCTGTGATACGTTTTACCATTTGAAACAATGCCACACTCAGAAAAGTGATGTTTAAATAAAGGATAGAGGGGCATGGACAGGGAATCAGATCATGTGTAAAGGAAAAGTAGTGACATTTGGTCTTTCCTTTTTACCGCCTTGATGGCTTATATTTTTTCTCCTGTTTAGATGTAAGTAATTAATGTATTAATTGCCTAAGATATAGAAAAATATAAGAGCCTTTGAGTCACTGAGACTAAAACAAAAAGAAGAAAAGTGAAAAAACTCTTGTCTAGTCTCACAGATTCCTCATCCAGAAATAATCAAATGTCTGATTATCTTATTCCAAACCTTCAAAATAGCTTACCAAGATTATTTCAGTAAACTTCCTTGCTGTCTTTTCACTGTTCCTGGGGCACTTCAAACTCCCTCCTGAGTAAACTTTCTAACACCCAGTTCTGCTCAAAGCAGCCGTAATTTAAAGCTTATATTATTGGACTATAGATAGGACCCAGGTTACGTTTCAGGTCCTCTACAGTCTGGTCCAGCTTATTGTTTCCTCATGTTTCTCAATTTTCCCTCAGTCTCTTCACATTTCAGCTCACTAAACAACTTAGAATGTTGTAAACATTTCACATACCTTCTCTTCCCCAGGCCATTGCATATATCACTTTGCCTAGAACATAACATCCCACTCTTCCACCCAGCAAGCTGCCTTTTCTTTAAAGCTCACACAATTATTCCCTCCACGGTAGCTGTGTCCTTGCTGAGTTTCAGAGGGTGACTAGTTCATGTAGTTTTCAGGATAGTTATACTAATGCAAGCTGTTATTGAGCAGCTTTGCTGTGAAAACAAACCACCCAATAACTTGCTGTTATAAAAATGAGAGATTTATTCCTCGCTCATATTTTGTGAGAACTATGAATTCAGCAACCCTGTAGCAGGCAGCAGTCTGCCGTGGATTAACTTCCCTTGTCTTCTTCCTCTAGATATCAGATAGCGGTATTTCCATTAAGACATGTAAATCAGTTTAGTGACAGAAATTAAAGTTGGATTACTGTATAATGAAGGTAGTCATTTCTGAAAAGATTATTTTTAAAGCCAACATCTGAAGGACAGACAGGAGCCATCCTTATGAATATGGAGGAGACGAGCATTCTAAGCAGAAGTAATAACAAATATAAGGGCTCTACAACAGGAATCAGCGTAGAGTGCATGGCTGGAGAAAAGGGGAATGAGAACAACAGAAGATGAGGTGAAATAGTAACCAAGGACTATGTATTTTTTTAATCAACATGAAAATTTTAAATTGTATACTAATTGGAAAGCCATTGGATGGTTTTAAGCTTTTAAGCAGGTGTGATAAAATACGATACATCTTTATAAAAGAACACTGACTCCTAGGTAGTGAATGTATTGTACTAGGGCAAGAGAAAGGAAAATATGGAAAAAACAGAGAGAAAAGTTATTAGGAACTAGTTGCAGCAATATAGGCAAGAGTTAATTATGGCTTATACTTAGGTGGTGGCAGTGGATCTACAGCATGTGAGGACGATGCTCCTTTTTCAAGGGGTCCCTTGAAAAGGGCAGAGACATTCCATCTTAGTAACAGAGGGACGGCAGAATATATTGGTTGTGGTAAAACGAGAGACTTCCTTTGCCAATGGCTTCTACTTCCTTAATACAGTATGTGACAAGGTCAATAGCTGAGTTTTAGTTAATGGGAGGTTGGGTCATATTGGAATTTTGAAGAGAGAATAGAGGGTATGAAATAATTATTTGAAGGAGTAGGAAAAAAGTTTAGGGAAGTGTAGCAGAATTGCCAGGCAGCATTGAAGACTCAAATTTGTCATCAAGAATTTATAGTGAGACAAGTCAATTTGGTGTTGTGTTTTCATTCATCAGTGTCCAATTTTCCAGGCAGTGACAGATGGTTAAACTTCACTACAGTTCAAGACTACTATAACAAAGGAAGGGAAAGATGAGAAAGTCAGAAGTCTTGGCAAAGCAGTGCGTGTGATTCTGTATTACATAGTCTAAAAAAGGAAGGGAGGGATTAAGGAGAGTGAAGATAGGATAGGGTCAATTGATTGAGGTCTCAAAGGAACTTTTGAAAAGTTGTAAAAATGCTAGACAGGTGAGCATGAAGCCTAGGAGGTGTGGGTGACAGGATAGAGGGTAGGAAGTTGAGTTTTTGTTTGTTTTGTTTTATTTTTTAGGTAGTGAAATTATAAGTGATTCCAAGGTGTTAGATGTTACCAAAGGACAAGACGACAGAAGTAGGTATAAAACACTATAATTGGTAATGAGGACGTTAAGACTGGAGTGACAAAATATTGAAATTTGGGAATGATGTGTAGTGGAAGAAAAGAAGATAATAATTCAGGAACTAAAGTCTTCAGTCAATGAAGGGAAGAAACTTGAGAGTCAGAAAGTGAAAATGACCATGAAGAGTAACAGGTGGTAAAACCTGATGGCGTAGACCGAAATTTTGGAGAAAAGAGTTTGTAAACATTTTAGAAGTAGGGGAGAGAAAGAAAGAGAACACTCACTCTCTTTTAGACCCTGAGGCATGTGATATTTAAGAAAAGAAATAATCCCTTCTCCAAAGAACTACATGGAAAATAGTGATACTAGGTGAATGTTTAAAGAAATTCAGATCTGTTGCTGATTAGAAATCATGAGTTCAAAATATGTAGTATAACGGTTTGGGAGGAGAGAAATTTGTTGAAAATTGTGTCAGACAAGTCAAGGCGCAGATAATCTTGAGACTAGAGTTGAGGTGATGATAATTTTGAAGAATAAATAATGTTGAGGTTTTTATTCTGGAAGTACTTGGGTGTTTGACAGCAAACGAGGTGACCAGGAATTTGTGGGATGATAGGAGGCAAAACTATCCATCTATCATTTGTAGCCTGTAGGTTTCTAGAACTAGAAGCATTGGATTTTTTTGGATAGCTTATATGGGTTTACAGCATCCAATTACATGTTTAATTTCTTCCTAATGTGAAACGCAGGATGTCCCTTGTGATGTCTTACAGGCCTTTTTGCAGATTTTTGAAGAACTGTTTCTATTAATTGAGTTTTTTAACTTTACAGTTAATAAACCTAAATTTCATAAATGCCCCAAAAGAATATTTTTAGACTGCCTGAATATATAATCTTCTATATCATCAACCTGTCCTCTGCTGAATCTTTTATGATGTCTGGACACAGAGACTCATTTCAAAGGTCGAGCGGCTGAATTTAGTAAAACAGCTGAGTCTATTAAACATATGCGGCTGCATTTCAATAACCAACTTCTGAAACACATTGTTTCAATAAACTTCAGATGTTTTTCAATTTGCTTTCTTTGTCATTTTTTTAACTTTAGAATATTTTAAATTACAGAAAAGTGTAAAACATAATGTATAAGAGACACATACATAGGTTCGTCTCTCAGATTTAACCATTTTTAACATTTTGCCTTTTTTGATTCCAAGTTCTCTTTTAAACAAAATATTATTATATAGCTAAATCTTCCCTATTCCTTGTTTATCTCTTCCACTATCAGTTGTGATAATTTTCTAACACTTTTTTTCCAACACGTAGTTTTAAACAATAGAATTTTTACATTTAATAATTTTTAATAATTTACATAATTTCATACCATAATGTATGGTAGGCAATTTGATGTTTCCACTCCAGATTACATCTGAGATGTATTCATGTTTTTATGTATTCATGTGCATCATTCATCCTTATTGCTATGGAATATTCTCTTGAATAGATCAATTATAATTAGGTTTTTATTCCCATAATTAGGGAGAGTTTGCCTACTTTCACATTTTTTTCTATTACAGAGAGTCATCAGCAAATGTTCACAACCTCTCTCTTTAAGACCTAACCATACAATCTAGTCAAACTTATTTGTCAATGACCCTTCACAGCAACCGCAAATATCTCAGAAGTGGAAACATTTAGTGTCCTCTAAGGTAAATTGTTTTTTTTCTTCTTTTCTAAAAATTTTATTAGATTATTTCTAATGCCTAGAAAACTTTTCTCTATGTTAGAGCAAATTATATATATATATAATAATGTACTACTATATAATAGTAGTAATAAGTTATCTAGTATACATTTTAAATATATATTATATATTATATATATATCAAGGAAACTTAGCAGTTTACCTTCAGGATTAATGACTGAGAAAGACTTTTTAAATTTTTATTAAGTAGTAACCCATAGAGAAAAACTACAATGAAATTAATTGTATAAAAAATAAGCTTATGATACCAACCTAAATGTCCATGAGTGGTAGACTGGATAAACAAAACGTGGTACATACACACCATGGAATACTATGCAGTCATTAAAAAAATGAGGTCATGTGCTTTGCAGAAACATGGATGGAGCTCGAGGCCATTATCCTTAGCAAACTAATGCAGGAACAGAAAACCAAATACTGCATGTTCTCATTTATAAGTGGGAGTTAAATGATGAGAACACATGGACACATAGAGGGGAGCAACACGCACTGAGGCCTACCACAGGGTAGAGGTTTGGAGGAGGGAGAGGATCAGAAAAAATAACTAATGAGCACCAGGTTTAATATCTGTGTGATGAAATAATCTGTACCAAAACCCAACAACAACAACAAAAAACCACTACTCATGACAGCCTGTAATCCCAGAACTTTGGGAGGCCAAGGTGAGCGGATTACCTGAGCTCAAGAGTGCGTGACCAGCCTGGGCAACACGGTGAAATCCCGTCTCTACTAAAATAGAAAAAATTAGCCGGGTATGGCGGCACGCATCTGTAGTCCTAGCTACTGGGGAGTCTGAGGCAGGAGAATCACTTGAACCTGGGAGGCGGTGATTGCAGGGAGCCGAGATCATGCCATCACTGCACTCCAGCCTGGGAGACAGAGCAAGACTTCCTTTCAAAAAAAAAAAAAAAAGAGGGGTTACATTTGTGGTTCATTACTGTGAAAGGCTACAC
>NW_012102299.1:2490823-2499595 GCF_000951045.1 Mandrillus leucophaeus | reverse complement strand
AAAAAAAAAAAAAAAAAAAACCATACACAACAGAAGTTTACCTATATACCAAATCGGCACATGAAGCCCTGAACTTAAAATAAAACTTAAAAAAAATTAAATAAAGATTTGCGGCTCAACAAAGGACACCTTAGGCCCAATTAGCATGGGAAAAACTATTTTTGATGTTCAAATTTGACTAGAAATTCCCATATGTTATAGTTACAAGTAACGTGATTATAATAGATAAATTTAAAAGGCTATACATTGACTGTTTACAGATAAACAAAAACCAGCAAGCATGAGAAGAGATATCCAAAATCAATAGTGACCACATAAATACAAATTAAAACTATAATAAGATGCCATTTTACCACTATTAGACTGATAAAAATTAGAATGCTGGATAGTATCAGTATTGCTAGAAGGAGAGGACGCTTCATCCACTATTGGCGAGATTAGAGACCGGGGCAGGTATTCTGCTGAGTAATCCTGTACCACTTAGGCAAATGAGGCATGGGAATAACTTTTGACAAAGCAATTCTTTTTTTGCGTACATAGCCTGTGAGAGTTAATGTAAAATGTCAACCCAAGGAATATCCACATTGCCAGTAAAGTATCATTTCTGTTTATGTCTGTGATGGTGTTTCTGGAAGAGACTGGCATTTGAATTAGTAGACTGAGTAAGGAAGATCTACCCTCACCCAAAGTAGATCAGGAACCATTTAATTGGCTGAAGGCCTGGCTAGAACAGAGGCAGAGGAAAAGTGAATTTGCTCTCATTCTCTGTCTTGGAGCTGGAACACTCTTTTTCTCCTTTCTTTGAGCACCAGAACCTCTGGTTCTCCAACCTTTGGACTTAAGGATGCACCAGCAACTTCCTGAGTTCTCATGCCTTGTGCCTCAGACTGAGAATTATATATAATCAGCTTCGCTGGTTCTGAGGCTTTCAGTCTTAGACTAAGCCAGGTTACTTTCGTTGTTCTCTAGCTCACAAAGCCTGTTGTGAGACTTCTCAGCCTCCATCATTGTGTGAGGTAATTTCTCTAATAAGTCCTTTCTCATGTATCTATAGTTCTTTCTCCATATCTACAGATATATCCTATTGGTTCTCTCTCTAAAGAACCCCGATCAATATATATCTAAATAAATTCTCACATAGGTCCAAAAAGGGACACATGCAAAAATGGTTTTCCTGGTTTGTTTGTAGTGGTGGTATGAGGGGGCAGGAAGTGTGGATGTTTGAGGCAATCCTGTTGCCCATCATTCAGGGACCAGATAGGTAAAGCAAGGTAGATATCCACCATAGAGTATTATGCAGCAGTTAAGAGCAATGGATTAGATGTATACATAATATAACAAATGGGTATTAGAATTGTTTGAAAAAAATCATTTGAAAAAAATTAAGACCAATAATATATAATATAATAAAACTTAATATATGCTTTTCAAAAAGAAAAAGAAAAAGATTCATATGAAACATGGTTGCCTGTGGGGTAGAGTAAGAGTAGATCACTTATGAGGAGAGAGGGAATAATTAAATGGATAAAACCTGGTAAAAATCAGTGATGGAAACGTGCTACAAACTGAATAGGGTAATTGACTCAACCCTTGATAGTTAACAGTTTCCAAAAAAGAAATCAAAACCCCTATTCTGTTCATCCCTTTGAAATAACAAGAATTAGTTTAACCTTCCATACAATTATTCTATAAGTATTTGCTCTTCTCTTCTTCTGATTCCACAACTATAATTGTTCCAACTCCCATGACATGGTTTCTAGACTATTTACTGTTCTGTGAGGTCCTCTTTGGCACCCAGAACGGTACATAACTTCCAGATGTGGTCTTACCTTCAGAAACCGTCATATCTGGACACTTTACACCTGATTAGACAAGAATTCTTACCCTTGGAGGTCATATACCATGGTTTATTCAGCCCTTCTATGTTTTCTTTCTTTCATTATTACTTATTTTCTCTGTTTTACCTTCAATGCCAATTATTTATTTACTTTTACATGTTTTCCCACACTTTCTGTCTTCTACTCTTATGCTAGATATTGTGCCAGGTTCTGGAGCTTTGGAAATGATCAAGGTGCAATCTTTGTCCTGAATGTATTGCAGAAGTTGTTTCTTCTGAAGGCATGCAAGAATTCGACATATTTGGACTTAATTGACTAATCTGATTTTTTATGTTTACTAAGAAATTACAGCAGTGTCATTTCTCACCCCTACTGTTATTTTTAATCAGCCATTATTCTTTTCGAAATCAATAGTCCTCTCTGAAGGGACATCCTTCTTGATATGAAAACAAATGCATTTCTACTCCCTTTGAAAATATTAAGATTTATCTCTAGAAAGTTATCTGCTGATAGCATTTTAATGTGCTAGAAAGGTTTTCTAACCGAGAAACTATTGGATTTTCAATTCCCAGTATTTTATGTTAAGGAAAACAATTCCGTAAAGATTTAGAAGAAAAGAAGATAATTTATAATTTTGTGAATTGCTTAATTCAGGCCCCAAGTCTTAGATGCTGGGACAGGAAAATGTTTTAGATGTAGTTCACAGACAGTATTAAAAAATATGATGATGAAGACTATTCTTTTTTAATTTGATCAACCAATAGTTTGTACATATTTCCCTCCCAAAGCTAATTTTGTGTATATAAAAAGGCAAGCGTATAAAAGCTTGTATAGACATGAACAGACACGTTGAGACTGCCTTGATTTCCCATCCAACTGTCTGAACTTATGTAGAGTGAAACTTTACCTTCTTCACTCCCTTCTCCAAGAAGAAGGAGGTGCCTCTCTTTATTTTAAAGGTGAATTTAAGCCAGGAGCAGCGGCTCACACCTATAATCCCAGGAGTTTGAGACTAGCCTGTGCAACATAGTGAGACCTTGTCTCTATAATTAAAAAAAAAAAAAAAAAATTAAAAATCAGCACTATTCAGAATAACAAAGACATGGAATCAACCTAAATGTGTAGACTGGATAAAGAAAATGTGGTACACATATACCAAGAAATACTACGCAGCCATACAGTAAAAACATATCCTTTTCATCAAGGACACAGATGCAGCTGGAGGCCATCATCCTTAGCAAACTAATGCGGGAATAGAAACCAAATACCGCATGTTCTCACATGTAAGTGGGAGCTAAATGATGAAAACATATGGACACAAAGTGGGGAACAATAGACCCTAGGGACTCCTTGAGTGTGGAAGATGGAAGGAGACAGAAGATTGATACCGCATGTTCTCACATGTAAGTGGGAGCTAAATGATGAAAACATATGGACACAAAGTGGGGAACAATAGACCCTAGGGACTCCTTGAGTGTGGAAGATGGAAGGAGACAGAAGATTGAAAGCCTACCTATCAGGTACTTACTACCTGGATGATGAAATAATTCACACACCAAATCCACATGGCACACAATTTACCTAGATAAGAAAACCTGCACGTGTTCTCCTAAACCTAAAATAAAAGGTAAAAGACATAATAAATGTGAATTTTAAACACTTGAATGTCAACCTTTCTTAACCTTGCACAATTCTTGTTCCACTTATTATTTCCTCCCTCTTCTTTACCTCTGAATTCTTTCTCCATTTATTTTCTTGGACTATATCACTCCTCAAGTTTTTTTCTTCTTCACCCAGAAAACTGATAAGCTCTTTGAACCTACATCATTCTGTGCATGTAATGAGCATATTTTTCTCTTTCTCTTTCCATTCATGCTTGCAGTTTGCATTTCTAAAAATCTTTTCTCCCAGTCATTGCATAGCCCACTGGTGGTTGTGCCAAAACCACTCAATTGAAACAGTTTCCATTGAATCAATAAAGGCATCCCAGGTACGAATTTCAATGAATACGCTATAACCTTTGTCTAAATTGGCAGTAGTATTGACCAATCTTTCCTTCCTAAAACTTATTTCTTCCATTGAGATCATTAACACCCGGTTTCTTTCTTAACTATTCCCTCTAAGACTCTGTCGCTAATTTTTCTTACTCTGCCCACCCTTGTTATCCTTCAGAGGTATTTTCCATTTTCTGTGCTCTTCTCACTCCTCCCCACTTCATAGTTTGAATTAGAATCTATATATAAATGAATCCCAAATCTATAAATTCAGACTGAATAGTTCTCCAAACTCTATACAAATATACCTTAGCTGCCTATCTGAATTCCCTACTGGGTATTTCTTTATTTAATTTTTAATTTTTTTCAAATTTATTTATTTTAAATTGACAGATAAAATTGTATTTATCATGTAAAAACATGATGTTTTTAAGTATATATACACTGCGAAATGGTTACATCTAACTAATTAATATATGCATTATCTTATATGGTTATCTTTTTTTCCAGTATTTATTTTAGGTTCAGTGGATACATGTGCAGGTTTGTTACCTGGGTAAATTGCATGTTGTTGTCATTTTGTGTACAGATTGTTTCATCACCCAGGTAATGAGCATAGCACTTGATAGGCAGTTTTTCAATCCTCACCTTCCTCCCACTGTCCACTCTCGAGCAGTCCTTGGTATTTATTGTTTCCTTCTTTGTGTCCATGTGTACTCAATGTTTAGTTCCCACTTATAAGAGAAAACATGTGGTATTTGGTTGTCTGTTCTTCTGTTAGTTTGCTTAGGATAATGGCCTCTTGCTTCATCCATGTTGCTGCAAAGGACATAATTGTGTTCTTTTTTATGGCTGCATAGTATTCTATGGTGTATATGTGCCACATTTTCTTTATCCAGTCTGCTACTGATGAGCAACTAGGTTTATTCCATGTCTTTGTTATTGTGAATAGTGCTGCAATAAACATATACATACATGTGTATTTATGGTAGAATAATTTATATTCCTTTGGGTATATACCCAGTAATGGGAGTGCTGGGTCAAATCATAGTTTATTTTAAATTCTTTGAGAAAACTCCAAACTGCTTTCCACAGTGGTTGAACTAATTTCCATTTGTACCAACAGTGTATAAGCATTCCCTTTTCTCTGCCACCTTGGTAGTGTCTGTTATTTTTTGACTTTTTAGTAATAGTCATTGTGACTGGTATCAGATGATATCTCATTGTGGTTTGATTTACATTTCTCTAATGATTGGTGATGTTGAGCATTTTCTCATATACTCCTTGGCCATATGTATGTCTGCTTTTGAGAAGTGCCTGTTCATGTCCTTTGCCCAATTTTTAGTTGAGTTCTTTTTTTGCATGTTAATTTGTTTAAAACTTCCTTACAGATTCTGAATATTAGACCTTTTTTGAATGAATAGCTTGCAAACATTTTGACCCATTCTGTAGTTTCTCTGTTTACAGTGTTGATAGTTTATTTTGCTGGGCAGAAGATCTTTAGATTAATTAGGTCTCACTTGTCAATTTTTGTTTTTGTTAAAATTGTTTTTGGAGTCTTTGCCATGAAACCTTTGCCAGAACCTATGTCCAATGTCCAGAATGGTATCATTTTGTGGTAAGAATTTTTAAGAGCCACTCAGCATTTTTCAAGAATACAGTATATTATTATTAACTATAGTGACCACATTGCACATTAACTCTCTTGAACTTATTCCTTCTAGCTAACTGCAATTTTGTATCCTTTGATCAACTTCTCCACATCCCCCTTCTCCCATACCACCCCAGACTCTGATAACCACCATTCTACTACTCCCTATTTCTGAGATCAGCTATTTTTAGATTTTTAGGTTTCACATGTGAGTGAGATCATATGGTATTTGTTTTCCTTTGCCTGGCTTGTTTCACTTAACATGTCCTCCAAGTTCACATGTTGTTGCAAAGGACAGGATTTTCTTCTTTTTTTCTGGCCTAATGGTATTCCATTGTGTAAACATACCACATTTTCTCCATCCATTCATCCATTATGGACACTTAGGGTGACTCTATATCTTGGCTATCGTGAAGAGTGCTGCAATAAACATGAGAGGGCAGATATCGCTTCAACATACTGATTTCTTTTATAAAATAAGTAAATAAATGTATGTATGTACACACACACACACACAGAACTGTAACATAGCAACTGCACCCAGTTGCTGGATCATATGGTAGTTCTATTTTTAATTTTTTGAGACACATCCATACTGTTTTCCATAATGGCTGTACTAATATATATTCTCACGGTGTCCAAAATATATAGGGAGCTCAAACAACTCAATTACTTACTGGATATTTCTACCTGAACTCCAAAGGCATATCCATGTTAGAATGTTCAAATTATCAATAGACCCTTTGTCCTAATTTAAAATTAATTTTCCATCATAATTTCCATATGAATTATTAGTACCACCTACTACTTCAAACCTGAAACCTGGAAATTATCCTTTACTATTTAATCTTTCCTCCCTCAACCCCCATATCCAAACATTTCTTCACACTTGTCTACTTTATTTTCCCAATTTCTCTTTGATATATTCATCTCCATTTCTACCACCTCCACCTTAGCTCATAATTTCTTATTTCTCTAGAAATGTATCTGGAACACACTGTTTAACACATTGCAGTTTTGTGTTTATGTGCTCTTATTGGTGCACCTTGGCCTCGAGCTACCATTAGAGATGAGTTTCTCAATATCCTTGGAAAAATAACTCCCCGATCTTCTTTCTCATTCCAGATATTGCTAAAGTCTTAGCATGCTTGTTGGCAGAATCAACTCCTTTTCACCAATAAAGTAAAATAAAAAGGGAGAAATGGAGTCTCAGAGAGATTGAGTGCCTTGATGAAAGTCAAAGAGCTTGTAAGTGGTAGGACTACAACTCAATAAAATTGAGTGTTACATAAAGATATATAGCATATGTGCTGGGTGCAGTGGCTCACGCCTGTAATCCCAGCAATTTGGGAGGCCGAGCTGGGCGGATCACAAGGTCAGGAGATCGAGACCATCCTGGCTAACATGGTGAAATCACGACTCTACTAAAAATACAAAAAAAATTAGCCAGGCATGGTGGCAGGCCCCTGTAGTCCCAGCTACTCGGGAGGCTGAGGCAGGAGAATGGCATGAACCTGGGAGGCAGAGTTTGCAGTGAGCTGAGATCACACCACTCACTGCACTCCAGCCTGGGGGACAGAGCGAGATTCCATCTCAAAAAAAAACAACAAAAAAACCACAAAAAAAACACATAGCATATAAATACTGTATGTGATTACCAGATTTTAAAAATTACATTCAGACATGCTAAATTCACAGTTCTGATTATGTCTGCATTAATATTTCAATAATGTGTTTATATTCAGCTTGTGTCTTTTTGGAGTACAATGAAAGAATGTTTTAGCACGTTAATTGCTTTCTACCTCAGAAACTGATCTCCCTAATCTTATCTCAGGGTACATTTTGAGATCACTTCCACAGAGAGTGTAGCAATAGAGTGACAAGGACAGTTGCAGCCCTCGACAGAAGGCAAATCTTCTCTTGGCTTCTGAGATGCATGTTCTAGAAAACAACAGGCTGTTGCTCTGACACAGACAATCCCACATTATCATTTATTCACCAAAATACTATCCATGACAGGAAGAAACTGTGTAAAAAGAACTAATTACAATTGTGAGGCCATATTCTTAAGACAATTAGCACATCACGGGGGTGTATATTTTACTCCAAATACCAGATGGGCTAATGTGAGAAGCTTTGCAATTTGAGGAAATGGCAAAAGGCCTAAGAGTGAGAAACTGTCACTTTAAATTGCTTTTCTTTAGAAGAAAGTGTGAGAGGAAAAAGAAAACGTGAATACAAACAAGCAAAATTCAATGGGATCTCTGGGCAGATAATTTTAATAGGTAATAGGAAAGGAAAAATGAGAAAATCCTCAGTTTGTTTCAATCTAGTTACAGCAACACTTCTTTACTGAGATTCCAACTATTAAAGTAATAATATAAATTTGGGAAATTATAAATATGTAAAACACTGATTTTTTACACCTTGTCATTCTCACAGCAAATGTGTAGACAATGCATATATTAGTCATTCTTGTATTCAAAGGGAGAAATGGAGTCTCAGAGAGACTGAGTGCCTTGAAGAAAATCAAACAGCTTGTAAGTGGTAGGACCACAACTCAATTTCAGACCTTCTGCCTCCAAATTCCAGGCCCTCGTTCTTTCTATTGAGTGACAGAATCTGAGTAACAGTTCTGCTCTATGCTTTGAACTCTAAGAGAAAATTTAGCTTCATAAATATTATTCACTCCAAAGAACAGCAAAGGTCAGCTTACTCAGTGTGTTCTGTTGATCTGACCCATCAGCATATTGCCTCAGTGCTTCCAAGTCTAAGGAAGCTTAACCATAAATAAACAGCGCCTTAAACAAGGCTTACCCAAGGATGGCTTCTCCAGAACCCTAATGATGCTGATGCAGACAATTACGAAAGAAGTTCCTGCTTTGTTGTGATGATGCTCTCATTTATTCTTATTAAGATAAATCTCCATAATTTATTTTAAATAATTTATGTCCCAAAGGCACCAACAGAACACAATTTACGTGTGGCTCTGAAAAAGTTCACAGCAACTATTTCTTTTTCTTTTTAGGGAAACTGCTTATTTAATCTGTTTTGGTTGAATAACATTATTTAATTTGAACTTTCAGGTGCTCTTCATTTCATCAGTCTCTACATCTTGTAAAATTAATTAGTGACAAAATGTTTCTTTCTTTCTTTTTTTTTTTTTTTTTACTGTAACCAGACTAGCATCCCTCAGAGGCAAGGCAAGAAGCCCCCAAATCAAAATGGGCTATCTGGATTGCTAAACTTATTATACTCATTTACAACTCGCTGACTGTTTTTGTTCCAA
>NW_012102299.1:2475019-2490773 GCF_000951045.1 Mandrillus leucophaeus | reverse complement strand
ATTTGAACTTTCAGGTGCTCTTCATTTCATCAGTATCTACATCTTGTAAAATTTATTAATGATAAAGTGTTTCTCTCTTTCCTTTCTTTCTTTTTTTTTTTTTTTTTTTACGAGTGTATTAGCCCTGAGAGGCAAGGCAAGAAGCCCCCAAATCAAAATGGGCTATCTGGATTGCTAAACTTATTATACTCATTTACAACTCGCTGACTGTTTTTGTTCCAATTTCTCTGACTAAGATTCCTTTCCCCCATTTCAAATGCTACCCTTAGTGGAAAATTCGCCAAAGTTGCTACCTTCCTTTTGAAGCACTCCCATATTCCTCTTGCTGTGAGTCATAATTCTCAGCTCTACACTCCTACACTAAGCATATTCTCTATATAAGAATATGCTTAAAATATTCTATTGTACAATATTGTATAATGTTGTATAATATGTATTGTATAATATTGTTACTGGTGTCTGTCTTTTCCTCTATTACATTGATTGAATTGTGTTTGTGCCTAGTAATCAATCCAGCGTCATGTAAATGGTCGAGTCTCAATAAGCGCCAATTGTATGAATAAAACGGAGAAATGATGCCATATTTCTGAAAGATAGGTCTGCTGCCTTGAATCTCAACTAGCCTAATTGATTTTTCTGTCTTTAGAGATGCAATTCATGCGAGATTAATGGCAATGGTAATGAGCGCTTTCTTGACTGGTAGAGGTGTGATTGTACATTCATTAACTCCCTTGCCTTCCATTATAGAGGACTACACATTTAGAAAGATGTAAATAGGAGGCAAAAGCATTTGGCTAATGCTGGAAGCACAAATTCACTTCCTGAAACATTCTTTGTCGCATGAAACCCTCCAGGAAATAAACTACTTACGCTTTCCCCAACCTACCATGTCTATTCACAGCTTTGTCATTTGTATACGCCATTCGGTCTAGGTGATGTTTTCTTTCCTCTGCTATCCAGCGATTTTTGTATTTTAAGATTCAGCTCATATGTCACCCCCTATGCAAATTCCTCCCTAATTCCCTAGAATTAAAGATTTTTATCTTTTTTAATGCTGTCAGAGCACTCTGGAGTTACCTCTATTAGAAAACTGTTACCCTGTTTTGTACTTTGTGGTTTGCATACCTGTGTTTTTCCTTAGACTACAAGTTTCCCTGGGAGAGCAACCATGTTTTCTTTCTCTTTCAGTCTACAAAGATATCTCTGCCTTTATCTTCAAATATGAGGTGTAAACTGTCACAGTTTTCAGACAGTCATAAACTGAGACAGCATAGGATCAGAGACATAATTAATACTTAGTAACTACTTAATGCACTAGTGATTTTTATTAAGATAAATCATTGATCAGCTCTATATGGGAAGCACCTTACTAAGTACTGATGGAGAATAAAAAATGACTCAAATAAGGCCAAGTGATGTAAAATCACCCAGTAGGGGATCAGACCAAGGGACATGAGGATGGAAAGGATAATTGGAGCAGGAATCTGAGCTGTGCCTCAAAAGATAAGACTTTCCATGGATGGATAAGGAGTGGGGTTATTATCCCACTCCATTATAGCTACATCCAAGGCTATTCCAGGATGTAAAAACAGCAGGATATCACAGGATGCTTTCCTGAATTGAGTTAAAGATAAACTCTATTAAATGTAAACAAAGCTGCATGACTTTAAAAGAAACAACGTGTAATGTATTAAAGTAGATTAAAACTGGAGACAACCCTGAGAGCCAAAATGTGTTTAGTGCAGTTTGAAATTAACTTAGTATATAAAAATTCAGACAAGTAGTCAGAGAAGACAGAATAACATTGGGCTGGCATGCTTTAACCTTTCTCACTTAAAACAGTAAGTAGCTGGGCATAAAATCACCCTTTTGCATTGGCTTATGTTATTAATTGAGAGTCATTATTAGAGCTTAAATTGAATACCAGCATTGGGAACTGTGATGCAAGCTTGACTTGACATTTTTTTAAGTCTTCCTGCCTGTGAGGGGCAGGATGGAGCTCTCCCTTTGCTCTGCTCTTTAAGGTGAGTTGAGATCCTTCAATAGGGTGACGAACACCTCTCTGGTTTCCTAGAGAAGCCTAAGACCATGCCATGGCCAGGGCACATCAGAAAATGTAGGTCAAGCTGTGCTGAGTAAAAGAGTGTTTTCAGTGGGCTATGCAAGAAAGACTGGCCTGCTTTCTGTGTCACCTTCAGAAGGCCCTGCCCAAGTGCTTTCATGAAAATGGTATTAAAAGGCTCATAAAGATACTGTGGTGAAGTGATCTCTAGCAGTTTCACTGAAATTCTATCACTTGAAGATTTCCAGGTAATCCAAAGACACAGAAGCTGTGTGAAAAGAAACAACAGGGTAGGGAGGGGTTATGGGGATGGGATTGGGTGTTTGATAATTGAAACATGAATGTATCAAAAATAACTGGCCTACTGTTTGGCAGTGATCACTGGAGAGACTGCAGAGAAGGTTCTGGAGCATGCAGATAGACACTGTAGAACTTCGGAACATTCATCATGGAGAATATTTGAGGACAAGGGCAGGGGTCAGGGGAATAACTGAAGTGAGTGGTGGGGCTAAGATTGGGACATCAGAGGAAGACAGCAGCAATGGCTGGCTGGAGAGGCAACTAGAAGCTGTTCCCTTGGAGAGCCAGTCTCAACTGCTGTGCTCAAGCACACTTGTGATGTGGCCAAATTTGTTACCAGTACAATATAATACTTACTAATGACTCATTTTGTAAATGGATTAGTCCGTTCTTATGCTGCTAATAAAGACATACCCAAGACTGGGTAATTTATAAAGGAAGGAGGTTTAGTAGACTCACATTTCCGCATGGCTGGGGAGGCCTCACAATCATGGCAGAAGGCAAAGGAGGAGCAAAGTCATGTCTTACATGGCAGGGAACAAGAGAGAGTGTGCAGGGGAACTCACATTTATAAAACCATCAGATCTCACGAGACTTATTCACTACCACGAGAACAGTATGGTGGAAATTGGCCCCATGACTCAATTAGCTCCACCTGGTCCCACCCTTGACACCTGGTGATTATTACAATTTAAGGTGAGATTTGGGTGAAGCCAAACCATATCAGTAAATAAAATAGAAATAATATTATTCTTGAAATAACATGACCCTCAAAAAGGTACATTCCAGTAGAGTTTCTAGAATGGAAGTGAGGCTATGAAGTTACCTGAACTACAGGGAAACAGCTTCTAGTTGCCTCTCCACCTAGCCATTGAACTACAGCTTTTATCTATATCAGTGGTTCCCAAAGTGAAATCTCCTGACCAGAGGCATCGGCATCACCTGGGACCTTATTAGCAATGCAAACAAAATGAATCAAAACTTTAGGGGTGGGGCCAACCATCTTTGTTGTAATAAACCCTACAGGTGATCTTGATCATACTAAAAATTTTATTGACCACTAATCTATGAGTTTGTAATGACTGCCTAATATGGATGAACTTTAATATTTACACATTTACAAAGTGTTTTTATGAACTCATTCCCAAAACTGAAATATATAACACTATTAGCTTTATTTCTCTGAAAAATTGGCTTGTGTTTCTTGAAACTCTGCATATCAAGAGAAGGGACATAGCAATCATGATTTTCTTGAACAATTACCAACTGTCACACTGAAAACTAGAAAGACAATCTACCATTAATACTTCTGATGGCATTAGAGGCCCAGGTTTTATAGTCAGCTCCTTAATCAGCTCCAGAGACCCAGCAATTAGATGGCCAGTGAAAGATCTGATGAAGAAAACAAAGTTACGCTTTTTGAATGTGGAACTTTCATTTAATTTTTTTAAACCATCTGCTTAAAAAATTATTTATGGCAAACCTGAGACGTATTCCAATTGTAAAAACAATGTTTTCCCCATTCAACTAAGTGCATAAGAACAAAGTCTGATGACAAAAACTGAAAAATACTATGGCCTAAAAAAAAAAATAGAGCTGGCAAACATAACTCTGGTTGTGTAAGCAATGATACAAGATAACAAACACACTTAAAACGCCATAAAGTTTTCCTGTGGGTATACTGTGCTAAATGAAGTCAAAGGCCAAATGAATCAGGTCCCCAAGAGTTCCACATTACTGAGAAACCTGCAGTGTATCACTCCAGTTAGAAAATGATTATTTTAAAGTTTGCCTATTGAACCTGTCCTGACTGTATCCACGTTAATCCCATTTACAGTTCATAGATGTTGCACGTACAATCAGTGAGAGACATGAAGCCCCCTAATGTTTCTCTAATGAGCTCTGACTCAGCAGATAGAGACTAATAATTACACAGCACAGAATCTATTAGATTGTTTTCTTAGTTTATGACTATCTGAAAACTATGTGTTACATTACTCCTTCTGTTTGAAGTTGAGGACAGGAATATCTTTGCAGACTGACATTTAAACATGGAGCGAAATTCTTGGCCTAGTTATGGTGAAAGGATATGTATAGATAATTCTTCCAAAAGAAAAAACAAAAAGTAAGTCAATATCTGAAGTATAATTAAATGAAATTTCAAAAATAATAGGCTCCTTGGAATAACAGAAAAACGTGTTAAGATCAAATACAGTTAAGGCTACAAAGATACGATTGCCTTTTTTGTATGTAAATTTGATAGAAATCTGGCTTTATTTATGGAGACTATTCTGGCAATATTACAGTGAAAACTGCAAAATATTTTACATTTTCTATCTAGAAATTCTTTATCAGTAATTTATCCTAAAGAAATAATTCGAACAGTAAAAATTATACAGATAAATATATAGCTTTTCTGCTACATATTCTTCACGCAGCTAGATAACTTTCTATTCTACACTTCTGTTGAAGTACAATTGAGAAAAGCAGAAGGGTCATGAGTATGAACTGCAATTAATTTTTTATAAGCTGAAAACAGGTACATAATCATAATGAACGCCCATATTAAGACACGCAGTATTACAAGCACCAGAGAAGCCTCTTTCATTTCCCCTTCTAGTGACTTCACCACACAGAATTAACAACTATCCTGACTGCCAACAAAGATAAGTTATGCCTATTTTCAATTTTGTGTAAAGGAAAGTGTTAGGTATGCACCCTTTTAAATGTGACTTCTTTTGCTTCACATTTTATTTGTGAGAACCATGGGTGTTGTATGTAATTAAGATTTGTCATTTTCATCACTGTATGGTATTCCATCTATACAACAATGTAGATGGCTAGTTCAATAAGGAGCACTGCAATAACTATTCATGAACATTTTAAAAGTTCACATAAACATGCATTTACATTGGATACATGCCTAGACATGGAATTCTTGGATTACATGGTGTCAGTTTTCCAAAGTGCTTACATTTATACTTCTACTCAGTAGTGGATAGGATTTCCCATTGTTCCTAACTTAAGTAAATCTCAGTACTTTTTTCTTTGTATTAATCCATTTTGGCAGCTGTGATTGGCATAGCGTTTTAGTTTTAACTTGTATTTCTCTTGTGACTAAATATTAAGAACTCTTTGTTTGTCTGTCTTCTATTGTAATGTGCTTTCTGAAGTCTTTCCTCATCTTTCTATTAGCTTCTATGCATTTTAACATCGTTTTGTTTTATATAGTCTAGATATAAGACTTTTGTCACATATACGTGTATTGCAAATGTTTTCCACGCCTCGTGTCTTTCTCATTCTCTTAAAGCTGTATTCGAATGAATGTATGCTCTTAATCTGAATTTGTCCTATTCATCTAAGTTTTTGGCTACCAATTTTTTATGTCCTTCTGATGAAAGCCTATCTTAAATCATCAAAAAATTCAAAGATTCTTTTTGCTTCTTTCTAAAAGCATTATTGTTTACATTTTATACTTAAATTGTCTATATTTTATATTTAGATCTATCACAGCTTAATATTTGCGTATGGGATGGGGTATCTCATTTGTCAACACAAATGTGTGCCGAGAAGAATCTCTCCGCCCCCACTGTGTTCTAGTGTCACCTTCGTCATAAATCAGGTGACCATATGAAAAATATATTAATTACATCATAATACATATATAATATATACTATATAATATTATGTACAATACATAATATCATATCAATATAATTAACATAATATATTTTAATGTAAATCTATATATTATTAAAATATAACATATGTATTCATATCTACATTATAACTAATCTATAATATATAATAACATGATATACAAATATACATTAATATTGATAGATATGAATCTGGACTCTATTCTATTACTATAATTTTATAATTAGTATTAATATTCATTAATGCAAATTCTCCAAATACGTTTTTCTTAAAAATTGCCTTACAAATCTTTGTCATTTGTGATTCCATATAAGTTTTAAAACCAGCTTTTAATCACCCTCCCCCCAACTAAAAATTAATTTCTAAGATTCTAGGTTTCTGATTGATATTTCATTTTTAATATACAGATCAATTTGTGGGGTTTTGAAATTTTTATAAATTATGTCTTCCAATCCTTGAACATGATATTTCACTATATTTCTTTAGGACTCCTTTAATTTTCATCTCCATTATTTTGTGGTTTTCTGGTAAAACACTTAGATTTATCCTTTTATAAACAGTACCAATTTCTTAATTTTTAAAAATATTTGTCACTGTATTTAAATGCAATTAGCTTCAATTGACTTTGTGTCCAGGAACCTCACTGAATTTATTCATTAATTTAAATACTTAGTTTGTAGACTGTTCAGAGTTTATACGTACAAAATAGGTCATGTGTAAATAATGACAACATTTTCCCCTTTTTTCATGTTTATGCCTTTTATTTCCTTTTCTGGTTATAGTCATTAGAACACCCAGCCAAGTGTTAAAAAGTGGTATTTATCACAGACATTACTGTTTTAGAAGAAAAGCTTTCAAAAATTCACCGTTAATATGGTACCTGCCACATATTTTAAAGATTTCCGGCCAGATGGGGTGGCTCACGCCTGTAATCCCAGCATTCTGGGAGCCCAAGGCGTGTGGATCACCTGAGGTCAGGAGTTTGAGACCAGCCTGGCCAACATGGTGAAACCCAGCCTCTACTAAAAATACAAAAAAAAAAAAAAAAAAAAAAAAAAATTAGCTGGGAGGCTGAAGCAGGAGAATTAATTGCTTGAACTCGGGAGGTGGAGGTTACAGTGAGCAGAGATTGTGCCACTGCACTCCAGCCTGGGTGACAGAGCTAGACTCCATCTAAAAAAACGATGACGACAATGACAACAACAAAAATTAAAAAACTTAAAATGCACTGAAGCCTGCACAACAAGAGTGAAATTCCATCCCCCGCTCCAAAAAAACAGATTTCCTTTATCAGATTTACAAAATTTGTTTTTATTTTTAATTAGCTAAAAATATTTACCATTATTGCAAATATTAACTCTAAATAATATAATACTTTGGAGGATGAAATACGTCTTGTAACCATTCCTTTTGCATGTTTCCAGGTCATTAAAAAAGAAAAAAGAAAGAAACCTAAAGTGAACAAAATGTGTAGATTTAGATATGACATTATAAATGTAAGACTTTTTTTATACTCTCATCATCAATATCTCTTAGCATAGAAAGCATTTCTATTTATTTCCAGAGCAATAATTTAATTAACTTTAAATGTGCCAAAGTGTTGTTTTATTCATAGTTTTTTATTCTTATTAATTATAATGTTTAAGTATTTATTTCAAATACCTTTTAGTTTTATCAGCTTTCAAATGAGGATCCTCATAGACTGTTTTATACAGAATATAATAGCAAAATGGATTTTTCCTATAAGTGTGGCAAATGTACATGAAGAAAGTAAAAGAAGATCTATCCATCTATTCATATCTACCTAAATTAATTATTGCCATGTGATTTTGGACTTTTTTTTCTTTACAGCACAGGTACTTCTTGGCAATATTGCAGGTTGGGTTCCTCTACCATGTCCTTTCTCCATTATTTGAGTTATTCTTATTCTTATTTGAGTACTAGTTGTACTATCCTCTAAGAGAAGCGATGTGTATAGGTATATAGTAAAATACCAGAGGAAGATGGAAATTTGTTAGTAGAACCAACCACATAGTTATATGAAGCCCAAATTTACAACTGTACACAAAGATGATTAACTCCAGATTCTCTGCTTAGATTATCCTTCAATCAATGTATTGAACTTTGATTTAAATAACATGGCCAAGTATGGTGACTCATGCTTGTAAACTCAGTGTTTTGGGAGGCCACGGCAGAAGGATCACTTGAGACCAGCATTTTGATACCACTCTGGGAAACAGCGAGACCCTGTCTCTAAAAATATAAAATAAAATAAAAATTAGCTGGCAATGGTGGTTTGCACCAGTAATCTTAGCTAATCAGCAAGCTAAGGCAGGAGGATTGCTTGAGCCCAGGAGCTCAAGGCTGTAGTAAGCTATGATCCAGCCACTGTACTCCAGTCTGGGTGACAGAGTGAGACCCTGTCTCTAAAATAAATAGACAAATAATATATGTAAGAATGGTTATTTTAACTTATTTTCCAAGGGTATAAAGATAATCAAAAGTGATTCCAATGAATCACTGTGGTTTGTGTTTTCTTACCCACAGGACTTGACAATCTGTATTTATGGAACATCATCTTTTAGACCATTCAAAGAACAAGGTAGTCATCAAAAGTTTTATTTTAGGAGCCAGCCATAAATGTTCTTTTTTTATATAGTCAATTAATAAACTATCTAGAACATTTCTAGAAAATGTAATTATTTAATATTTGATGTGGGTATTTGGATACTTGCTAAAAATCTTTACATTTATGTTAGATAACTTTTAAAATTTCTTCATTTTTCAAATTAAAAAAATAATTATTAGCACTTAACTCTCTCCTGTACTTATCTTGTCATTGACTTTATATGAAGATAAAATCCTGACTGACAAAATGTTAATGGGTAAGTGTAATCAAGATGCAAATTCCTCAATGGTACAATGCAAATTCTGTTCATTGATTACCCCAGACCATATTGCTTAACAATTTAACAGTGTTTACATATACACATATAATAACTATGATGGGAGCCACTATTTTAGAATGGTAATATTGTCATGGGTATTTTAAAGCCTGAGAGTGATTAATTCTGCCAAGAAATGCTAGAAGCTGAAAGGTACTATTAAAATTATAAATAAATTTGACAACAAATCTGTCCATAAAATAGAAATTGGAGGATAAATGTTTTAAAATTATCTACTTAATAAGGACCTAGTACATGGAATATATAAAGAACTCAATGCTAAAAGACAAATAACCCAATTAAAAACTGGCCAAAGATTTGAGTAGACATTTTTCCAAAGACGGTAAGACAAAGATGACTGATAAACACATGAAAAGATGCTCAACGTTAGTACCCATTAGGGAAAAACCATGGTGAGATGGTACTTCACACTTACTAGGATAGTTATAACAAAAAAGACAGACAATAACAAGTGTTGGTGAGGATGCGGAAAAATTGGAACCCTTATACATTGCTGGTGGGATTGTAAGCTATAGTACAGCCACCTTCAGGGCTGGGGAGAGGGACACATGAATAATGACTGCTATTGGGTACGGGTTTCTTTTCAGGATGACGAAAATGTTCTGAAATTAGATAATGGTGATTACACAACTTTTGGAGTACTAGACATAACTGAACTGTGCACTTTTAAAAGATCAATATTATAGCTCAGTTAAAAAAAGAAATCGTTAAGAGTAGATAAATGTTGAGGTATTTGACAAATGTCCCAAATACTTCAAATGAGAGCCTAAACCAGTCTGTACAATCTAAGAAATAATGAAAATATCTAAATGAAATTTCCATGCAAACAATAAATCTAACCTGGGAATTCACACTGCTGAAGCAGAGTTGATAAACAAATCTTCTAATTTAGGATTCCTGTCAAATGCTTCCTCTGAAAGGGAAATAAATCCACAATTCTTCAGCTTGGCAGGAAGTCTCAATTAACTAACTAAAATTGGCATAGGAGTGGACTCTATTGATCTCATATTAAATGTTTATTATTGAGTAATGGATCTTTGGCAAACAAATCATGAATTTAACTTTTTGCTAAAGCCAAATAATAAGTAAATGTTTATTCTAATTTTCAAACTTACTCAAATTGGGAACATTCAGCTAAGTAATAAAACCAAATCAGATCATGACCAATTAAATTTTTAAGGCTCTCTACAAAGATATATTAACAGTAAATTTTGATGTGTTTTGCAGAAATTGAATATCTGTAATGCACTAAATTAGCTGTGGTATGATGGTCTCATAGAAATTTGTGCTGGATTTTTCAATATGCTCATGGGGTTATATAGGGCTAACAATACCCAGAGACACAAACCAGACTCTGGCATTATAACAAGCTTTAAATGTTTCTTACAGAGGTCCCTGTGACTTAGCTATATGTTTATATCTATTCAACTTTCACACTAGCATCTGAGTTTTCTTTCTCAAATACAAATATGATCATTTCAGAATAAGTATAGAACAGATCAATTCCAATAATTATCAACTGTATTGTCTTTTAGTTCCTATATGGTTTGTGACTACACTAGAAGACCTGGACTGCTAGTAAACAGGCCTCCCCTCTCTCTGATGCGTTTCTCTCCCCACCCTGTGTCCATCCAGGCTGACGCTCACTCACCTGTCTGCAAAGCCCAGAGGGAACTGTGTCAGGCCGCTCAACACTGAGCTGTGGGCAGAGGGCCTAACTTTAGGCTTTCTATAGCTCTCTCTTCCATTCCTCTAGTGAGAGCAGAAATGATATTTTATCTCAAGGAGCTGGCAAATTCTAACACTGTGGTTTGAATTTATTGGGAAGAAAAGCAGTTCGACCTCTAGGTCAGATAAAAGAGCGACCCAGGGTGTGTGATACAGGACAACTTAACAGAGTCCTGGGGTGTGGAGTCAAAGGCCTCATTAATCAGAAAGTGTGCGTGTAGCATTCTTTGCTTCCTTGTGCATTTCTTTCCTTCGGAGACCTTTAGAGGAAGAAGAGTCCTATGGATAAGAGCAGTATTCCTAGCACTTCTTCCCCACTAGTATTTAAATAGTTGTGACCGTTACAATTGCCTGTTCTAATTTCACTCAGCCTTTGCCTCTTGCGCTTTATAAATGCTGTGTTGGAATATTCTTCCTCCTCTTTATCCAACTGGAAAACTCCTTTTTCTTTAAGCGTTAAATTAGATGTAACTTCCTCTGGGAAGTCTTTCAGGAAAAATGGTTTCTCGGCTGCCTTATGCAAAGCTACGTTTTAGCTTTCATTAATTTGTATTTGAACTATTTACTTACACAGCTCTCCGTTCCATTTAACTGCAGGTTCTTCGAAGAAAGGAGCCATATTTTATGCATCTCTGTGTTCTCATAAGCTCACTTAGAGATCTTCACAGAATTCTTATCAAATGGTTAGATTTTGAATAATTTTGAACATTACCATGAAAATCTAAAGAAAGAACAAAGGAGTTCATTGAATGCTTAAATAAAATTTATTGTGCCCGATTTAAGAATGGCATTGCAATCAGTGAGATGAAGAGATGCAAGAGGGAGACTTTATGAACTCCAAACTCTTTGGTCTGCTTCTCAAGATCCTGTTTAATACTGAAGACTGTCTCTCACTGCTCCTTTATATAAAATCCATATGAAAGTATCTTCTTTTTCTATACACGCCCCAAAGTTTTTCATCTGCAGTTTTGCTCACACTTTCCTTTAAAACGTTTTCCCCAAATCTGATACACGTATAGGGAATCTCCAAAGCCCTTTCCCCAGTATTTCTAAGATCTCCTCAACTCCATACCCAGCAAATGAATATCATTGACATCACGGCCAAACAACATACTGTTTGTAACTTTTCAAAAATGTTTTCTTGACTATATTCTGAACTATAGTAATTTGCTGTATTCACTGTAAAAGGGCACACAAATGTCATTTTTATGTTTTAATTTGCATACTAGAGAGAAGTTCCAGGGTTAATGCTGTTCTCATTTCATATTTATATCCCTTACTGGCCTGGAGATATAGAAAATATTAAGGGATTTTCTATTAAATTTAGTTCATGCAGCAGCCTGTTTGGTAAGTTTCAAATAAAGAACAAATTGACTATGTGATCATTATTTTCCTTTGTAAGCTTTGATTATTCTCATTTACAAATTAACAGTACTGAATTAAAATAGCTTTAATGACTTTTCAGTCACTAATCTTTTAGGTCTTAAATGTTTTCTTTCAACTGTAAAACATATTGTACATTTTTTTCTTTTTGATTCTGAAATTGGGGCATTAGTAACTTTCCTGTCTCCATATTATCTGAAAGAGTCATTGTGGTTTTTTAAACTTTATTTTCAAGTTGCAAATAATAATTATGTACATTAACAAACAAGTGGATAATGAAAATATGGTGTATATATACACACACCATATATATAATATACACAGACTATAAATTATATATATAAAATATTTTTTTAATATATATATATATCCATAGTCCAAATGTGTCCCTGCAAATTCACATATTGTAACAATTGCCAATCTGGTGGTCTTAAGAAGTGGAGCATTTGGGAAGTGATGAAGTGATAAGGATTCTGCTGTCATGAGTGAGATTAATTCAGTTACATTATAAAAGAGAGCTCAAAGAGCTCCCCCATCTGCCCTTCCCCTCTTCTGTCACGTGAAGATGCCACCATGAGAAGACAGCATCGATGGAACAGTCCTCACCAAATACTGAGCTTACTGGAGCCTTGATATTTAATGTCCTCACTTCCAAAATTGGGGTGAATACATTTCTAGCTATTATAGATTACCCAGTCCAATAAATAAATTTCTAACATTTATAGATTACCCAGTCCAATAGTATTTTGTTACAGCAGCAAGAACAGACTAAGACATGGATACAAGGAACACTATTCAGCCTTTAAAAAACAGAAATCTTGTCATTTGCAACAACACGCATGAACCTGGAGAACATTGTATTAAGTGGAATAAGCCAGGCACAGAAAGACAAACACCTCATAATATCATTTATATGTGGAATCTAAAAAAGCTGAACTCATAGAAGTAAAAAGTGAAATGATGGCTACCGGAGACTGAAGGAAGGGAGCAATTGGAAAAGGGAAGATGTTCCTCAAAGGAGAGCAATAATCATTGTTTTGGTTTTTTTTTTTCTTGGGTGGATTTGCCTTACAAATGTAAATCGTTATTTTTAACACTCAGTTATAACTATCTTGAAAATGTGTGCAGCAGTAATTAATAAGAATATAGAGGCAAAACTAAAATAAATAGGCAAAATCAGATTACTTTTATGGATAGCTATGCTAATAATGCTTGCAGCAAGAAGGAAAAAGAAGTGGACTTTTTCAAATGTTCCCTCTGGTTTCATTGGCAGTATTGGGTAATTACTTCCTGCATTTCAAAAAATCTTCATTTTTCACTGAAAGAGAGAAATGGAAAATTTTGTTCAGCATATGAGTCCTGGAATGATAGAAGGAATCACAAATCAATTATTTTAGTCCTATCTTTGTTACTGATTTGGTCTGCGATATTGAGAACATGTTTCCAACATCCTGATTAGTTCATTTGCACAATGGATTACATTTGCTATTCTTACAGTCCCTGAATATTAGATTTGGTCATGTTATGCAAAGAAGATTAAAACATCAAGATGGAAAATATTCTTTTTAAAAAGCCCTGTTAATTTAGAAGAGTATTCAGCTCCTAAATAAACTGCTTTTTGTTTTTTATTCTGTTATCTGAGCAGCAGTAGCAAGATGCGAACGGATTCCTATCACTGCCATTTCCATGCTCTTCAATTTGCATTTTCATGCTTCTTTTAAAAACGTGTCATGTTTACTAGCTCTGGCCTTTGCCATCTCCTAAATGCATCTGAAAAAATGAATGGTTTTTACTTTTATTATATCTTCGATAGTCTTTGATAATAGATGTCTACTGGTGTAGGGAATTCATTTAAAAAAAAAACAAAGATTAGTAGAGACCTTTTCTTAACTCTACTGTTTTCTCATTTACCTGAGGGTGTTAGAGTAGGGACTGAATACCTGTTTGCTGAAATGAGTCACATTTATATTGATGCATTTAAATACGGGAAGCTTTTAATTAATATGAAGGCAGATTCCTCTCTTAGTGCTCAATTAGCTGATGAGGCAAACAAGCTCATCTGATATTCATAAAAGCTTGAGAACCACCACTTGTAAATAACTCAAGTCAGCTGAAATAAAAAATCCCCTCAGATTTATTGGTGTCTATAAATACAAGATGGAGCAAGTAGGACAGGGTCAGGAAAACCATTTATCTTCAAAATTGAAAGAAGTAAAAATAAAAAGAAAGAAATCCTGGGGACTCCTAAAACAGAAATCAATTATCAGGTGATTATTAGTGATTCATTTTTTGGATGCATTAAATAAATATTTCTCAAAAGGTGGCAGCTGATCTAGCTGCATAAAATCCACCAAACTGATTGAATCAGATGTTGGAACTGGGGCCCAGGAATCTTGTTTTAATAAGCCCATCTGGTGACTCTGATACATGTTGACATTTGAGAAACATTGTCCTAAATCATAGAGGTAACTAGTGACAGGATTAGAAGTTGAATCTAGACATGCAAGTCAGCCAATTTAAATAGACAGGGCAAAAAATATTCTATGTAATATGCCTTTCGAGCCTTGCTCTTTAAGTGGTACCTATCCATAAGGCATTCCTGGAGCCAAGTATTTCAAACATACCAGACAGAAAGACTCATTATCTGTGATCAGTGTGCTATTGGGAAAATGACTTTAATTTTTATCACATTAAATTATTGGCCGCATTCTCCGAGCCTTCCTCATCTACACCCGGACGTTGGCCTCAGTGTGAACAAAGTATTTTTCTGCCCACTTGAAGGTCGCTTTGACTACATAACTTGTTTGTTTTCATTAAGTTCTGCCTTTGTTGTGAGAAGAACATATTCACTTAGCTGGCTGGTTAAACAAGACGCATGAAACAGAGCTGCTGAGCTAACCTACTGAAAGTAAGAAGCAGAGCCATGCTACCTGACACAGTATGAAGTTAAACTTGGTCAGCCTAACTTCAGCCAGTCTAGAGATCTGAGTGTTATATGCCACTGGGATTGCATGTTTATTATAGAGAAAAGCCTAGTCCATGAGTCCAGTTAGCAAAATTTGACAGACAGCCAAAATGATAATTTTTAATACCTCTCAGTGCTAACTCTTGACTGTGAAACATTTTTTTTTTTTTTTTCCTGAGACGAAGTCTTACTCTGTCACCCAGGCTGGAGTGCAGTGGCCCAATCTCAGCTCACTGCAGCCGCCGCCTCTCAGGTTCAACCAATTCTCCTGTCTCAGCCTCCTGAGTAGCTGAGACTACAGGTGTGCACCACCACACTGGGCTAATTTTTGTATTTTTAGTAGAGACAGGATTTCGCCATGTTGGGCAGGCTGATCTTGAACTCCTGACCACAGGTGATCCACCCGCCTGGGTCTCCCAAAGTGCTGGGATTACAGGCATGAGCCACTGTGCCCAACCTTGAAATGGTCTTCATATTGTAAATTCAGACCTTCCAGTAGAATAAAAATACAATGCCCAGCCTCTAAGAAAGGTATTTCAAGGGATATCAAACCCCATTGTTACTGTTAAAGTATGCTATAAAGTTTGATTTCCATGTTTCTTGGAGTGAAAAATAAAATCTAATTTCAAAAACTATTAATATGATTCCACTTTTTAATTTATTTTATTTATTTATTTTTTTGAGACACAG
>NW_012102299.1:2471571-2474748 GCF_000951045.1 Mandrillus leucophaeus | reverse complement strand
GAGTGTAATGGTGTGATCTCGGCTCACTGCAACCTCCACCTCTGGGATTCAAGCGATTCTCCTGTCTCAGCCTCCCCATTAGCTGAGATTACAGGTGCATGCCATGCTCGGCTAATTTTTATATTTTTAGTAGAGATGGGGTTTCATCATATTGGTCAGGCTGGTCTCGAACTCCCAACCTCAGGTGACTGCCAGCCTCGGCCTCACAAAGTGCTCAGATTATAGGCATGAGCCACCACGCCCAGTCTCGATTCCACTTTCTAATTCAGGTACATCAGTGTACCTGTAAAGGCATACTAGGATCTTTTAAGATGAAACAAAAAATGTTATCTACTAAGCACAGGAAGAGAAAATGTTAGCATTGACCTCCACAACCATTTAATTCTTCATTATAATAATAGCTCTAGAATTTTGTGGTGTATCCTCAAGGCAATCAATAGATGACTCTATCAGGGGAAAACATTAGTATGCTAACAACTTCTGCAGTTTAGCGTCTGTGTGTATTCCCTGAACATGCTAATTGTTATTTGCCGCTTGTATTTAAATGAAATAAATTTCTTGAACTTCCATGACAGAAGGGTGGGTAAGAACTGTTTTTCCAGCTTGTGGCTTTAGACCTCTCAGTCTATCATAAATGATTTTTTAAAAAGTAGGGTAAATCCTATTATTTTTTGGGATACAAAGACTCTGCTTCCCTTCTCCACTTGTGTCTTCACCCATTGAAATTATCGTATAATTTTTCTTCTTTGATTGGTTGCTGTACTGTATTGATTGATTACATTGTTTCATTACCTGTTATATCAATTTTTTCATTCCTAGGATAAATTACATGTGGTGGATTAAATTTTTAAATATTTTATTGAGGATTTTAATGTATATATTCCTGAGTTACATTGGTCAGGAATTTATTTTTCTTGAAATGTTTGACCCGTATCAGATTGCACCAAAGTGCTGAGATTTTTTAGTTCAGTTTTTGTTTTTAGAGACAGTTTCACTCTGTCACCAGGCTGGAGGGCAGTAGTGCCATTATAGCTGGCTGCAGTCTCAAACTGGGTTCAAGCTGTCTTCTTGTCTTGGCCTCCCAAAACACTGGAATTACAGGTGTGAGGAACTGTACCTCGGCTTTTTAGTTTATTTTTTACTTAAGCATAATTTAGTCTCCATAATTCAGTATTTAATATGGAAACAAGATATACTGGCATATTTTTCATATACAATAGGTTTTCTGTGAATAAAATTACAGCATTATTTTAAAATCAGAATTTTCAAAATGAATTCTGAATATAACATATTTACCTATTTTTCATCTTTGTAACTAAATCATTAGTGTGCAAAGTTAGGAAGAGTTTCCATTAGATCCTGCTCATTTCAAAACTTCGAGTTACCCCTTTGATTTTACATCCCCAGCAGATTCTGTCGGTTGGTTAGTTGGCTGCCTGATTGGTTGGTTGGTTAATGGGTTGGCTGCTTGGCATATCTTGGCAGAAAAAAATAATATTATTTCAACCATCATTCTACAGGGATTCTAACTAGTTCGCCTTATTTAAACTAAGCAGTTAGTAATGCCTGTAATTTACCCCACTACAGTTAAAAGATTTTTGACTACTGAGAAAAGAGACATCTAATACATCTAATACATACATATATATATGTGTGTATATATGTGTGTGTGTGTGTATATATATATATGTCTCCAATATTTGGATCGTATTTGGATCCTGTTTTAAAAGCCAACTATAAGAAGCCATTGTATGACAATTAGGGAAATTTGATCGGAAAGAATTAGTGTTAATCATAATATGTGAGAGTGTTGTGATTATGTGTGAAATGTTACTTGTCTTTTTTTCAGATATTCATCTAGAGTATTTAGGGGTAAAATGCCATTTGGCTTGGATTTGATTACAATACGTACACACAATAGACAAGTCAAAATGGCAAAATTATTATAATTCTTCAGTCTAGATATTAGCTATGTATACTGCTCCATTACCCTTTTCTCTATTTTTGATACATGAAATTTTTAATAATTTTTTTGTTTGTTTTTTGGGTTTTTTTTGGTTTTGTTTTGTTTATTTGAGATGGAGTCTCGCTCTGTCATGGCGTGATCTCAGCTCCCTGCAACCTTCACCTCCCAGGTTCAGGCAATTCTCCTGCTTCAGCCTCCCGAGTAGCTGGGACTACAGGCGCGTACCACCACACCTGGCTAACTTTTTTGTATTTTTTAGTAGAGATGGGGTTTCACCGTGTTAGCCAGGATGGTCTCGATCTCCTGACCTTGTGATCTGCCTGCCTCAGCCTCCTGAGTAGCTGGGATTACAGGCATGAGCCACCGTGGCTAACCTATAAAATGTTTTAAAATATTGTTGACTTAACTCTTTTTTAAACTTTTATTTTAGATTTAAGGGTATAAGGACACGTGCAGGTTTCTTACGAAGGTATATCGCATGATGCTGAGGTTTGGACTACAATTGAACCCCTCACCCAGGAAATGAGCATAGTATCCAATAGGTAAATTGTCAACCTTTGAGACTCTCCCACCTCCCCACGCTTGTGGTCTTCAGTGTCTATTATGTATGCCTTTATGTCAATGTGTACCCAGTGTTTAGCTTCCACTTATAAGTGAGGACATGTGGTATTTGAATTTTTGCTTCTGTCTTAGTTCGCTTGAGATAATGGCCTGCAGCTGCATCCATGTTGCTGCAAAGAATAGAGTATAATTTTGTTTTTTTTTGACATAATGTTTTTTAAAAGGAAAAATAATTCCATGGTATTGTAACTTTTTATTAACATTCTACAAAAGATTTTATTTTATATGTGGGGCAATGAAAACACTACGGAAGATACTATTTGTAGCCATTTTTAAGGAACCAGTGTTTTAAGTTTCTTCAAGAGAAAACATCATAAATGGTAGTGAAATATTAGAGACATTTGCATTTTAATGATAATTTTTTTTAATTCCTGGTTTAACTATTACTGTTTTTTTATTATTTTGGTCTGCATAATGCTTGAGAAGTTCTGACTTATGCAATAACACATAAACTACTACTATCAAAAAGGAATACACAGGCCGGACATAGTTGCTCACATTTGTTATCCCAGCACTTTGGGAGGCCAAGGTGGGAGGATCACCTGAGATCAGAAGTTCGAGACCAGCCTGGCCAACATGGTGAAACCCTG
>NW_012102299.1:2437054-2471391 GCF_000951045.1 Mandrillus leucophaeus | reverse complement strand
GATAAAACTGCATCTATTTGCATGTGAATACCTTGAAGAATCCACTAAAAACATTTTAGGATTAATAAGATAAAGTTCTATGGACGCTAAATAAATTCACAGATACTTCACTTAATCCTCTGAAAAGATTATTTCAGTAAGACTTTTTTTTTTGGAATAACATAATAAAGTTCATATGTGCACTCATTAATATTTATTTTGTTTTTAACAATGGCTTTAACAATGGCTCATTGCTAGCTGCACACAAGACTAGAAACATACACTTATATCATAGCAACAGCTACAGGCAAGACAGATTAGGTTGATGGTGACCACTTCTGGCCTTGATACTACTGTCTCAGATCCCCAAAACATTTGCCTTAACTTTGATGCCACATGTCAGCATTTTCTTCTCTTGCTTTTGATTTACCTTCAGCAGATTTCTTCTCACCAGTAACATCTCAATGTTGGCATTGGTTTTAATCCTTGCATGAAAATTGTAATACTTTTTTTTTTTTTTTTTAACATTTTCCCAATTTCTCTACTGATATTTCCTGGGTCACAGGATTTTAAAAACATGTAAGTGTCCTTAGGAATGGTGATAGGAAATTTCTGCAAGGATATATTTTTTTCTTTGCAAAGAAGAGAGGATGTAAGAAACTTTCTCTTAACTGTGTACTTGTTGATGACATACCAGAAACAGCTGATACTTAGTAATAAAGCTAACACAGAGAATGGATGAGGAAAAAAAGATATAAAGAATCTGACTCCTTGATGATCTTTTTAAACTGTATCAATCCACCCTGAAGCTTACTCAGCTTCTTGATTTCCAGATATATGAACTTACCCCTTAGCTATTACCGCATAACAAACCTCCCTCAAACTCAGTGGTTTAAAATTGAAACTATGTATTCAGTGTAAAGGTATAGTGTGAGCCATTTTTGCTAGGCTCAGTTTGGTGGTTCTAGTTTCAGTCAGCAGCTACCTGTAGTCAGTAATGAGTCGGGTGTTGCTGATTTTCACTAAACTCTCTCTCATTCTTGAAACCTTGGCTAGAACAAATGCAGTGATTTGGCTCTCTCCACGTCATCTCTCTTCCTCCCAGGGTCTTATGCAAACTTGTTCACATGGCAGAGGCAAAATTCCCAAAAAGCAAGCAGAAATTTTCAAGACCTCTTGAGGCCGGTGCTACAAACTGGCACAATTTCATTTATGCTACATTATTTTGGCCAAAGCAGATTTGACTCAAGAGGTAAGGAAATATATTTCACTTATCTATGGGAGGAACTACTAAGTCAAATTGCAAAGGGCATGGATAAAGATTGTGAAACGGTCGTGTCTGTTTTGTTCTGCATGGAAAAAGTATCCATGCAGAAATTTCCTATCACCATTCCTCAGGACACTTACATGTTTTTAAAATCCTGTGACCCAGGAAATATCAGTAGAGAAATTGGGAAAATGTTAAAATGTAGATCACAGTGAAATTATAAATTCCCTTACAGTGTAAGCAACTTTGAACCAGGAGTTTTATTATTTACTGTACACGAAATCCTAATTGATCTGGTTACTATCAGTTTTTGTGCATATCTATCTTTGATAATATTAAAACAATGTTAAAATTGAGATTAAAATAGAATTCCTCCCCCAAATCAGTTCAAATATTAATTTCCCAAAAAGGTTAGAACAATTAAATTGATAATTCAAAAGCTAGATATTGATATTTTTCTACTTTTTTCTGAATGAATCATTATGAGTTCACTAAAAGTTTCCATTGAAAACAAAACATTATTTTAAGGTATTATTTTTACACTTGAACGGGTTTTAGGATGAACACTTTACCATGAAGACACATTTTACAAATGGTCCAGAAGATAAATGAGAGTAGCTTATTATCTTTGTGAAATTATAGTTGTTTGCTATAAGACCTATCAGACTTCCAGAATGTAATAAATCAGAAATAATTCTCAGTCCTCTTCAAAAAATAAAATACATTACTGTCAGAAAGTAACAATCTTCTAATGTACTCTTTAATCAAAATAACACCAATTAAAAGGTAAATAACTGACAAAAGGCATTCAAAAGTAAAACCAAATGGCATTCTGCTCTTTCAAAGACCTGCAAAACATGCAGTATTACTGAGAGCTTGCTAATATTACCATTAATTTGTTGGTCATTTTTCTGACCACCTATTTTCAGACAAAATGGAATAGCATAATGCATTAGAATCTATGCTGTAATAGGAAAATAATAAAGATAACCTGACTTATAATCCTGTCTGATGCTTAAGTGAAGTACCTGTGAAAATACTTTGTAAAAGGTGGCAATTTTATATTCCTTTTCAAAGTTCATTCTATTCAGTCACAAAGAGCAAAAATAATAAATCTGTGTTCTCAAATCTTCTTCCTTCACTCACAATGCTCTCTTCCCATTTCTATTCCTCTGTCAAAAATGACCTATTCTGACACTTTTCCTGTGTTAGATAATAGGGTCATTGAGGCTGGAGAATCTATCTGTAGTTTCGTTGAGACAAAAAGGACATGCGTCAATTCCCATCACTTGAAAGATCACCTAACTCATACCTACTGTCTTTGAACTAAGAACACAGTTGATTATTTTTATAGGCTAAAATAAAAAGCTCCTTAAGAGTGCTCCATTCTTAAGAATTAAAAACTGGACCAGCAAGACCTCAGAAAACTTAGATTCTGGCTCTATAATGAACTCTATAATTATTTATGGAGAATAGGACAAAAAAATCAGTGAAAAATGATGATACCCTTGGGATTTTCTAAAATTTTATAATTTCTCCATTCACCCAGGAGGGTACTCATTATAAAAATGACTGTTAAAGTTCTACTATGAACTAGTCATGAAGGTGTATACAAAGATACATTTAGCCTAGTCCACGTCACTAGGGAGCTTTCAGTTACATGAGGATGGGAGTGAGGCAAAATATATTTACATAATTAACTACAACTGCACTTTTGAAATAACTTCACTATAAGGAAGAATTAAATATATGGTGTAATTGGGCACAGGAATCATCAGATGTTATTAATGACAGAGTTCTCTGGATTCCTGGAGTTACAAATAGAATAGAGCTAACTTGATTCCTAAATGTCTAAGCATCAGACCACTGGGGTTTGAGATGGTCCTGGGATTCCTCACCTAATTAAAGTCACTCCACATTTGAGTTTTCTAAGGCGACACTAAACTTAGTAGAGTTCTGTTATTCATTGTACAGTAAATAAGTTGTAATAGTAATGATGATACCAGATTTTTAAATCTAATGATGATTAATAGGTATTACTCTCTGAGAAAGTTATAGGCATTATACTGAGCATTTTATGCTTCTTATTTAATTCTCAAAATAGCTCTTGGAGATAGTTATTAATATCATCACTTCAAATTTATAGATGATAAAATGAGGTCCAGGGAGGTTAAATCACTTACCAAAAATTACACAAATTACAAGCGGAAAAGATGTGTCAGGAGTGTACCCAAGGCAGTCAGCTTCTAGAATCCCCATCTTATCCATGGCCAGTCCTTTCCATTATTATACCCCAGCATATGGCTCTCACATTCACTATGGATACCCTCTTCTACATTCCCACTCTTCCCCACACCTCCCTCTTTATTCTGTTAAGGCTGCTGATAGTACTGATAATAGTATGCACATTAAAGATGAATACCCTTGGCCCAAAGTTATCTACTGTGTCATGCAGCCTTGTCATTTTCCTTTATTAAAATTTGAGTGATGGAGAGAAATTATTTTTATTTCGCATATTGTTGTGAGGCTTAGTGAGATAATATGTAAAATTGACTTGTAATCAAAAAGACCGCATTAGCTCCGTTTCCTGAATATGGTACTTGGTCTTCTCCAGTTTTAGGTCTTTTCTTACCTTTTTTGGCCTGAATGATCTTTCCAATGAAATAATTCCTCAAAGTATTCTCAATGTGGAAAACACTTTAAACTACACAATTCCTAATCATCCTTCAAATTCCAACTTACATTTCACTGCCTCTGTGACCCCATGATTTTTATTTTTTATTTTTTTGCCTTGACACTGAGGAATTAACCTCCATCCTGCATCCAGTGAAACTTATTATATATGCCCCCTCTCTTAGGTTGGGATTACATTCTGGTAAGTTCATTGTAGCTTGAAAATATCACAAGTCAAAAATGCATTTACTACCGCTAACCCACTAAATATCATAGCTTAGCCCAGCCTACCTTAAATGTCCTCAGAACACTTATATTATCCTACAGTTGGGCAAAGTCATCTGGCGACACAGTACACTGTAGGGTATTGATTGTTTACCCTTGTGATCATGTGGACAACTGGGAGCTGCAACTTGCTGCCACTGCTCAGCATCCTGTGAGTACTGGACGCTTTCCACTGAATGCTCTTGCTTTTGCACCAGCATAAAGTCAAATATTGTCAATAAAACCATTTTAAGTATGGAACGGACTGTATTGGCACTTATACATGGTTTGCCTTGTAGGAAATGTATGACTTTCTCAACGGTGTCCCCCTTGCCCTCTCCATCAGAGCCTAGAATGGCAATTAGCTTAGAACTGATGCTCCATAAAGGCTTATCAAAGCTATTTTTTTTAGTCTCTAAACAGTGGAAGATTAATATTCAAAGCAGGTACATACAAATCAGGATGTTCTTGTCCCCTGCAGAGACTCACTGACAGAATCAATTGTTAGAGGACAGCTTTTACTCTGCTGTCTTTCTTACTTTGTGGACTTTAATAGTGCTGAGGAACATTTTCTACATTATATTATTATTCACCTTTACTGCTGTTTATAGTTTGTGTAGAGAGAAGAGGGCAAATCAACAATAAGATTATTTTTACAGAATAAGGCAAAAGTTACTCCCGGTCTACTGACTCAATCATTATTTTGAGTTCTTAACAGTCATCTTACTTCTTCACAAAATGTGGTCATACAGTTTATTGTCTTTGTAATATTATTTACATTAGCAATATTTGTTAAACAATGCTACTGCAGGTTTACCTTGAAATCTTTCTCTCTCTCTCTCTCTCTCTCTCTCTCTCTCTCTCTGTGTGTGTGTGTGTGTGTGTATGTGTGTGTGTGTTTATACATGCCTGTGGGGTAATGTGATAATTTCTGAGTGTTTATAAGACCTATAATATTTAGTAAGAATTAAAGTCTACTTAATATTGTGAAGGTTACGTGACTGGGAATCACATAACAAGTTGCTTAAAAATCTGTAGAGAAAACAATCTGATACTTAAGAGAGAGCCACAATTAAGCAATCTTTGAGACAGATTGACAGATAAGGTCTTCCACACTCTGACCTTTATCTATATTTTCAGCCCCATTTCTCAGTATTTCCTCACATTAATTTCATATTCCAAGTTAGTCTTAACTGCCAGTTTTTCTGCCTCCAGCATTTGAACATAAATCCTAGAATGACTGACTGCACCTGTCAAAAATAAAAATCCTATGGCCCAGTCCAATTGTTACCTTTTAAATCACTCAATAGTAATTACTATGTATTGTTTTGCTCCTCTCCTCATAGTACTTTAAATCTCTCATGTTATGTCTCTCATAATAATAATCGTAAAGTTCTAAGCAATGTCAATCAATTTTCTCATTTAATACTTGTATTAACCCTAAAAGGAATGTACCAGTATCTTGTTTATTTACAATGAGGACACTAAAGAACTTGCCCAGTAACACCAACTTGTAATTGGTAGGTTTGGCAAATCTGCACCTCTAGAGACCAAATTGTTAACACTACAGTGCACTAATATCCTTATAGTGAGTGTTATTGTTGTAATTCGTATATTTTATCCTTGGTACTAGGCTTTGTGTTGTTCTGAAGCAGAACTTGTATTTTATTTATTCTTTTTGATATTTAAGTAATTTGTATTCTTAATTTTTAGATAATATATGCTCTCCAAACTGAATTGTGACTCTATTCAAATGTCCTCTTGCCTCTGAAAGCCTGCAAGGGGAAATAGGGACAAACTAAAGAAAATACTGATTAATTAAACCATTAGCTCATAGAACATGAACTCTCCTACGGTTGTTAAAGGGAAGCCTAGTTATTGCTATTCATTTTTACAATAAATTTATATTAGCATAGTTAAAAGTTGAATTTTCCAAAATGATTGAAAAGAGCAGAAAACAAAAAGAGATTCAGAATATACTAGCTAAACCTTCTTGAGACAAAACATTACTCAGATGGGTACTGATATTAAACACATCTAAATATCTATGTTTACTATATTCTACAAATACTCAATAATAAAGTAATTAATATAATAATACTCTATATTCTATATTACTATACTATACTATGCATTCTAATTACTATATTCTACAAGTACTCAATAATATAGTAATTAATATAGTAATATTCAAATAATATAGTAAATTTTTTTTTTTAGATGGAGTCTCACTCTGTCTCCTAGGCTGGAGTCCAATGGCGTGATCTCGGCTCACTGCAATCTCTGCCTCCCAGTTTCAAGTGATTCTCCTGCCTCAGCCTCCTGAGTAGCTAGGATTACAGGTGCGTGCCACCACACCCAGATAATTTTTGTATTTTTAGTAGAGACAGGGTTTCACCATGTTGGCCAAGCTGGTCTTGAACTCCTGACCTCGTGATCTGCCCACCTCAGCCTCCCAAAGTGTTGGGATTACCGGCGTGAGCCACCACACCTGGCCATAATACAGTAATATTTTATACATTTTATTTTGAAAATGATGAAAAATAAACAATTTTTAAATTGGCAAAATATGGTTATAATAATAATAGAAACATATCACTATTGCCTACGATGTTGATTTTTTATGTCATCTATGTTGGCATAAATAACTTGAAGAGTTTTATCAAAGGGCATAAGTAACAAAATATTAAATGAGAAAAAGAAAATAAGAATTGATGCTAACAGAAACCAATCAGTGTCCTAAGCTACAAAGCATCAACTGAATATCCTGATGTACTGTGCAAAATTAAGAACATGGAAAGCTAGACTGATTTTTATCACAAAAGAGGTAACTTACCATTGCATCAAGAAAGATTTAAAATTTTCTGGGACTAAATACTAATGTACATTTTTCATTAGGTATGTTATATAATTGATTTTTTGAGAGTAAAAATGCTCAACTACAAATTCCCAACAAATGCAAAATCTAATTTATACTAAAATTTTTGCTAATGGAGAATGTGTTCAAACTATCTCAGTGGGAATACGTCTACAAGAAATATGAGCTGAAGAGAAGAAACCCATGCATCCTGAATATGTAAATATATAGGGTTTTATCATATAATTTGAATCAAGTTAAAAAATGTGAATGTATAGAAAAAAAGACCTCGTAGAAAATTTTCTCTAAATATCTTAGGTCCTTTCAACTTTCACTAGAAGTTCCCCAATTTGTGCTCAAATCTTTTAAATCATCATTTTAGGCTCCAACTACATAAAAAATATTTGCTGTTCTCTAATACAGTTATTATTTCATGGCCTTATGTCCTTTCACGTGCTTTTTTAATGGAAGAAATACCCATTCCTCACTATTGTCATCCTGTGGAAAGTTGATCACAGGCTCTTTGAAAAGACCTGTGATCCACAGGTAAAAATCAGCTTGTTTCTCCTCTCCTATTTGGTTATATGTTTTAATGATAACATTTTGGTAATTATATTAATGTTAGTGTCCCTAAAATGATCTGTAAACTCAGGGACATGCAATACATGTTGCTCACTTTCAAAGAGTCTTTTATATACAGAATATATGCATAAATGCATATCGAACAAATGACTCTATTTCAACTTATTAATATTTAAATCACATTATTAAAGAAGACTGGACATAATGTTAATCTGTGAAAGTAAATTTTAGGTGAAACCAAATGGTTCAAAAAATGGATACAGTATAGGCATTTGCTACTAAACTGAGAAGACTAACTCCTTTCTTGTAATATTGCATTTGATAATGTTTATTAAATTCCTGTTATTTACCAAGCAGTATAGTTGGAGGAATCCCCATGCCACACCAGAATGCAGCATGGGTGAAGAATAATTTTATAATCTACCAGATACAGGAAAAATGGTCAATACATTTTGCTGATCATCTACTCTAAACATCAAGCTGATAAATCTTTTTTAAAACTTTTTCTCAACAATCAAAAATATTATAATATCAGTACTCTACTCTGAATTTTGTTAAAGGGTGATCTCTATGGAATGACTATATGCACTCCAAAATGAAAACACAGTTGAGAATCCAAAGGTTTATACAGACAGACATTTAGAAGCAAGCTGAATCTCCAGTCGCCCCAAGTTCTTGACTGTAAGCCCTACAGAGAAGGCAAAACAAAGAGAATGAAAGTAGGGGACAGGTAGGGAAAAGAATTTCTTCATGTTACTTGAAAATGCTTGTTTATGTGTCTAATCATTCCCTTTGCTTTGCCAACCTTAACTTTTAGAACTAATTCTCTGAGTCAATCTCTGAAATTGCCATTTCTTTTGTAGCTTGTCATCCTCTTTCCCAAGGGTCTGCAATTATGCAAGACAGGACTAAACTCTAGTCCATACAGAGAGTAGTAAGTTTTACCTCTCACCATCTCCATGAGCTGTCTTCATGATTAGGGGTTAGTTAACTGCTTTGAGGGGGGCAAAGTACTATTTAGAAATGAGTACTATTCACACATAGCACATGCTCCAAGTATGTTTTAATGTATGGGAGCTTGGGGGACAAGATTCAGAAATGTATTATTTCTTTAGATTATTCTGAAGATCTTATATAAAAAGATACTACTTAGACTACTTACAGGACTTCTTAAATAAAACGGTTGGATCTGACATTTTAATATTTATGTTTGAAGATTAATTTTGGAAATAGAACTTAATAACAAAGTGAGTTACGTTAATATAATTGTTTTTAAAAGCACTGCAGATAATTGGCTAAAATTTATAGAGAAATTTTTAAATTTTCATTAGTCATTCTTTAATTAGATTTAGAATATAACCATTTTAGCTAAGAAACTGCTAAGAAGCCATGTGAGATGTCAACACATGTCAGATTCCAGGTGAATATAAAATCTTGTATATAATCGTACATTGTGACTACTTCTACGTGTACTTCAGATAACAGTGTATGTATATATATGTATATGCTAATATAAATAAATAGTTCTTACAGATAAGGAAGCCAGAAAAGCAATGTCTATAATAGAGAAGTCAGTAAGACAAATTTATAAATTTATGCTTTTATATAATCCTAGAATGTCATGATGGAAGGGAATTTTTGGCTCTTTTCCAGGCATTTACTAGTCAAAATGGATAATGTAAGGCCTGGAATGGCAAAGACTGAATGTCACTCAATTTTCAGGTCCAGCTTTAACAAAATCAGGGCTTCACACAGTATATCAATCTTGCCACTATTGGCCTTCCCAAACTCTTCTCACCATAAAAATTATTGAGTACTTATTTATTTGTATAACTTCTTTCATTTATTCCCCAAAACATTTTTGAGTGAAAAAACCACCCAAAACTTCTAATTTATATAATTTGAAGATATTTTAATTTATGAATGTGTTCTAATTACCAGATGCTCATGCCTATAATTAAAGGTAATAAATAGCTCCATTAGTCTTAATCTGATTGTGAAAATGCCTATAGAAGAGTCGCCATTCTTTTGTTTTATCCACATGTGATCTGAATGCACTTGCTAGACTAAACTTTCCTCTTCTCCTCACACTTTCCCAAATTTCCATATCCTATCAAATGTCAAAGGAAATCGTGAAAGCAAGTGTTTCGTCTGTTACCTTGAAGTCAAGCTGTTAACAGTTCTGTGTTCCTTTTCCCTCAGCTGTGTACTATCCTGAGGCGGTCTGAGAAACAGAAGTAATAAATAAACAGGGAAGAGAGTTATGTACGATCATTAGAATTTTCACATATGTTTCAGTCCTACAGTGACAATGCTCTGAAAAGCAAGACAGTTCCAAAAGTAGCAGCAAGTTATAGCACCTTCCTTTGCTTCCCAAAAATGTACTTACTAAAATTTTACAGGATCTTTTTTGATATTTGTAGAAGGCTTTTCAGTCAATAACGAATGCCTGTAACTGAAGATCAAATCTGGAGCTAGAGGATCCACACTACATGTTTTACTACAAATAGAAATCCCTGTTGCTGTAATGAATAAGCTGTATTTATTTATACCTTGGCCATGAACATTTTGAAAGCTGTATATTCAGCAGTGACATATGGTGCATTGAAGGCCTAAAAATCTATTTGTTTTTAACAGAGATGTTCCTTGGCTTTCTCTCACTGTTCATGTTACTAGAGGCTGCTGTGATAAGACTATTTTTATAGAATCTCAAAATAAAATTCTGATAAAATACTACACTCTTTAGGAGTTCCTTTAATAACATAATCAATCTACTGCTTCTAGAAATGTGATTCAAATAAAAGCACACGTGGTTTCATATATAGCGCTCTCTCTTGATATTAAATAAATTTAAATTCCAGAATTATTTGCTAGAGTTGGAAACTTCCACTCATTGCCCTAGTTCCTTTCCATAAATACACCATAGAAACAGTAATTCTGAGATAACTATTTCATAGAGGTCTCAGATTATCAGAGGGTCAAATCTGGACTGCTAATATTGCTATTAATCTTCCCCTGTCAGTAACAGCATTCCTTCTGGCAGCCTCTGCATCTTACAGATGCTTTATAGCTCAGTCACCCAAAGGGATTTCCAAATTTAAAGGTATGTTTTTTAAAAAAAATGCAGTGGGAAAAATGTACTGTAATTTAGAGTGAAGGAGTGTAAGCCATTTTCTACAAAGTCATTTCAAATGGAAATCACTGTTAAAGTGTGAAGTCTTTTTTTCAGCTTGAAGAAACGTATTTATTTTTGTGGATAGAGTATCACAACATATTATCCATTTTTGTGAATTTAGCAAGCTTTATGATAATTATGAAAAGCAGCAGCAAGTCATCCTGAAATTACAGAAAATGTCCTTTATTAGATAAGGACACTACTCTCTCTCAAAGTCTTTAGTAATTGCCCTCCTCTAATTTTTTCTATTTAGCTGTTTATTTGATTTTAAAGCGACGTTCATAGCACTGTAGCACATTAGACTGGAAAGGAACATTGAGTGCATCAAGCTGCAGATGAGGAAAGCAAAACATAGAGACTTGGAGTGATTTAGGCAAAGGCAGAGAAATAACGGCTGAAATTCATTTTCTTCTGGGTGTCTTATCATTAAACGATCTAACATATATGCTTCTATTTTAGTGAAGTCATTTAATGATACAACATACACCTCTCTCATTAAATTATATAACATATGTGACTCTCACAAAATAATTTTTGGGTTTTAAACAACAATAAAATTGATATTGTGACTAACAAAAGTGCCTAAACATCTTAAAGCCATTTTGTTTTCTAGATGTTATGCCCTATATTATAAACCTGATCCTATACTTTTAATACTTTATGAACATTTTGGCAGTCTATGCTCAATATCTTTCTTGAATTTCAAAAACCATTCTTTTGAATTTTATTATCAAGAACAAATGAAACAATGTTTCTCTTTCTCCCCCATTTTCTAGGGAAAAAAGCCAGAAATGTTTAGTAATAGAATAGTGTTAGGAATTTTGATAACCTGTGTTTCAGTCTTAGTTAAACCACTTTCTAACAATCTCCAAAATGGGACGTGGCATAGTGTAAAAGCAATAACCTGGAAGAAATTATTTAAATTATCACTACTCATGATTCAAATTCTAGATCAGTAAATATGTGGAAACTTCATGATCTCTTGTTGACATTAAATCTTTTTTAAATGAGAATAATGATAACACTTTTACCAAATTTTTAAAGAGTAAAAGAATTAGTTAATTGGAAAACATCTGGAAATTATAAATATCTCCAAATACCAAAGCTAGTATTCTGAAGTGTGTGTTAAGAATTCCAGATAACTTCTAGAGTGTTTTTACCATTTCATTTTTAAGAAAATTTATTTTAATTCCCATATGTCAGGCATCATACTAATGAGTTAGGATGAAAATTAAATATAATATAGTTTCTACTCTTAAAAGAGTATAACCTACACCTCTAAATGAGAAGCATTTAAAATAAGTAAAATGAAGTGTTAAGTAAATGACGATGCTAGCAAAATGCCACAAAAGGAAGATTTTATAATCAAATTCTAGTGAGTAAAACAATGAGACTGTAATATGGGCTACATGAAGAAAGTTTTGTATATAGAAAACTCCAGAAATATTGATAGTACTAAGATTTATTCCACACTTTCTAGATACTATGCTAAGCATTTGGAAGGTATTTCCTGATAAAAATAATGATTTCAATTTTGCAAAAGAGGTAACCAAAAACTAACTTTGTGTAATTTAGCTCACGCTGAGACATGATAGAACTTATCCAAGACCATACAACTTGTGTACAGCAGAGGTATGACTGAAATGAGCATAGCCTTATTCAAAAGCCTGCATAAACTACTATGGTTAGTGAAAAAATACCAGAGTGGCAAGTTGGTAGAAGGTGTTCATTGAATCAGATATTAGGAAAGTTGACATTTATTCTGTAAGCAAAGGAACAGAATGTAATCTAGCATATTATTTATTTGTTATATGATCAACTTTAGGTTCAAATTTTGGAAATCTGGAATTGTTGTATAAAGCATTTTCTGTTTCAACTCAGATTTAAAAGAAAGAAGTATTGTCAAAAGTAATGAAGCTATTAAAAAACACACTCGACTAAATAATTTTTCATACTAATTATGGATTCATTTTGTAATATTGTTTTCCTGCAATTTTTAACAAAATAAGATGACATTACTCCAATATTTAATTTTTTGCAAATTCTAATCAAAGTAATCGAATAATTTTTAAAATCAAGTATTAAAAAGGGATTCATAACAAAGCTATAATCTGGTGACTGGCCACATATTTCTACCAGTTCTGCTCCTCTGAGGCAATCAATAAGCTAAATAATTTACAGTCTCATTCTACTACTTATTGGCTTGACACTTTAGGCCTTGTCTCTTTATATTGTGCTAAGAGGTAAGAATTTAGCTTAAGAATACTACCACTCTATTTATTTAAATCCAGTAATTATGTCACTATTCTAATTTCTTTTCACTTCAACATTCAGACAGGCATTCCTAAACCCTATGTTTTTCATGTCATAATCCATAGACTCCCTATTTGTCTCCTCATTCATACGCTACTAAATGGCTCTCCAAGTGGTAAGTAACCCAAGTTCCACTTCCAATGCCTGTTTTTTATACATTCCTTTTTTTTTTTGAGACGGAGTCTCACTCTGTGGCCCAGGCTGGAGTGCGGTGGCCGGATCTCAGCTCACTGCAAGCTCCGCCTCTCGGGTTCACGCCATTCTCCTGCCTCAGTCTCCCGAGTAGCTGGGACTACAGGCGCCCGCCACCGCGCCCGGCTGATTTTTTGTATTTTTAGTAGAGACGGGGTTTCACCGTGTTAGTCAGGATGGTCTCGATCTCCTGACCTCGTGATCTGCCCACCTCAGCCTCCCAAAGTGCTGGGATTACAGGCGTGAGCCACCGCGCCCAGCTTTACACATTACTTTTACATTTCTTAAGTGACTAATATTTACATTCTCAAGAGTTTGAGACCACAGATCAACTCAAAACATTCACAAACATATCATATCATTTACATTTTATGGTAATGTAAATGTTCTTCACTAAAAAGTCAAGAAGACTGCTAAAATTATCTGTAATTTTTTGCATCCAAATTCATAATTCTTCTGCTTCTCACGAGTGAATGTTTTAACCATCAAATTTCATAAGACTCTTCTGATTCACACCTCCCCAGTTGCCTTGAACTCATTCCCAAGTTTTCCCAAGCCAGCTCAAAGTTGTTCTAAGTGGGTATGAGAAAGAGAGAAGGAAAATAGCTTGCTGTTTTAAGACCTTCTATTAAACCACACAATTTTATTACCACTTCCTACCACAATTATCTGATTCCTCGGCCCTCTCTGAAACCAGAGCCTCACTAATGTTCAATGAACCAGATGGATTCTGTCTCAACCTTCCGCTCTCTCTCGGTATTGTCTGTCTTTCAGCGTTCTCCGCCACTCATCCATCAACATTCTTCCACTTTCACTTTGTCTAATAAAATATATATTAACAGTTTTTGTTTACCTTTTGAAAATTATTTTTCTATTATTTTAAGGCAAGAGGAATGATATGTGCACACAGTTCACCATAATGAATTGAAATTCGTGTTAATAGTTTGGTTAAGTGATGATACCCTCCTAATGCCAGCTCTTTTCATCTAATCTTCCCCGTCTTTTGCTAATTCTATGGTTGAAATGTCTTGCAGTAATTAATACAGAGGGTCAGGATTAATGCAAACATTGGTACTATAAGTAGATAAAGGAAACACAAAATGCTTGCAGTTTTCCGATGCTGCTCACTGAGAAATAGTACTCCCATTTCCTGCCATCCTTCTTCTCTTTTCCTCCACTATCAGACAAAGAGTTACATGGGTCATAAAGATCTATTTTTATTTTCTTTGAAATAGACTCTTAACATACACTGGGGAAAATACAGTGTCTTCAATAAATGGTGACAAACTGGATATTCATATGCAAAAGAATGAAACTAGACCCCTATCTCTCACCATATACAAAAGTCATAACAAAATGGATTAAAGATGTAAATCTAAGGCCTCACACTGTGAAACTACTGCAAAAACAGCTTGGAGAAAATTTCCAGGGTATTGGACTGGGCAAAAATTTCTTGAGCAATACCCTGCAAACACAAGCAACGGAAGCAAAGAGGGACAAATGAGATCACATCAAATTAGTTGTGTTAATTTCTTCACAGCAAAGGAAATAATCAACAAAGTGAAGAGACAACACACAGGGCGGGAGAAAGTATTTGCAAACTAACTCTCTTACAAGGAATTGATAACCAGAGTATACAAGGAACTCAAAAAACTCTACAGGAAAAAAAATTCTAATAATTTTATCAAAAAATGAGAAAAAGACTTGAACAGACATTGCTCAAAAGAAGATATACAAATGGCAAAAAAGCATATGAGAAGGTACTCACATAACTGATCATCAGAGAAATGCAAATCAAAACTACAATAAGATATCATCTCACCCCGGTTACAATGGCTTACATCCAAAAGACAGGCAATAACAAATGCTGGCGAGGATGTAGAGAAAAGGGAACCCTCATACACTGTTGGTGTGAATGTAAATTAGTACAACCACTATGGAGAACAGTTTGGCAGTTCCTCAAAACACTAAAAATAGAGCTACCATATGATCCAGCAATTCTACTGCTGGGTATGTACCCAAAAGAAAGCAAATCATGATGTTGAAGAGATAGCTGCATTCTATTGTTTGTTGCAGTGCTATTCACAATAGTCAAGATTTGGAATCAACCTAAGTGTCCATCAACAGATGAATGAAGAAAGACAATTTGGTACACATACACAAGGGAGCACCATTCAGCCATAAAAAAGAATGAGATTCAGTCATTTGCAACAACATGGATGGAACTGCAGATAATTATATTGAGTGAAATGAGCCAGGCACAACCACATATTTTCATTTATTTGTGGGATCTAGAAGTCAAAAATATTGAACTCATGGAGGCAGAGAGTAAAAAGATGGTTACCAGAGGCTGGCGAGAGTAGTAGGGGGATGTGGAGGAGGTGAGGATGATTAATGGTTACAAAAAAATATTTAGAAAGAATGAATAAGACATACTATTTGATAGCACAACAGGCTGACTGTAGTCAATAATGACATGCTTGTATATTTTTGAAGAACTAAAGGAGTGTAATTGGATTGTTTGTAACACAAAAGGTAATTGATTGAGGGGATGGATACCCCATTCTCCATGATGTGGTTATTTCACATTGCATGCCTGTATCAAAACATCTTATGTACCTCATTCATATATGAACCTACTATATACCCAGAAAAATTAAAAATTTAAAAAATGACTTTTTTTGACTGTAGTTTTAAGCCCACAGAAAAATTGAGCAGAAAGTACAGAGTTCTCACAAGCTCCTTGATCCACACACATACAGCCTCTTCCACTATCAACATCCCATGCCAAAGTGATACATTTATTATCATCCATGAACCTACATGGACACATCATTACAGTCCAAAATTCATAGCTTACACTAGGGTTCTCTCTTGGTGTTGTACATTGGATGGATTTTGACCACTGTATAATGATGTGCATCCATCACTGCCCTACAAAATCTTCTCTGCTTTAACTATTCATCCTTCCCTCTCACCTCACCCCTGGCGGTCACAGATTTTTTTTTTTTTTTTTTTTGGTATCCATAGTTTGGCCTCTTCCAGAGTGTCACATAGTTGGAATTACACAGTGTGTAGCCTTGTCATATCGCCTCCTTTCACTTAGTAATATGCATTTAAGCTTATTCCATGTCTTTTCATGGCTTGATAGCTAATTTCTTTTTTGCACTGAAAAGTAATTTGATTTTCTATATAACATAGTTAATTTATCCATTCCTCCACTGAAAAATATCTTCACTGCTTCCAAGTTTTGGCAATTACAAACAAAGCTGTTATAAATATCCATGTGAAGGCTTGTAATTGTAACTTTTTCTTTGAAAAGTCAGTTAATATGTGAACATTTATTTGTGACAGAAAATGAATCAAGTCTTTACAAATATAAACCAGTAATGCTGAGATATATCTGCCTAAAAAGGCCTTCATAAGCAATGTAGATATTTTCAACCTCTAGATATTCTCAAGTCATTCTTTAACCATGAAGTGAAGTGTTGCCAATTTTCACAAGGAGTATCCAGCAAGAAAGTTCAAAGTGGTATGTACAAAGGAGTATCTGGCAAGAAAGTTCAAGGTGGTATGTAGAAACCACTGGAAAACAATCGCAGTAGTTGTATTCTTGTGAAAAAAGTCATCTCAATTGGATAAAAAATTTAAAAATTTAATTTGTAGATCAGAATCATTGTATGGAGAAACTCAAGTCTATGTAATCTCTCTTTCAGGGTCTTCCTGAGTGAAATGTTAGCTACTCAGTCATTTGATCAATGCTTCAGCTACAGACTGACAATTCTATTTCACTCTTTCATCCATCATCCTTGGTATATTTCCTCTGGGTTTGGAGACTCTCAGAAAAAGCCATGTAACTAAGTGGGACATTCCATCCCCCGGGTGCCGGTCTGAGCAAGAGATTTGCTTCCATTATGCTGCCACCTGTGAATGCAGAATTTGTATTAACTTCACATTTGCTTTTGTAGAATAGGCTTAAAAGATACTTGAATCTAAAATTTAGCATCTAACTGTTATGCTTAAATTCCTGAAGGTAGTGGCACAATAGTCCCCCTTTGTCTTATGGGAATGCTTGCAACTCTGATTGGTTATGTTAGTTTACCTGATTCCCTGTAGCTCTTCCAGGATAATTTATTGCTGAAAACACTGTCAGCCTCCATAGCTCTTTCAAATGTGGAAGACCTGGGTTCGTAATCTGATACCTAATCCTGGCTTTTTGTTGGCCAATAATTACTCAGTGTTAGAGTTCTTTTCATAAAATCTAACTTCTCTGCACAAGCTAAGCTAAAAGAGATGTTTTGGTATTTGATAGGAAAAGAGAATGATAACCTTTGTCCTCAGTTTCTTTTGATTACACTTAGCCTCTGTCAAAAAGTTATTGAGCCAGTCTGGAAGACCTTATGATCACAGAGGTTCCTTTCTGCTCAAGAAAAATGTACATTCTAATTGAGACAGCAAGTTTGTAGACAAGGTCAAGCCACATTTCTAATTCTACTGGAATTCTACTCTCCGTTTGTACTTTTGAGAAGTCTTCTAAATCTCTCACAGATAAGCATATATAATTCTGTAATACCAAAAGATTAAGGTGTTAATATCTGTTCAAGCAAAAGCAATATGGAAAATCCTCTAAAAGCGACAATTCTACCAGGAACAATGGAGAAACTAAACTAATTTATAAGGCTAAATGAAACATTTCTTTATGCATAAATATGATTTTTAAGAGTAGGGTATGCTTTTGCTCCAGTTTCCATATCTTTCCACTGTGCAGCAAGTTTTTCTTTCTTCCAGACTATTGGTATAAAACACACTTGTGTATGAAAGTTACTGCCATCCAAAGAGGCAATTCTTACATTCAGTGTTTTCATATTATTCTTGTCTTCACTGGTTTTTAAATGCATTGCAAATACCTTATTACCAATTATTTTAAAAATAATTTTTAAAAGATTCGAATTATCCCTATAATTGTATTCTACTTGCATTCCAATCTGCTTCACTTGAGTGAGGGACAGAAGAATGAAGTTACTTATAACTTTACACAACTTTTGAAATGATTAGAACTGAGCACATCCTGCAACCTGTGTTATAGCCAGTACTAAATGACTGTAATCCATGCATTTTATAGTGATTTATTTTTCTTCAAAACTATTCATTTTTGTCATCAAGTTGTGGATATACCAATGGAAATATTTCCTGTGCGATGCCATGTTTTCTATTATCTCTTTGCCTTCCTTTGATTCAGTATGTCACCTTCTTGAACTTTCTGAGGAACTCGTTTTAAAACTCTTTACCCTCTCAAATGAGTGATGGTCAAGTGTGGAAATATGGTAAAGTCTCTCCTATTAAAAGAAAAATAAGGTCTCGGCAACAACAATGAAAGGATCTTCCTTTAAATCTGTACCTTCTCTCTGTCTCTCCTTACTCTTACTACTCTCTCTCTTCAATATTTTTGAACATTTTGAACAACCTCATTTTATACTTTACTGTTTATTTCTTCACCTCCTTCTTCTCACTGGTCATAACATTCCAGCCTCACTTCCATCACTCTCTTGAAATAGATTTTCCTAGGCTCACCAAGGATCATCATGTCACTGAACAAAGTGGACACTGCTGAGTCCATGTGTAATATAATCCTTGTCAGTGCTTTGTGTAGTTAATCATTCCCTCATTCTAAGGACTCTCTTTTCCCTAGGCTTCCATGGCCTCACATACTCCTGAGTTAGCCTTGCCTGTTTTGGTTATATCCTTTCTGTCTCATGTGTTCAACCTGTCCATTAAATATTTGGAATTCCTCAAGACTGATTTGTAGATTCTTTTTCTCATATCAAATATTTTCACTGGGAAAATTTCTTTGGTTACTACGTATTGCAGATGATTTTCAAATTGATGTCTCCATCTTAGACCCTTTCATAAGTTTGTTATCTCCAATTGGATATCTTCAAAACAAAAATTAAAATATTGTCCCCTCTCTACCACCTACTGGTAATATTCTACCCTCTCCTAGCACAATGGAAGGCCCTACAATGCAAGTCAGTCATGACTTGACTAATGGTCAAGTCCATCTAGTCATGCAAACTGGAAACCTTAACGTCCCCTTTTGCTTAACCATCACACCCACTTCCAATTCATTATAAACTTCTATTTTTACCTTATAAGGCTCTGTTAAATCCATCCTCTATTCTCGATTTCCAAGGCCACCATTCTAAACTAAGTCACTCTTATCCCTGAAAAAAAAAAATCTCTGGCTGATTTTTCTGCCATTCGCTGTAGTCCTCACCTAGTAAGTTTTCCTCACTGCAGACAGATTTAACTTTACATCATGAATCTTGTCATCTTACCCATATTCTTAAAATAATGTAATGCCTGTCTACTGCATTCAGAATAAAAGGAGAACTTTAAGGTGATCTATAGGGTGATGCCTGTTCTGGCCCTTGCCTACATTTTTAGCCCCATCCTATAACTTTTGCCCCTTTGCCAGCTATACTGCACACAATACACATACATTTCTCTTTTCTGGGAATGCTAATTTATAGAGTCTTCTTTGTTTTCCCATTTAGATAATAAAGTCTTTCCACATTTTATTGTAATGATCCACACTGTGTTGTACACAGATGGCAGAACTTCTTTTGTCTTTATTTGTCGAGATTGATCACTGGGTAATTTAACTACTTTTTTTTTTTAGATCTCCACACAGTGTTTAGGTAGTCAGTTGGATTTTGGCATCATTCATTCATTTTTAAACCCGTATATTTAATAGGCACTGATTAAGCACAAATCAGTCACAATGATTGTGAAGTTCTGACATCAGGAGAAGGAAGTCAAGAGTTGGATCAGGCTGGGAACTTGATCTTGTTAGTGGGTTGGAGATGAAGAAGGCATAAAGTGGCACCACCATTCTTTCGTGTTCTGTTTACATCATGGTCTAAACACTCACGTTCTAATCACACACAAAGCAAAAGACTCTCCCTTTCAACTTGCTTCCTCTATCATGTTATCATCAGGCTTCACCATCATAAATCAACACAGTATCTTCAGAAACTTGAAGAGTGTTACTTTTGGAGAATGTGATTGAGGGGAGCATTTTCTTCTCCCATACGAGCCCCCTGCAAACATTGGAACCAGCTTAAAGCATAAACAAAATAGAATCCCTGCCTTAAGGCATTCACCTTCTATGTCAAATTCACATCTTTTAAAACCCATGCTAAAATCTCATCGATTGCACATTAGGAATGTTTTTTACAACTTTCTGCTCTTCTTATTAATTTAGTGACACTACCCTTTTCCAAGTCCATATTGTATCTCACCTGCATCTTAACTCCTCCAATTTGTTCTCTTGGCCTACAATCTCTCCTCTTCAATGTATCCTGCACACTGATGTTATCAGCATTATCTCACTCTATGTCTAATAAAAGATACACTCTTCCTGCCCTGTTCTCTCAGTATATCGTGTCTTTTCACAAACTGTTACCTCTGAACATGATGTTCCCCCTGTCAGAATACTCTCCTTCCTCTTTCTTCTTCACTTGTCAAACTCCTACCCACTCTTCAAGATTGAGTCCAAATGTCACCACCTGTGTGATGCCTTCCCTATATCCCTCAGGCACGATTAGTCATTCCTTCATGATGTTCCCAGAGTATATCATTATTTCTTACGGATAGTCCTGCCATTGAGCTTTTAGTGCTCTTTCATTAGGCTGTGAGCTCTTTAAAGACAAGAGCTCTATCTTATTCATCATCACGGACAAAGCACCCTGCCTTACACATAGTAGGTACTCTCTCTGTATATACATTGACACAATGTGAAATGGGATAAAACATGATGACTTCCTCTATGACACATTGAACATTTATCTACCTTTCCCAAAAAAGAAAAGGATTCTCTCTAAAGCAGAAAATAAAACAAAAATTTCAGATAAAAAGTGCAAAGTATCCATCTACAGAGAGCTGATACAAGCGTTCATTACTGGGAAACTGCCTGAAGAAGAAAGATCACACACAGATACTGCTTGTGGAAATGTGGCTGGCTAAGGAGACAGCTGCCAAAATGTCTTAGCCAGTTTTCCATTGTGGGAAAATGAAAAGTAAATTTTATCAGGCTCAATTTCAGACAATCATTTGAGCCTTGAATAACAGAGCTGACCAGTAAACCAATTTGTCATTTTTTTTACTAGCAAATTTAAGTTTTCTTTTAAAAGATGACTAATTTAATCAGATAGTGTTACATCTTTTCAATTAATGAAGAACATATTTCCAGCGACAAATATGACATAGTCCTCAGTGAATGGAACTCTAGCCACACTGCAATATGTACACTTAGTAAAAAGGTAATACAAACCTACAAAATGGTATAGCATTATACACAATGATTTCATATTGAAAGTTCCCTTTATGAGTGGGAAAAAAATGTTAAAAGTGGTTTGTTGAAGGTCTCTTTTCCAGACAGGACTAGAACTTGGTGCTTTTAATTTTAAGTACAAGGCTTCTCTTTTAGATGTTTATAGTGAGTCCTCAAAACGTAGAACACTGATATTGCAATGACTAGAGTTAAAATATCATTTCTAACTAATGATTTTTTAAAATATAGAAACATGGACAATATATAAGTAACATATTTCTTATAAACCATTCATGAAATTTCTTTTATCATAAACTACTTAAAAGTTTTATTTGGGGACTATTACTTATACGTGTGTGAAACCCTTTTTATAAAAGCAGCATTATAATTTATCTTAAGAATATTATAAAAATAGTTGTCTTAAAAAATTTTCCAATGCAGCATACAGCCTTTAAAAAAAAAAGCATTATTCCTTCCATTCATTATATTTCCAATGATCATTCTTCTTTTTGGCTCCAACACAAATGTTAGGGTTATTATGGGAAAAATTAGAATAATAGCTCTGAGTTGAGAAATACATATGCATTCATTTGATGTTTGTACCTTGAAGGCTAGCTTCCATTTCCTTTATCTTTTCTGGACCTGTCATAGGAAATCTTTGGCCCAATAACACCTCTTGTTTCCCAAATCATCTTGAGAGTGCAAATTTTTACTGTACTTACTTTTTGCGTTCTAAAGTTAGTTCTGTATGAACAACCATGAGTGTAAATTAATTACATAAATTTGTCTGTGGTCTAAAAGACAGAATTATTCACCTTTGAAGCTATCCATATTTGCAGTGTTCTAGAAAGTTACATCTTTCATTGAATCTATTCTCTCCTCAGAGCAAAGTAAACTGGCTCACTAAAAGGTGTGCTGATTGTCCTTTATTCAAAATGAATCCACGCATTCTCAGCTGATTGAAAATATTTTGGTGGTTTCTATCTTCTAAACCAAATGCCTCTCTTTACTGTCCATACTGTGAGTTTTCTCTTTTCTATATATGACAGTAACAACATTAAAGTTGTTTCTCAAGTCTGCATGGAGATAGTTTTTCTTCATATAAACCAGAATACATCCTATTACTGATGGAAAGCACAAACTATTTATCCACATGCCCCCTTACTGATTTGCTTTCTTTCCAGTTTCTTCTCTAGCTAATTCATCACAGATGTCCTAAAATGTTACTTTTCACGTGTTATACCTTGCCATGAAAACTTTATGCAATGCTCAGTTTATGTATAATCAAGATGAATGTCTAAGTTTGGCTTTGCAAGCTCTACAGTATACATGATTTCTTGTGCATTGCCCTATGCTTACCTGAATTCCTAGGGATAGAAATGGCAAATTTAAAATCTGGTCATTATTATTCATGCAGATATGTTTAAATTAAGAATCTGTACTCCAGGCCAGGACCAGTGGCTCACGCCTGTAATCCCAGCACTTTGGGAGCCTGAAGCAGGAGTTTGAAACACCTGAGGTCAGGAGTTCAAGACCAGCTTGGTCAACATGGTGAAACCTCGTCTCTACTAAAAATACAAAATTTAGCTGGGCTTAATGGTGCCCACCTGTAATCCCAGTTACCCGGGAGGCTGAGACAGGAGAATTGCTGGAACCCAGGAGGTGGAGGCTGCAGTGAGCCAGGATCTCATCACTGCACTCCATCCTGGGCGAGAGAAGGAGACTATCTCAAAACAAACAAACAAACAAGAAAACATTTAAAATCTGTATTACAGATACCAACATTCTTCATTTACTATTTGCATATAAACAAAATCACGTCTTCTCTCAAGCAATGATAATGCCTTACAGATTAGATACAATGATCATTCTGAGCAATTTAAGACAGCAATCATTTAGACCAGCTTAGACTTGACTATTCTTTGGAACCAGTTTCTTAGCAAAGACATTGTCAAGGATACAATCTAATTGTATAAATGTTCAGTTTGTGCCTTAAAAGTAGAGTGCTACCATGTAATGTCGTGCTTGTTGTTTATTGCCCAATGGCAGGGAGCATCATTCATACATATTAGAGGAATGTGGCTTCCTTCGGAGTGGTGCGATTTGTTATCTGCACACCTGTTCTTAGTAGTTTCTATATTCTAGTTGTGTGCAGTGTCTAATATATATACGCATTAAGTACATTCTGTTGATCCCACTGTCAATAATTTCAGTAGATTTACTGGAATTTTTGTTTAATTGTTCATTAATTACTGAGAAAGCTGTGTTAAAACTCTCCAACATGATCTGTCCATTTCTTTCTGTAATTTTATCAGTTTTTGGCTTATTTATTTTTTAAGCTATATTATTAAGAACTTACCAATTTAAACTTGTATCTTTCTGGTGAATGGGGTGTTTCTAATTATGAAGTGATTTTCCTTGTACTTAAATAAATACTGTTTTGATAAAGTATATTTCATTCAATATTAACATAGTCTATGAGCTTTCTCTTAGTTATTATTTACATGGTAAGATATTCCCCATATTTTACTTTCAGTCTTTCAGCAACTTATATTTTACATAATCTTCTTATAACCAGAATTAAGAGTTTGAATTTATTTTCAGTCCAATAAAAAAATTTCTTTATTTTAAATAAAATACTTTTCGCTTCCAGTTACTGTCATGTCTAATACATTTGGATTTGTATCTATATGTTATTCTGTTTCTTGTTTGTAGTGTTTTTCATTTCCTTTCTTGCTTTTTCATCTTTCTTTTGTTTTCCAGGTGTATCATTTCATCATTATTGTCCCATTTTTTCTATCATTGTTCAGAATTTATTCACTTGCTAATGATTCAGTGATACTTCAGAAATTATGACATATATAATTGATTTCCTCGAGTAATATAACAACTTGGGGCACTATCATGCCATTTACCTTCACTCCTGACCTACTACTGTGAGTTATAATGCTGCAATTTTTTAACCTGCAAAGCAACATTGTTTCGTGTAGTTCATGCACCTTTTGTTTAGCCCACATATTTAGAATGTACTTCAACTGTATTTTTTCTTACCTCTCGGATTCGTTTTATGGAACTACTTTCTTTACACCTAAAGTGCATCTGTTATAATTTTATATAGTGGAAAAATTCTTCAGTTTTTGCTTTTCTGAAAGTGTCTATTCCGACTTCAATTTTGAAAGAGTAATTCTTAAGATATATAATTCTAATTTAGTAATTATTTTCTTTCAGACTCTTGGAGATTTTATTTTGCTGTATTCTGGCTTCCAACTCTTACTGTTGTGAAATAAGCTCTAAATTGAACTGTGGTTCCTTCAAAGAAAATTCTTCTGCTATGACTGCTTTAAGAGCCTCTTTGGTACCTGGTATTCTGAAATTTAATTATCATATGTCTAGGTGCGGATGTTGATTTGTCATACGTGGAATTTGTTAGAAGTCTTGAACCTGTGAATTCTATTCTTTTATCAGTTCTTGAAAACTCAGCCATAATCTTTTTTCTCTGTTCCATTCTCTATCTTATTTCCTTCTGAAATGCGAATAAAAATATTTTAGAGTGTCTCAATCTTAATCTCCCACTTCCTTCATTTTATTGCTGTCTATATTAACTCAATTAACTAATTCCTTCTTCAGCCATGTCTAATCTCCTATTGTGTACCTTCTATGGAGTTTTTATTTGAGATTTTTAAAAGTTTTTATTTCTGGAAATTCTAGTGGTTTGATAAATTTTAAATAATTTTCTGGGGCTGGGCGTGGTGGCTCATGCCTGTAATCCCAGCACTTTGGGAGGCCAAGGCAGGGGAATCATCTGAGGTCAGGAGTTCGAGACCAGACTGGTAGACATGGTGAAACCCTGTCTCTACAAAAAAAACACAGAAATTAGCCAGGCATGGTGGTGCGCACCTATAATTCCAGCTACTCACGAGGATGAGGCAGGAGAATTGCTTGAACCCGGGAGGCAGAGGTTGAAGTGATCTGGGATCATGCCACTGCACTCGAGTCTGGGCAACAAGAGTGAAACTCCGTCATAAGAAAAGAAAAAAAAAAAAAGACTTATATAAATTTATTATTGCTTTATATGTTTAAACTCAGTAAACACATTCATGTCATCATCTGTGCATAACTATGTGAAACATATTTGGGTCTGTTTCTGCTTATTTTATTTATGGTGTATGTTTATTTTGTATGTTTATTTTGAGTTTCTTATTTTTCTTCAATATATTTATGAGACTACCTATAAGCCTAGTAAGTTACAGAGATCATTTAGGTTTACTTTTTCAAGTGGCTAGAGCCACTAGTGGTGGTTCTTCTTTCACCTTAAAGAGACTTTTTTTTTTTTTTTGGACCATGCAGGTAACATTAATTTGAGTTGCAGTTCAGCCTGTCGGCTGACTTGTATGCACCAGATCCCAGGGGTAGGTATATTTGTTTTGTTCTTTCATCTTCCTTCATTGAGTGTCAGGGCAATTTTTCTTGCGTTTTGTTATGACTTGGCAGAGGGAGGGTGATAATTGACTGCTGTTATAGCCTTTGGAGTCCCGACTTTATGTAACTAGAGTACATAAAGGCTAAGGGCTTTCCGTGTTGACATAACCACCAAAAGAATTAAGTATACACTCTTTAGTAAAAGTTTATTCAGCGTTCTCTCTACCTCTAGCCTTGCATCTTCACTTACATTTGTCCCTAATAATTTATTTTTTATTTTTATTATTATTGTTTTTGAGACGGAGTCTTGCTCTGTTGCCCAGGCTGAAGTGCAGTGGTGCAATCTCGGCTCACTGCAACCTCCACCTCCTGGATTCAAACAATACTTCTGCTTCAGCCTCCCTAGTAGCTGGGACTACAGACATGCGCCACTATGCCTAATTAATTTTCATTTATTTTATTTTTTTTATAGATAGGGTTTTACAACGTTGGCCAGGCTGGTCTCAAGCTCCTGACCTCAAGTGATCCACCCACCTCAGCCTCCCAAATAATTCTTATACTAACTTAGAGCACTTTCCCACCTGAAAAGTCTGTAATTCCATATTGAACTGTGAATTTGACTGTGAACTTCTACTTGCAAAAAGTGTGGGAACTTGGGCTCTAAGCATTGAAGAGGACATTGCAGTTCTTTTAGTAGAATGGCAATTTTACATTTTTATGTTTTTCGATATTCTAGTTATACATGTCTTAATTTTCCACATAGTCACAAAGGACCTCAAGGTGAAAAGTTTTCTCTTAAATCTCTGTTCTCATCAGTAGACTGCCTGGTGCCTAGCATATATGTATTTTGGTTTATTGGAATTTGGCAGTCTTAGTTTCCTAAAGATATATTTTCATTCCTTGAGAAAGTGAAGACACTAGAGTCAATCTCAAAAAGTCCCAAATACGTCTCAATTAGCTTTTAGGAAGTTTGCTTTAATTAGCAAGAATGCAAAAGTAACTTGACATTTACTTTAATCAGAGAAAAGATACACTTTTAACATTGGTTCTGAATTTTTCTTTAATACTTAGAAAGGATTCATCTGAATCTTTTTTAATTTCCACTTTGTGAGTGTAACCCATGCTTGTATTTTTATGTCCCTCCTCTATGTATCCCACTCAACCCTGCAATGAAACCCAAAACACACATACACACACACACACACACACACACACACACACACACACACGCACAAGTATACACAAAAACATAAAACCAGACTATTTTCTGCTTAAAATCAGAAGAATCCTATCTGGGTCAGATTTGTTGTTTCAGAGATCATAAAAAAATTCTGGAATGTGAAAATGAAATGTAGATGAAAGGCAGTATAGGTAAGCAGACTGGAGTTTAGGGACTTAAAATTTTAATGTCAGTTATTTGTGTCCCCTAAGATAAATGACTAATCTGTCTCTACTAGCAGGAAATTGAAACACCATGGGGTGTTTTAGGAATAATGAATAAAATTTGGTTAAGTAATTTATTTTTGCAAGTATTCTATAAACCCTGAAATATATAGATCATCTGAATAATATACTTAATATGCATGTCATAGTATGCCCTAAATAATTTTATCAATTTATAATTTTTGTTTTCTAGCCAAATAAAACTTGATAAAAATTGCCACTGGGTATACGGCCTACTACAGAAGAGTCTCATGGTAGAGAACGTTTGTGAAAATTACTAGGTTGAATGGTATTAACTTTCAGAAGTTGGGAGAAGAGTCTGACCTTTGAAAACTTATCCTAATAGAATATTTAGAGGGATGCTCCATGGGGTTCAGTAAAAATCAATACCAAACTCCATTGCAATTCCTTTATCCCCAGTGGCAACCTATTTCTAAATGTGAGAGAAAGACAGAATAATCCAGTTACCCAATGATTGCACTGTTCTGAATTCTCAAGAAACACTTAAATATATTTATATTTTTACCTTGCTTTAGAGCTTTTTAATCCATCTTGAGTACTAATGACCCTTAATGCAGTGTAAGAGGATGCAACATCTTGGCTTCTTAGCAACTAAAAGTTGCTAGTAAATTTAGTCTCTAAAAGATTTTCTATTTTTGAGAAGTAAAAAAGGTCAATTTAACTTACTTAAAATTTGATTAGATATAAATTAACTTATGTGCTCTGTCACTTTTTTGTTAAATGTTTTATTTTCAGAATCAAAGAAAAGTAATAATAAAACGTCTTAAAATCTTGTAACCATAATAATTATCAGATCCTCAGATAATGGATTAATGCTGAGAGTATATGAGGCACTATTCTTAATGAAAGTTTAGAACTTGTAGATATATTAGTATTTCCTTCCTCTTTCTTTTTCTTTTTAATTTTTATCCAGATTAGTCCAATAATCAAAGAACCTGGGTCAGTTAAATGTCTAACTTTATTCCCCACTCAGATTCAATAAATCAAATGTGTGTGGCCTTGTACAAACCACTGGGAGGGAGACATAAACAAACCCTGGCCTTGACTCCAAGTATAATAGAAAGAAAGGACACGGATACAATGACTTACACAGATCAAAAAATGATCAAGACTGCAAAAAAGGTTCTGCAAATATCTGGAGGGTTGAGTGATGACAGCATGCTTCTAGGGGTGTCATAACAGTGGTTTCAAACATTTAAAAAGCCCCAGAAAGACGGAACAGACAGTGCTCTGTAAGTACAATCTGTAACACAAAAAATTCCCAGAACTGGAAAAATGCAGTTGGGAAAGACAATGTATGCCCTCTGGTTTTGAGTGGAAGGTGGTGCCTGGTGAAAAATGATCAAATAACAAGCCAAAATGAGACATGTCTTTATTACTCTAATAAGTTGATGAATGTGATTTCTCTTCTGTCCTTCAAATTCCAATTCTCAATTTTTAAAGAAGTAATGTCTGTGGACTTCAACTCACTAGAAGGTAAGATGACAATCATAATAGGCTTACTCTTTCTTTTCTTAAGGGTAGCCTTGATGGAGAATATAATCCATTCTTTCAGTGTTCAAGACTTTCTTCACCAAAACTAGGGAAGCTCTTATTTTAGTATCAATCAAAACATTAAATAAAAATAGTCAGTACTGTAGAGCTCAGACATCTCCCATGAGAAAACCATTAGGAAGTGAAAGAACCCAGGAGTGTCTGCTGTAGGGTTCAGGTTAGGCGTTGGCATCAGAGAGAGGAAGATTTGTAAACGACTTGCACGGGACAGACTTTTCAGGGAAATCCTGTACTTGGGGGATGACAACATTAAAACTGGTCTCCTTTTACTTTGCAACAACCTGACACTGCCTGAGAAACCAGTGTCTATCATGTCTTCTCTGTGAAAGCGTAACAATATGCGGGGTTTATCTGTATTGCAGGGCACAAAGAGACAGTGAGAAGCTTACCAGTAGGTAACTGCCAAAAACAAACTTCACAAGAATATTGTGAGTATAACGAAAAGGCCGTTGGACTTGGATTGAAAAACAAAATACATGTAAATGGCAATCTGTTTAAGTTTGGATGACAGATCTGTCCGTAGCTATGTGACCTTGAGCCAACTCTGAATCTTCTCGGCTTCAGTTTCCTTCTCTTTCAAATGGGGATAATAATGTCTGCCAAATCTATTTCAAAGGGTATTGTGAAGGTCAGAAAAGATAATTGATGTGGAATGATTCGAAAATCATCACTTGCTAAAATGAATAATTATGTTACTGTGATTTCAATGGGGTCTTATATGTGAATCTACAGAATTACCTTACTTGCATGATTGTGATGTGGGCAAATTTCTTAAATTATCATTCTTCAGTTTCCTTATTGGGAAAATTAGAATAATAGTCTCTACTTCTAAGGTTGTTATGAGAATTATATGAATTAAAAATTATACAATACTTGAACAATACTGTTTATATAATATGCCCCATTTAAGTATATGTTTAATTAATTATTTATCAACCTACAAGTATTTTGAACAGGATTTCAAATATTGAAAGAATCTAAGAAACTAGAAAAACAATGTTTAAAATGCAGATTAGGCTTCTTGGATGAGAAATACCTGGGGAATTTTTGGTTTATGCATATTTCCAGGAATGACCACAGACCAAATAAGTCAAGATTCCTTGAGGCTAGGACCTTGGGAATCTGCATTTTGTTTTATTTCTCAGGTAGTTCTTATTCCCAGCAAAGTTCTAGAACCATTGACCTAGAACTATTTTGAACTTTTATGCACTCACAATTGGCATGGTTTGAATCTGCGTCCCCACCAAATGTCACGTGGAATTGTAATCCCCAGTGTTGAAGGTGGAGCCCAGGGGGAGGTAATTTGATCATAGGGGCAGTTTCTCATGAATGGTTTAGCATCATCGCCTTGGTGTTGTTCACATGATAGTGAGTGAGTTATCACAAAATCTGTTTTTTGTTGTTGTTTTTTTTAAGTGTGTAGCATCTCCCCTTTATCTCTCTCCTGCTCCCAGCCATGTGAAGTGCTGGCTACCCCTTCACCTTCCGCTGCGATTATAAGTTTCCTGGGGCCTCCCCAGAAGCCAAGCAGATACCAGCATGATGCTTCCTGTACAGCCTGCAGAACCATAAGCCAATTAAACTTCTTTTCTTATAAATTACTCAGTCTCGGGTATTTCTTTATAGCAGTGTGAGAATGGACTAATACAACAAATATGCATATTTTTTTCCTGCTGAAAATGCATTGGGACTATTGATTGATTAATTTGACGAATATTTAAAATGTACAGATTATATGGCAAGCACAATTCTAAATGCTTTTGATATTTTGATTTATTCTTTCACTTGTCAGTTATGCTTTCATGCCATAAGTAATTAAGCTATATGAAAGAGTTATAGCCTCTGTACAGAGTCCAGTGTAGGTGTATTAAAGGCAGAAAAAAACAGAATGAGGCAAATTTGAGCTAAGGAGTAAAAGTCATATAAAGAGGAATGATGCAATAGTGTGCAGGTAAACAGGCTCTTCAAAAACCAAGTTCTGATCTGTGCTGTTTTCCAATTTCTATGATAAAATACGCCCAGCAAAGCCAGTTTTAGCTACTCAAAGCTTTTCAACTAACTGGTAAATTCCGAATATTTAACAATTGTCTCTCACTAGTTAGTCTCTGGCTTCATGGAATGTTCCTTCATGAATAAAAATGTACCATTATATAAACTAAGAACAAGAATAACTATTGCAAGGGATATTATTTTAAAATGTCAGGAGGGTGTAGAAGAAAGAACTTTCAGTTATAATTGAGGTGTTCACAGGACAAGATAGGCAGGAAGCCCAGGATTTGCCTCTATTATTTCCAGGCTTCCTCCGCAGCTTAATTTTACTTCTTTATCTTTATAACTCTCATTCCTTTCATTTCTTCTTTTCATTTATTAATTTTTTAGGCTCCTGTTTTTGTTTTGGGTTTTGGGGCTTTAGTTTTGTTTTGTTTTTTGTTTGTTTTTTTTAATAACATTTAATGGAGGTGACCACATTGAATCATTGACTACAAGAGCATATTTTAATTCAGTGACAGTGCATCCAAAGGCCTTACAAAAATATTTGTTATGAAAATGTGAAGAGAATTTGCCTGGAATATATAACCAAAGTGATTCAACATTTCATTTTAGTAGATTCACTTTCTTCCAGATACACTCACCAGTATTCACGGAAGCAAAATGTCCCTGATATCTAGCATTTCTGGACTGTCATATGCTCCTGCTGTCTTTCCTGTTAAAATGTAAGAAAGAGCCACCTTCATGGCCAGTTCATACAAAATAACCCATACAAAGGTTTCACTAAATTCCCATCACATCACCAAAACTAAGTAGTGCATATAGAACCATGTTCACAAAACCAGTCAAATTTCTCAGTAAGATTTCAAGACATCCTACTACTTATTTCCCATGTTTGCAATGCCTTGTAAGAATATGCCTGTTCAAATGTATTCCATACCTAAAAATAAGGTAAAATACATATGTCATTTGATCTTTTAGACTTAAAGAATAATCTCACTTGCTCCCTTACTCTCTTACCATGTTCTTAGTAACAAAAATGTATGTACTAAAATCAATACTTTTAGTACTGAAGGCTAATTTCTAATTAGAATGCCTTTTCATTTTAAATCTGGCAAATACAAGGGAAATTGGAGGAAATATAAAGACATTTCAATTCCGAAATCTGCCATTTTAAAGCGTCAACAATGATGTGAATTTTAAATCAGTGTTCCAGGCAAATTCTCTTCACATTTTCATAACAAATATTTTTGTAAGGCCTTTGGAAAACTTCCAGCCCATCTGTTTCTACTCAGTTTTTATCAGCCATGATTTCCTGTAAAATGTATCACAAGCCTGACTGTCTATCTGAAAGGGGCACATTTGATGTAAATACTATACAATATAGAAATTAATAACTTCAGTTGTCTTTATAGTTTATTAAAAATGACTTAATGTCTCATTTATCAATACAAGTAACATTTTGATTTGTTTGTTTTTTAGGATCCTTTATTAGGTATTAGAAACCTGTACTGTTGAAATGTAGAATATTTCAGAAAACTAGTTCACATTTTGGTATGATTAGATGTACAATATTGATCCTTTCAGGCTAATACTCAGATTCTTTTATTCTTAGTCAGAAACCATAGCTTAATAACTAGACCTGAACACCACACCAAGATTTAATAAAACAGCAGAAACAAGGATCATGAAGTAAAATTGTTCATAATCTTTCCCTAATTAATCTGGGTCAGGTCTTTCTCCATTGTTCCTACCTGTTCTCTCATTTAAGCTTCCATAGTTTTCATGTCAATGATTAAGATTACTTCCTACAGATTGTCTCCATGTTCTCCTCCCCTTAACCCCACATAACACCCCCACATTAGGCTAAAACACAGATTTTGGTCGTGTTTTTCCAGGCACAAATGACTTCAAACTCTTCCATTTGGCAACAGAGCAAGGTTCCATCTCTCTGACCTGATTTTAATGTCACCACTTTATTCTAGACCGGATTAGTAACAATTCTGTAAACATTTCCTTTACTTAACAGTTATTAGTGCCTTTTCCTAACCAGAAATGCTTACTCCTGATCTCCCTTATCTCCTCAACTCCTCCACTTTTACATAGTGAAATCCTACCTAATTTGCAAATGATTATTCCAGTACTTCCATGACACCTTTGTAGATGCTTCTCCATTCCTTACAACATATGTCATATTTTACCTTACACGACATCAGCTTTATTTTTACTTCTCTCACACTATGTGGAGTGTTTTGTGTTATGGTTATTCATGTTGTAAACTAGGAAACGCTGGAGGCAGAAATCTACCTTCATTGTTTTTGTATAAAACACAATACCATGAAGCATGGTGTTCGTTTATGTATTTGTCTGTTAAAGGTGAGTTGAGAACTTTCAGAGTCAGCTACAGTGCCAGGCCATGGGAGTAGAAAGGGCAAGTTGCCAAAGTAATAAGAATTCATTGGCTCTGTAGTCATCTAGTCATGGTCTCAAATTCTGATCCCGCTACTTTCTATCTGTTTGTTTTAGGCCTCTCTCTTTGAGGCTTTAGATAGGAGTTTGAAACAACAGCAACCTCAAAATGTCCAAATGTATTGAAATGTTGTTTGACTGGATGTGGTGTTTCATGCCTGTAATCTCAGCACTTTGGGAGGCTGAGGCGGACAAATCACGAGGTCAAGAGTTCAAGACCATCCTGGCTAACACCATGAAACCCTGTCTCTACTAAAAACACAAAAAATTAGCCGGGCGTAGTAGTGTGTGCCTGTAGTCCCAGCTACTCAGGAGGCTGAGGCAGGAGAATTGCTTGAACCTGGGAGGCGGAGGTTAAAGTGAGCCAAGATCGCACCACTGCACTTCAGTCTGGCTGGGCAACAGAGCAAGACTCCGTCTGGAAAAAAAAAAAAAGAAAAGAAAAGAAAAGAAAAAGAAATATTCAGTTTACGAATTTCTAGTATCTACTATTTGGTAACTATCCATAGGCTCTTTCTTCATTGTTCCTTTTTTGAATCTATTTAGATTTTATACATCTTGTCAGTGAAGGCAAAGACAAAGGCGAAGCTAGAAAGTAAAGTGACAACTGCCGTAACAGACATAGGTACAACCCGATTTGGAATCAGAAAAATTGAATTTTTAAATTCTGATCTGGAATAGTGGAAGTTTTACACTGAGTTACATATAAGTCATATAATGACAATAAGGCTAACTTCATGACATGGATAGAAGGTAGGGTGGAGACTTAATGTTCAAGCTCAAGGAAACTTGAACATTAACTTGAACA